>NC_057805.1:375256453-375568038 GCF_018294505.1 Triticum aestivum
GCCGCCTGGGGAAGCCCCCACGCCGCCGCCCGTCGTCGTCGCCCGTCGCCTCCCCGAGCCCCGCCGCCCCTCGCCGCACCCCCGAAGCCCCGCCGGAGCCCGTCCCGAGCCCCGCCGGAGTTGCCCCGACGAGGTTAGCCGCAGCCGCCGCAAACCGTCCGGTTTTTTTAAAAAAACCGCCTCGGTTTATTTTTTCGAAACCCTAGATTTTTTTTATAGATCGGTTTAGTTAGTTAGTGAACGTTCACCGATCCGTTCGTTTTAACGAACGTGTTCACCGGTTAGCCGCAGTTAACGAACGTCCGTTCGTTTGACTGTTCGTCAGTTTTCTTTTTCGTCGAATTTTCCGCGATTTCCCAGATCGTGATTTCTGATGTGTTTTTCGTTTTAGTTTATCTTTTAGCTCGTTTATCGGAATCATGCGATTCAAGCGCCTAGAGTTTCATCTCGCAATTCTCTTTCCGTTTAACGTATTCAAGCAAGTTTTTTCTACTGTAAAATTTGACTTAGATCCAGATTAGTAAACGAAGCTTGTTTTTTCGCCGTTTGACTTTCGTTGCTTCGTTTGATTCGATTCTTTTTGCAAACCGGAGTTCTTAAGTTGAACTTTCTGGTTAGATCTTTATTTGAGTTTTACCCGTGCATTAGATGAGTGCTTATTGTTTGCTTGTTTGTTTGTGATAGAGTACCCGGAGTGCGCCGCTTGCTACTTCGAATCTCTAGGTTTCACGGATCATCAGCAAGGCAAGTAACACTTTGATCATACCTCTTTTACTACCCAGTTTTATTGCATTAGACCAATCCTCAAACAATTGCATGATTAGGATCTAATTAAAGTGTGGGTATTGGGAAGTAGTTGAGGTAGTACCTATTACCTGTTTTGTTATCAAACCTTGGGAGTTACTTCTACGTTTGCTCATATTGCTATGCTATGCTAGTAGACGTGGATTGGGTTTGAGTGTTACCATGACAGATGTGAGATTGTTAATTAATGGTCAACCTTAAGGTGGCAACTAAAACTCACATCTGGGTGGATTGAGGTACCTGGGTATTCCAGGATTGCCTGTTTTTCTTTTGGACCGCCACCCAGGTTCAAAGGGATCATGAGATTATTCATGCTAGAAACTTCCGTGTGCAGCCACAAGCTATTATGGGCTCTAGCATAGTTGATTAAGTTGTGTGAACTCTTACAGTGGTAGACTAGCAGATGTAGGGGAAATTAGGTGTAACGGTCTACCCGTTCGTAAGGTGCAAACACTTCTGAAAGACTGTGTCTCGGTCATCCGTTTCTCAAACATCGTGTAGTGCGAGAATCAAACGGAGGCGATCGAGTCTTGTGGGGAAAAGTGCGCAAACCTCTGCAGAGTGTACAAACTAATCATGATTAGCCGTGTCCCCGGTTATGGATATCTTGAGTATCTAGTATTTGGATTATCATGTGAATCTCATCATGTTACTTTAATTAATTTTGTTGGGTTAATGATGAAACTTAATTGGGATTGAGATGCTGTCAACCATCTCGATGTTTAACAACCACCATGATAGTTAAATAAAATTTATTCCTTTGCAGTAGGGAAAAATTGGATTTTCGCAAAACTGTAACCATAGAGCCTTCTACCAGCCATATATGCATGTAGTATAGCATTATTATATTCATTACTCTCTATGTGTTACATTGCCAGCATATTCCATGTGCTGACCCGTTTTCGGGCTGCAACATTTCATGTTGCAGACTTTTCAGACGACGAGTAAGGTGCCTTAGGTCATGGTCTTATACTCAGTGATGCCGTTGGAGTTGATGGACTCACTTATCTTCCAAGTCTTCCGTTGTTATCATTTTAGATGTCCTTAAGCCATATTTGTCATACTTATTTCTCTCTTGAGATACTCATTGTAATAAGTGTGTGATTGCTACTCTGTTATAAATCCTCCATTTGTACTGTGCGTGTCAGCATTATTGATCCAGGGATGACACTCGTGCATAGCAGCACAGACTGTTTGAGGTCTGGTCGCGACAAATCGCTTGAATCAAGTGGGAGTTAATCTTCCAGATAAAATAGTGATTGACAGAATTCTCTAGTCACCATCACCAAGTTACTAGAACTTCGTGATGAACTATAGTATGCAAGGGATGACGAAAACGATTCCCGAGTTTTTCATGATGATAAAACCGATGAAGGTAGAAATCAAGAAAGAGCATCAAGTGTTGATGGTTTGCAAGACCACTAGTTTCAAGGAAAAGGGCAAAGGGAAGAAGGGGAACTTCAAGAAGAACGGCAAGCAAGTTGTTGCTCAAGTGAAGAAACCCAAGTCTGGACCTAAGCCTGAGACTAAGTGCTTCTACTGCAAAGGGACTGGTCACTGGAAGCAGAACTGCCCCAAGTATTTGGCGGATAAGAAGGATGGCAAAGTGAACAAAGGTATATTTGATATACATGTTATCGATGTGTACCTTACTAGTGTTTATAGCAACCCCTCAGTATTTGATACTAGTTCAGTTGCTAAGATTAGTAACTCGAAACGGGAGTTGCAAAATGAACAGAAACTAGTTAAGGGCGAGGTGACGATGTGTGTTGGAAGTAGTTCCAAGATTGATATGATCATCATCGCACACTCCCTATACTTTCGGGATTAGTGTTGAACCTAAATACGTGTTATTTAGTGTTTGCGTTGAGCATGAATATGATTTGATCATGTTTATTGCAATACGGTTATTCATTTAAGTTAGAGAATAATTGTTGTTCTGTTTACATGAATAAAACCTTATATGGTTACACACCCAATGAAAATGGTTCATTGGATCTCGATCGTAGTGACACACATATTCATAATATTGAAACCAAAAGATGCAAAGTTAATAATGATAGTGCAACTTATTTGTGGCACTGCCGTTTAGGTCATATTGGTGTAAAGCGCGTGAAGAAACTCCATGCTGATGGGCTTTTGGAATCACTTGATTATGAATCACTTGATGCTTGCGAACCATGCCTCTTGGGCAAGATGACTAAAACGCCGTTCTCCGGAACAATGGAGCGAGCAACAGATTTGTTGGAAATCATACATACTGATGTATGTGGTCCGATGAATATTGAGGCTCGCGGCGAGTATCGTTATTTTCTAACCTTCACAGATGATTTGAGCAGATATGGGTATATCTACTTGATGAAACATAAGTCTGAAACATTTGAAATTTTCATATAATTTCAGAGTGAAGTGGAAAATCATCGTAAAAAGAAAATAAAGTTTCTATGATCTGATCGTGGAGAAGAATATTTGAGTTACGAGTTTGGTCTTCATTTGAAACAATGCGGAATAGTTTCGCAACTCACGCCACCTGGAACACCACAGCATAATGGTGTGTCCGAACATCATAACCGTACTTTATTAGATATGGTGCAATCTATGATGTCTCTTACCGATTTACCACTACTGTTTTGGGGTTATGCATTAGAGACAGCTGCATTCACGTTAAATAGGGCACCATCTAAATCCGTTGAGATGACACCATATGAACTGTGGTTTGGCAAGAAACCAAAGTTGTCGTTTCTTAAAGTTTGGGGTTGTGATGCTTATGTGAAAAAGTTTCATCCTGATAAGCTCAAACCCAAATCGGAGAAATGTGTCTTCATAGGATACCCAAAGAAGACAGTTGGGTACACCTTCTATCACAGATCCGAAGGCAAGACATTTGTTGTTAAATTTGGATCCTTTCTAGAGAAGGAGTTTCTCTCGAAAGAAGTGAGTGGGAGGAAAGTAGAACTTGATGAGGTAATTGTACCTTCTCTTGAATTAAAAAGTAGCTCGTCACTGAAATCAGTTCCGGTGATGCCTACACGAATTAGTGAGGAAGTTAATGATGATGATCATGAAACTTCAGATCAAGTTTCTACCAAACCTCGTAGGTCAACCAGAGTAAGATCCGCACCAGAGTGGTACGGTAATCCTGTTCTTGAAGTCATGTTACTAGACCATGACGAACCTGCGAACTATGAGGAAGCGGTGATGAGCCCAGATTCCGCGAAATGGTTTGATACCATGAAATCTGAGATGGGATCCATGTATGAGAACGAAGTATGGACTTTGGTTGACTTGCTCGATGATCGGCAAGCCATAGAAAATAAATGGATCTTCAAGAGGAAGACGGACGCTGATAGTAGTGTTACTATCTACAAAGCTAGACTTGTTGAAAAAGGTTTTGACAAAAGGTGTTGACTACGATGAGATTTTCTCACTTGTTGCGATGCTTAAGTCTGTCCGAATCATGTTAGCAAATTGCCACATTTTATGAAATCTGGCAAATAGATGTCAAAACTACATTCCTTAATGGATTTCTTAAAGAAGAGTTGTATATGATGCAACCAGAAGGTTTTATCGATCCAAAGGATGCTAACAAAATGTGCAAGCTCCAGCGATCCATCTATGGACTGGTGCAAGCATCTCGGAGTTGGAATATACGCTTTGATGAGTTGATCAAAGCATATAGTTTTATACAGACTTGCGGTGAAGCCTGTATTTACAAGAAAGTGAGTGGGAGCACTACAGCATTTCTGATAAATATATGTGAATGACATATTGTTAATCGGAAATAATGTAGAATTTTCTGGAAAGCATAAAGGAGTATTTGAAAGGAGTTTTTCAAAGAAAGACCTCGGTGAAGCTGCTTACATATTGAGCATCAAGATCTATAGAGATAAATCAAGACGCTTGATAAAAAATTTCAATGAGTACATACCTTGACAAGATTTTTAAGTAGTTCAAAATGGAACAGTCAAAGAAAGAGTTCTTGCCTATGTTACAAGGTGTGAAATTGAGTAAAACTCAAAGTCCAACCACGGCAGAAGATAGAAAGAGAATGAAAGTCATTCCCTATGCCTCAGCCATAGGTTCTATAAAGTATGCCATGCTGTGTACCAGATCTATTGTACACCCTACCACTGAGTTTGGCAAGGGAGTACAATAGTGATATAGGAGTAGATCACTGGACAGCGGTCAAAATTATCCTTAGTGGAATAAGGATATGTTTCTCGAGTATGGAGGTGACAAAAGGTTCGTCGTAAAGGGTTACATCGATGCAAGTTTTTGACACTGGTCCAGATGACTCTAAGTCTCAATTTGGATACATATTGAAAGTGGGAGCTATTACCTAGAGTAGCTCCGTGCAGAGCATTGTAGACATAGAAATTTGCAAAAATACTTACGGATCTGAATTTTGGCAGACCCGTTGACTAAACTTCTCTCACAAGCAAAACATGATCACACCTTAGTACTCTTTGGGTATTAATCACATAGCGATGTGAACTAGATTACTGACTCTAGTAAACCCTTTGAGTGTTGGTCACATGGCGATGTGAACTATGGGTGTTAATCACATAGTGATGTGAACTATTGGTGTTAAATCACATGGCGATGTGAACTAGATTATTGACTCTAGTGCAAGTGGGAGACTGAAGGAAATATGCCTTAGAGGCAATAATAAAGTTATTATTTATTTCCTCATATCATGATAAATGTTTATTATTCATGCTAGAATTGTATTAACCGGAAACATAATACATCTGTGAATACATAGACAAACATAGTGTCACTAGTATGCCTCTACTTGACTAGCTCATTGATCAAAGATGGCTATGTTTCCTAGACATAGACATGAGTTGTCATTTGATTAACAGGATCACATCATTAGGAGAATGATGTGATTGACTTGACCCATTCCGTTAGCTTAGCACTTGATCATTTAGTATGTTTCTGTTGCTTTCTTCATGACTTATACATGTTCCTATGACTATGAGATTATGCAACTCCCGTTTACCGGAGGAACAGTTTGTGTGCTACCAAACGTCACAACGTAACTGGGTGATTATAAAGGTGCTCTACAGGTGTCTCCGAAGGTACTTGTTGGGTTGGCGTATTTCAAGATTAGGATTTGTCACTCCTATTATCGGAGAGGTATCTTTGGGCCCACTCGGTAATGCACATCACTATAAGCCTTGCAAGCATTGTAACTAATGAGTTAGTTGCGGGATGATGTATTACGGAACGAGTAAAGAGACTTACCGGTAACGAGATTGAACTAGGTATTGGGATACCGACGATCGAATCTCGGGCAAGTAACATACTGATGACAAAGGGAACAACGTATGTTGTTATGCGGTTTGACCGATAAAGATCTTCGTAGAATATGTGGGAGCCAATATGAGCATCCAGGTTCCGCTATTGGTTATTGACCAAAGACATGTCTCGGTCATGTCTACATAGTTCTCGAACCCGTAGGGTCCGCATGCTTAAAGTTCGATGACGGTTATATTATGAGTTTATGTGTTTTGATGTACCGAAGGAAGTTCGGAGTCCCGGATGTGATCACGGACATGACGAGGAGTCTCAAAATGTTCGAGACATGAAGATTGATATGTTGGACGACTATATTCGGACACCGGAATGGTTCCGGGGGTTATCGGATATATACCGGATTACCGGGGGGTTACCGGAACCCCCCCGGGGGTTATTGGGCCTCATGGGCCGAAGTGGTGGAAGAGGAGAGGCGGCCAGGAGGTGGCGCGTGGCCCCCTTGCCCCAATCCGAATTGGGAAAGGGAAGGGGGCGGCGGCCCCCCTTCTCCTTCCTTCTCTCCACCTCCTCCTTCCCCCTTCTCCTTGTTGGAATAGGAAAGGGGGACAAAACCTACTTGGAGTAGGATTGCCCCCCCCTTGGGCGCGCCTCCTCCCCTTGGCCGGCCCCCTCTTCCTCCCCCCTTTATATACGGAGGAGGGGGCACCCCATAGACACAACAATTGATCTCTTGATCTCTTAGCCGTGTGCGGTGCCCCCCTCCACCATAATCCACCTCGATAATATCGTAGCGGTGCTTAGGCGAAGCCCTGCGTCGGTAGAACATCATCATCGTCACCACGCCATCGTGCTGATGGAACTCTCCCTCAAAGCTCGACTGGATTGGAGTTCGAGGGACGTCATCGAGTTGAACGTGTGCAGAACTCGGAGGTGCCGTGCGTTCGGTACTTGATCGGTCGGATCGTGAAGACGTACGACTACATCAACCGCGGTGTGCTAACGCTTCCGCTTTCGGTCTACGAGGGTACGTGGACACACTCTCCCCTCTCGTTGCTATGCATCACCATGATCCTGTGTGTGCGTAGGAATTTTTTTGAAATTACTACGTTCCCCAACAGAGACGTCCAAATTTTAAACGGGGGCTAAGTTCGTAGCTTTCCCATATTTCACACAGGCGCGTCCGTTCCCCGTACCTCTCCCTCCATTTTCCCATTCATACACTGTCCGCGCTAGAATACCATCCGCACACCAGCCTCCGTCCGCCAC
Source organism: Triticum aestivum (assembly GCF_018294505.1). Classification (NCBI taxonomy): domain Eukaryota; kingdom Viridiplantae; phylum Streptophyta; class Magnoliopsida; order Poales; family Poaceae; genus Triticum; species Triticum aestivum. The sequence goes on from NC_057805.1 coordinate 375,263,786, forward strand.
CCCATCCATCGCCGCCGTCCTCCACCACATCCATCGTCGCCGTCCTCCACCACATCCATCGCCACCGTTCTCCACCATGTCGGAGCGCCTACCAAGACCGCGTCATCCACTGCTAGAGATGGACGTTTCTCATCCACGGCGACGGACCAAGAGCCTTGCATCACGTCCTCTCGCTTCATCGGTGCCGTCGTCCTCTTTGCCAGGGCCGCTCACACGACCTTCTCTTCCACCGCAACGGGACTTATCCCCCGATGCACCCGTCTACCGTCGCAGAACTGCTTCAACGCCACCGATAGCCATCGCACCCCCGATGCCTATACAGCGCCGCAAGAGAGGTGGTACTTCATATCTCCTCAACTTTTTGATCTCAACCAGAAAATAGATCTTAACTTGGTTACTCTACTTTCTTTTCAGCTCTTAGAATTTAGTTCTTAGTTCGAAGCAAATAATGGCTGCTAAATATCATTTCTCTGGTTTCCCCCTTTTATGATTGAGGGAGTCCTGGATTAGGGGGTCCTCAGACAGCCGGACTATATCCTTTGGCCGGACTGTTGGACTATGAAGATACAAGATTGAAGACTTCGTCCCGTGTCCGGATGGGACTCTCTTTGGCGTGGAAGGCAAGCTTGGCAATACGGATATGTAGATCTCCTCCCTTGTAACCGACTCTGTGTAACCCTAGCCCCCTCCGGTGCCTATATAAGCCGGAGGGTTTAGTCCATAGGACAACAACAATCATACCATAGGCTGGCTTCTAGGGTTTAGCCTCTACGATCTCGTGGTAGATCAACTCTTGTAATACTCATATCATCAAGATCCATCAAGCAGGAAGTAGGGTATTACCTCCATCGAGAGGGCCCGAACCTAGGTAAACATCGTGTCCCCTGCCTCCTGTTACCATCCGCCTTAGACGCATAGTTCGGGACCCCCTACCCGAGATCCGCCGGTTTTGACACCGACATTGGTGCTTTCATTGAGAGTTCCACTGTGCCGTCACCATAAGGCTAGATGGCTCCTTCGATCATCGTCAACGATGTGATCCAGGGTGAGGTTTTCCTCCCCGGACAGATCTTCGTATTCGGCGGCTTCATACTGCGGGCCAACTCGCTTGGCCATCTAGAGCAGATCGAGAGCGACGCCCCTGGCCATCAGGTCAGGTTTGGAAACTTGAACTATACTGCCGACATCCCCGGAGACTTGATCTTCGACGGATTCGAGCCCATATCAGGTGCGCCGCACAATCACGACGAGCATGACTTAGCTCTACCGTCGGACAGTGTTCGGGAGATCACACCTGCAATTACTCCGGCCCTCAGTCCGGAACAAATTGCGCCATCTGTGGACGGGTGGATGGACCCCGCCACGGAGGCCGCACACTCAGTGGCGATAGAGCCGAATACTGACTTCACCTCCTACGAGACCCGTGTTGCCGAACCGTTGGATTCGTCCCCGGCCATGGGATCCGAGCCACCTGCGTCCGTGCCTATCGAATCCGATTGGGCACCGATCATGGAGTTTACCTCCGCGGATATCTTTCAGCACTCGCCCTTAGGCGACGTGTTAAACTCGTTGAGGTCTCTCTCCTTGACAGGAGACTCTTGGCCGAACTATGTCCGGCTAGAATGGGATGCGGACGACGAAGAAATTCGCTCCCCACCCACCACCCACTTAGTAGCCACTGTCGACGATTTAACCGACATGCTCGATTTCGGCTCCGAAAACATCGACGGTATGGACGACGATGCAGGAGATGAACAGGAACCACTGCCCACAGGGCACTGGACTGCCACTTCATCACATGATATATATATATATGGTGGATCCACCCAAAGAAAACAATGACGAGGATTAGAAGGATGCAGCGAAGGATAGCTCCCTTGAGAAGCAACCAAAGCGACGGCATAGGTGTCGCTCCGAATCCCGCCTCGGCAAGAACAGCGATAACAGCGCAAGAAAAAATAATACCCCGGTCGACTCCAGAGGAAACGACGACCACACGGATCCAGCGACAGAGCAGGATGAACCAGCGGATGGCGAACATAGTACAGAGCCGCTGTCCGACCACGGCGACGCCAAAGATAAAGTTCATCAACCTCTCTCCGGAGAGGAAATTAGTCCAGACGACGATGCACACATCATCCCGGAAAGGCACTTGGAACAAGAGAACCTCCGTAGAAGGCTTATTGCCACCGCGAGGAGTCTGAAGAAGCAGAAGCAAAGGCTTAAGGCCGCGCAGGATACGCTCAACAGTAGATGGAACAAAGCGCTCGACACTAAAGAAAAGCATGGTGGTAGTCGCCACACAAAGAGCTATCCAAAGCACAAGCTGCTGCCCAAATTCGATGATGAGGCCTTAGATCCCACACAGCCGAAAAGTAAAACGGCCGACCGGTCGGATCGACCACCTCGCGGCCGCGATAGAGCGGCTAATGAGGCCGCACACAAGTCCGCACACGATCCATGCGAGGGCTTGCATCAAAAGGCCGGCGTAACCAGATCCATCTACGGATCTAGGAAGCGCGCTCCAGCGCATAATCAAAACCGAACACTACAACCGTCAGAACGCCATGACACATTCAAATACAGGGGTGCCGCGCACCCCCTATGTTTCACTGATGAGGTGCTGGATCATGAATTTCCAGAAGGATTCAAACCCGTGAACATAGAGGCGTATGACGGAATGACAGACCATGGGGTCTGGATTGAGGACTTCTTCCTCCATATCCATATGGCTCGCGGAGACGATCTCCACACCATCAAGTATTTGCCCCTCAAGCTGAAAGGACCAGCTCGACACTGGCTGAAGAGCCTCCTCGAAAACTCAATTAGAAGTTGGGAGGAGCTTGAGGATGCCTTTAGGGCTAATTTTCAAGGGGCCTATGTCCGACCTCCGGATGCAGACGATTTAAGTCATATAATTCAACAGCCCGGAGAGTCGGCCCGAAAGCTTTGGAACAGATTTCTCACTAAGATGAATCAAATCGTCGACTGTCCGGACGCCAAAGCCTTAGCAGCTTTCAAACATAGCGTCCGCGACAAATGGCTCGCCAGACACCTCGGCCAAGAAAAACCGAGAACAATGGCAGCCCTAACAAGCCTTATGACCCGCTTTTGCGCGGGCGAAGATAGCTAGCTAGCCCGTAGTAGCACCAGCGCCACAAGCACATCCGGAGTCAGGGATGGCAACGGAAAACCACGACGCAATAAAAGCAAGCGTTGAAATAACGAAGGCAGCCCAGACAACACGGCGGTAAACGCCGGATTCAGGGGCTCTCGACCCGGTCAACGGAAAAAGCCTTTCAAAGGCAACAGAGATGGACCGTCCAGCCTAAACAGGATTCTAGACAAATTATGTCAGACTCATGGCACCCCCGACAAACCTGCAAATCACACCCATAGAGAATGCTGGGTCTTCAAGCGGGCCGGTAAGCTAAACGCCGAACACAAGGGGAGGGAGACACCAAGCGAAGACGGGGATGAGCCTCATCAGCAAAACACTGGGGGACAGAAAAAGTTCCCACCAGAGATCAAAACAGTGAACACGATTCACGTGACGAAGAGGAGAAGCAAACATGCACTCCGAGACACACGCGCCGTAGAGCCCGTCACCCCTAATTTCAACCCTTGGTCGGCCTGCCCGATCACTTTTGATCGCAGGGATCACCTAACAAGTATCCGGCACGGAGGACTGGCTGCCTTGGTGCTAGACCCAATAATCAATGGATACCATCTCACCCGAGTCCTCATGGACGGCGGCAGTAGTCTTAATCTGATATATCAGGACACAGTCCGCAAAATGGGGATAGACCCAATGAGAATTAGCCAAAGCAATACTACCTTTAAAGGAGTAATACCAGGCCCAGAGGCCCGCTGTACGGGCTCTCTAATTTTAGAGGTTGTATTCGGTTCTCCCGACAACTTCCGAAGTGAAAAGTTAACCTTCGACATCGCTCCATTCCGAAGCGGCTACCAAGCACTACTCGAAAGAATAGCTTTCGCTCGTTTTAATGCAGTACCGCACTACGCTTCTCTCAAGCTTAAGATGCCCGGTCCACGTGGCATCATCACAGTTAGCAGAAATGTTGAGCGTTCCTTACGTGCGGAAGAACGTATGGCGGCTTTAACAGCCGAACACTAAACGGCCTCTCCCACCAGAATAAATGATCGGTCGTCAAGACCGCGGACACGGCTAGACGAGTCCGACACATCACCAGCTATAACAGCATAGATAAACCTGAGATTGGTTTGATGGATATACCCCTAGAGGCGGTACCAGGGGCTTCCCGCATGTAAAAAGGAGTACAGTCCGGCTCGACCTTAGTTATCTTGAATTTTAATGGTTTATTGAGAATAACCAATTTTTCGCACGACAACTTTCATCAAAGTTCTTCTCTTTTACAGATTATAATCGTGATACACCCTTCCAGGATACGGCACAACGGAGACACATGCACAGACGTGCAGCAGGGCCCCGCTCAAAGGTTTCTTTTTAGATTAAGACCCTGCGTAAACCTTTTTTACTGTCTCTTGTTGTTTAACATCCTCCGGACACTTAGCATAACCGAGAGGGATGCTGACGTTATTGGCATTTCGCCACGTCAGAATGATGCACGTACCTGGACACTCAGGGATCATTATCAAGGGCGTTATTCATCCCGGTATATGTTGTAAAGACCGAATACCTTAGGGAGTGTTCGGCGTCGTGAGTTTGGCCTTATATGCATCAGCTTCGAATCATGTCTTTGGTCAAATGTTGGGTTTGCCCGGCTCCCGTGTTTTGCTACCTTACGTTCTGCTCTATCGGCTAAGGTGGCATCAGGAGAACTACTGTGATTGTGCCCTGGTTCATCCGGACGAGCACCTCAGTAGAGAAAGTCGAAAACTGACTGTCATGATAAAGCGCGAGACTAGTCAACCACTCGATGACTTAGCGGAATATTCGGGATTCCTCCGCATTAACGAAGGGCCGTTTCCCGGTCATGTATGTACGTGCCCCGTATTTGGATGAGCGCGGAAGTACCAGGGGCTATATAGTAGTCCCACCATCAAACTCCTATGGCTAAGTGAAAGTGTTAAAGCAATATAGTCTAATTGCCTCGTTCGCTGCGCTATCACCTCCTTAATGGACCAAGACATTGGATCAAGTGTGAATACGCGTTTTTGCGAACACCCCCGCATTATATGCGTGGGGGCTGAAGCCGACGACTGCAAATTTTCAGGTTATATACATATATACATAAACGGCCGCACAGGAGGCATCATAATACTTTCAGGCAAAAGTATAAACACCGCCTGTATAATATAATAGCATTGTTTTTACAATCGGGATACATGTCACTTGAACATGATACTCTTCGAGCACTGAGCCTCTATTACACGAGCGCCTTCTAGGACTTCTTCAAAATAGTGCTCGGCCGGGACCTGGACTACGGCCGGGCCTCGGGTTGCAATAGCGGTGGCCTCCATCTCAGCCCAGTATGTCTTAACACGGGCAAGAGCCATCCACGCACCCTCTATGCACACCGACCTCTTTATAGCGTCAATTTGCGGTACAGCGCCAAGGAATCGTTGCACTAGACCAAAATAACTATTCGGCCTCGGTCCCTCCGGCCAAAGGTGATCCACGACTGACCTCATAGCAAGTCCGGACAACCTATGGAGCTCGGCCCACTCGGCTATTTGTTCATTTAACAGCAGCGGACGCGTTGGAGTGCGGAACTGTGACCAGAACAACCTTTCCACTACATGATCTTTCTGATCTTTGAAAAACTTGGTCGCATCAGCGGCACTCGCTGCTAAATCCAAGTACGCGTCTGCAGAACTCCATAATTTATCCAGAGGGGCATACTTTGGGTCTCCGAACCTCGTCCGCAACAAAAAGGGCTTCCCAGCCGCGATATCTCCGGCTTGACGGAGTTCCTCCTTCGCCGCTCTGATTTGCGAGCGGGTTTCCTTGGCCGCTTCCATGGCCTCCTTCAGGTCCGGCGGCATCTTTCAGCTCAACATCCATCTTGGCTATTTTCTCTTTGCTCTGGCAATGGGCAGCCTGTTCGGCTCTTAGCTCTTCGACCGCCTTTAGGGCGGCCGCATCACTCTTCCTGGCTTGTTCCTTGGCTCGGGCAAGTTCCGCCCGAAGGGTCTCCCCGGCGACAGCTCCATCTGCAGTCACAACATATTACAGATACTAGCATCATGCTCCTCTTAATATGTATTGATCCTAGGAGAATACATACCCTGTGCCTCGTCAAGCCGCTTGTTTACAAGCACGATGTCGGCATCTGCCGCATCAAGTTGCCGCTTCAGTTCAGCAAACTCACCAGTCCGGCTAGCCATCGGACCCTCAGCCACCTGCACGTGAAAGCAGCACGGTTATTATCTGGGACTATGATCCTCTATTTGCCGTCTTTTTTGACAGCAACCAGAGTCTCAGGGGCTACTATCTGCATAGGCCACACCTAGCGTGTGCGGTATCGTCAAAAAATATATATTACTTTGCGTACCTCAAAGCCTTTCAGCAGACTCATAAAAGCTCCATGCAACCCGCTTTCGGCGGATGAAATCCTCTCAACCACCGTACCCATTAGTGTAGATGCGTTTCTGAGATAGCCGCTTGCTCCAGAAGATTCATCAGTGCGTCTGGTCGCGCACCGGGCAGTTCTGGACTCTTTCTGTTGCTCTCCTTAGGAGCCGAATACCCCGGACTTCGGGTGGCCGAAGGGTTACCTTCTGGCCTTGGCGGATCAGGAGAAATCCTCCGTGACGACACCTCAGGGTCGCCCGCTTCACGAGGCGGGGAGGCGCGGGGAGGCGTTTCGCTTTCCATCATCTCCGGAAGAAGATCCCCCGAAGACGAACTCTGTCGAGAAGGGCTACGATCCGAACTACAAAACATACGTCTCGGTTATTATTCTCAGAAATGAAGCAGGGTATATTTACTATAAAGTACTTTTGTTTACTTACAACTCGGTGGAGGGCTGGTCCCCTAGCGGGCGGTGTGCGGTAAGGATGCCCTCTGGGGTAGGGCCCCCTGACAAAGGTTTCTTCCCTCGCTTGGAGACCATTGCTTCCAAGTCTTCAGAGGCGGTCCTCTTCCTTCCCTGGGGAGAGGGAATTTTAGATTCTTCTCCCCGGTTATCCTCCTTCGCGGAGGCACTAATTCCCCCGGTTTGGATGAATAAAGAGTGAGGCTCGCTTTCGGCTTCTTTGTTCCTCCCTTTATCTTCCCCTGATGACGCTTGATAAGGCGCAAGCTCAAGCATCCTGGCTGGTACAGGATCCGGTGAGCCTTCAGGAAGGGGGGCCGAACACCTGATCAACTTCGCCTTCTTTATCCAGTCCTGGTCAAAAGGTGACTTTTCAGAGCAATGTTGTGACAAATAAAAGACATCATGTTCGGCCACGGAATTACTTACTTGGGTATCTGGACAATTGTAGCTCAGACCCGCATCCTCAGTGATGTCCGGACACTTTATTCGTGATCCGAAGAACAATTTGTACATCTCTTCGGGCGTCATGCCGAAGAAGTGCTGGATAGTTCGCGGTCCTTCCGGGTTGAACTCCCACATACGGAGAGGTCGACGTTTGCAGGGCAGGACTCGACGAACTAGCATGACTTTCATTACCTTAACGAGGCTAACATCTCTCTCTAGGAGATCTCGGATGCGACTCTGCAATATCGGCACATCATTTACTAGTCCCCAGTCCAGCCCCTTGTTGACCCAGGACGCCAATTGAGGCGGGGGCCCGAACGGAAGGCAAGGGTGGCTACCCACTTGGTACCTCGGGGAGCTGTGATATAAAACCACTCCCGTTGCCACAAGCTGGACACCTCCGGGAAGGAACCCTTTGGCCATGGAGCATCGGCACCTTTGCTTATTACGGCACCTCCGCACTCTGCATGTCGCCCCTCAATCATCTTCGGCTCCACATTGAAGGTCTTGAGCCATAAGCCGAAGTGTGGGGTAATGCGGAGGAAGGATTCGCACACGACGATGAACGATGAGATGTGAAGGATGGAATCCGGAGCCAGATCATGGAAATCGAGCCTGTAGTAGAACATGAGCCCTCTGACAAAGGGATCTAGACTAAAACCTAGCCCTCGGAGGAAGTGGGAGACAAATACGACACTCTCGCCAGGTTCAGGAGCGGGAATGACCAGCCCTCGTGCAGGCAGCCTGTGCGAGATTTCGCCGGTCAAATACCTAGCTTCTCTTAGCTTCTTGATGTCCTCCTCTGTGACAAAGGAGGGCATCCACCGACCTTGAAGGTTGGATCCGGACATGATTATAGGTACGAAGCGCCTAGCCTAAGCCTTGGGTGTTGGAACTCGAGGTGGGGGAAGGGTTCGATTGAGCACGAGAAGAAAAGGACAGGCCTTGGCCCCTTTATAAAGAGGGTGAATATCAAGCGTCCTCCGCGTGGCCATTTGGAACTTGCCTAAAATCGAGGAGTCATACCCGCAGGCACGATTGGGTTACCCACGCCCGTATTGATGAGAATCCCGTGAAAAGAGGGACATGATCTCTGCTTCGACAGGACGTGCCAATAAAACCGCCTCGCAACACGTGCAATGGCAGGCTCGGAAAAACGGTTCGTCCTGACCAGACCACGGCAATACGTCACGTTATGAAAAACTGTCGATAGATTAGATTTGTGGAAATATTATTCTCTCTACGGTGGTATGTGGAATTTGTTTTGCAGAGCCGGACACTATCCTTGTGTTCAAAATCTTCTATGGAGTATTCAGAGGAGGAACTCGCCTTGCAATGCCGAAGACAATTTGCGCACCGGACTCATCGTCATTGAAGCTTGGTTCAGGGGCTACTGAGGGAGTCCTGGATTAGGGGGTCCTCGGATAGCCGGACTATATCCTTTGGCCGGACTGTTGGACTATGAAGATACAAGATTGAAGACTTCGTCCCATGTCTGGATGGGACTCTCCTTGGCTTGGAAGGCAAGCTTGGCAATACGGATATGTAGATCTCCTCCCTTGTAACCGACTCTGTGTAACCCTAGCCCCCTCCGGTGCCTATATAAACCGGAGGGTTTAGTCCGTAGGACAACAACAATCATACCATAGGCTGGCTTCTAGGGTTTAGCCTCTACGATCTCGTGGTAGATCAACTCTTGTAATACTCATATCATCAAGATCAATCAAGCAGGAAGTAGGGTATTACCTCCATCGAGAGGGCCCGAACCTGGGTAAACATCGTGTCCCCTGCCTCCTGTTACCATCCGCCTTAGACGCATAGTTCGGGACCCCCTACCCGAGATCCGCCGGTTTTGACACCGACAATGATCACTATACGATCAGAATACGTGCTTCGTGTCATAATAGCACTGCTCGACCCATCAAGCTAAACAAGCTTAGTTGTTCAAATACGAATATGATATTATTAAAACAGATCCATTTAATTGGTCAGCTAAATGTTCCTAAATTAGTTTCGAAAATGCATGTTCGCCACTCGGGTGTGTATCTCTACAGGGTGCCCACGGTGGGCCGGCCCACCCTGGGATTTTGGGTCGTCCCAGGCCCCGATTCCCCTCTGTTCTGCTGCGTGCTTCCGATCTCTACTCGCCCCCAGCCGCCTGCCTCACCGGCGACTTGCCGTCCCCGGATGGCATGACTCTAGGAGGAGACGCCGGACTAACAGGAGGTCAGAAGCCGCTCGCCCAACAGCGTCACTGCTGCCCGGGCGTGCCGCCGTGCCTACCTTCCCAGTCCGTTCAGGGCTCAGGCGTGCAGCACCCACTAAGCCAACCCGATTTATCCTGAGGTAAGTCCTCAACACTCAGCAGCCACTCCTCATCACTCATTTCTAATTGATTCATTACTCATTAGGCAGGATTGTCATTAGGGTTTGTTGTGTGCTCAGTGCTACCTACACTTAATGGTTCAGATGTATTTCGGTGATCTTTAGTACCTGTAAAGTTCACAGGGTTTTCAAAATTCCGGCCCTAGGAACAGACACTAGTCATTTTGGATTGTTGGTCGTAGTGACATTGACCCAGATTACTACTGCATACTTGTCCTAGTGAGCTCACAAGTAAATGATTGATTCACTACATCTATGCTTGCCTTGTCATATTTGTTGTCAATATTCTTTTAGGGTGGACCACCCTGTTTCTAAATACTGCAACCGTAGACATGAGTGAATAGTATTTCTCTATGTGATCTCTTCCATCATGTGTGGGCAACGAACACTGCATTGTATAGAAAGAAAGTGGTATTTCCAGCTTTTACATAGGCTTCGATCTTTTACATGGAATACAATCTGCCTACTTACTTTGTGTCGCACTACCAAAACTCCACCCTTGAAGCTAAACATTATGCCACTCATAATTCCTTAGTTTATTTGTTCAAATAAGAATTTCATATAATTCTAATGTTCCTACTTCAGTTTTGAAATGTGTGTCTGCCTATTATAGAGACATAAGGGGTTTGTATTTCTATGTATGGTCTGGTCAGCACGGTTGGGGGGTGGACTTTGCATATGCAGGGGTTTATAGGGAGACACTCTTCAAGTTGAATCCGCAATGCATTCCATAGATAATCTGACTACTTTTTATGTTTTCATGAATCTCAGATTCTGAACAGCATCATAATGATTATGAGCTTGCGCGCATGAAAAGAATAAAGCAGAACAATGCCATGGTTGTCAAACTTGGCATTAAGGGACTGAAATCAAGTCTGGATGCAATGCAATGGAAACGCTCTCCACCTACAGATTCATGCTCAGAATATGATCCTAACAGTGATTCTGAGCTAGAGGGAGACCTAAGTCAATGTAGCTCCCTAGTGGAGGAGTCAGAGGAAGATGCCCTATCTTATTCACCCATCAAGGTGCTTGCTCTAACTTTCCAAGGTTATATTTGTCGCACATATCTTGCAACTGATGCTTTGCATTGCTTCTACTTTGTTGAACTGCCATTAGCTTAGTTTACACATCGTGTATGTGAATACGGCCTGCCTATCCATTTTCAGTACATATTCCATCTGTCATCATACCATATTTATCCATTCAAATGTTGTTCTTGTGTATCAGATGTTCAAAAGGAAGAGGGCGATTGCTGATCGTGGAGGAGCACAAGCAAAGTATTTGGAAAAGGTAGTGGCACCTGATAAATCAAATAGCCCATTAGGTGTAGTTGCAATATCACCTGACCCACAAAACACCCCAACTCTAGCAGACTCTAGCCCTACTACACTGGCATTTCTGATGCCTCAACTCAGCAGACCCCAACTGCAGCAAACATTATGATTACGCCAGTTGACATAGCACCAGCTCTACGATGCAAAACCCCCATTCCAGCAAAGAGTACACCAAATCCAGTTGCCAAATCCCTTTTCGAACCAGAGAGAGCCCCAATTGCAGCAAATAGGACCCCTGTTCCATTTCTTCCCAGTTTAGAAGACAAAGCTTATATTGTTTTCAGGAACTTTATGCGCATCTTTCCTTCATGGAAAGATTATACCGCAGACACAGAACAATTTCCAGTCTTCCTCCGCAACTTACGCGTAAGTAATGTACTAATGTTATTCATGGTCATTACTGCATATGTTTCTACTGACAGAAGACATAAGATTTCATTCTTTTAAATAGGCGAGGACTAAACTAGATTATGAAGACGAGCAAGGGTTTGTTGCGCTTTTCAAGCACTCGTTGATGAAGTATCGTTCCTACCTGAGGCAAGCGCACTTCGATGGCAAGCCTCTAAACGAAATTTCTATAAAGTCTCCGGTGCTACATTTATCCGACGAGGACTGGAATAATCTTGTTACACATTGGTCTCGGCTGCAGCGTAAGGTACTATCTATGATATCACATCACAATTTGAACTACATTTCTGCATTTGCCTTAACGTCTCACTTGTACGAAAACTGTTAGTAGAAGAACATTCGTTCTCAAGGGACCACAGAATCTCGCAACTATACTGCACACTGCATTGCTCTTGTGAGTACCTCTTGCCCTGTATGACCATACTTACTTTCATAGTTGTTTGATTATGTAGCATCACTGCACATGTTAGCCTCGTTATCATCCATTTGGTGGACATTATAAGATCCGTATGGACTCTTACATAAATTTAGAATCAACCCAATGCTTTTGAAGAGGTTTAGCTCTGCAGTCCTCTTGTAAGGACTGAACGTCTTCTATCACTGTACTTACATTAATAGCTACTCCCTCCGTCCCATAATATAAGAACGTTTTGTACAGTACACCAGTGTTCAAAACACTCTTGTATTATGGGAAGAGGGATTGGTTCATTGTGTAGCATTCTGCATCTTATCTCCCTCGCACACCATTTACTAAAAAAGATCAGATCCATATTTAATCTTACCAAAAAGTAGAATACACAGACAATGCCAGTGCAGAAGTGTAGCCCATTGCTCTCGTCAGTACATTTTGTCCTGTAATGCTTGTACTTCCAGGGATTGGTAGTTGATTATGTAGCATCAATCTGCATCTTATCTTCATTATCCTCTATCCCTTCCAGTATTATCATATCCATAATTACTCTCTACAAAATGTAGAGTACAGGCAATGCTTATGAAGAAGATTTTGTGCTGAAATTCTTGAGTTATCCTTCCCTTGACATGGAGAAGGGCATTATAAAGCCAGTGTTAACTGTTAATGTAAGTCAGTCCTTCTAAAGCCTTTATCCTCAACTGCTGTTTAATTTTCTCATACTCCCTATCATTTACTGTTGTTTAGTTTGTTGTTTCTACCAAAATGCATGTTCGCAAGAACCGTAAGTTCTAAGTTTTACTTGTAAAACCAAATTCCTTATTCATACCATGCACATTACTCAATACTCCCTATATGTATGCTTGTTTTTGTGGATCTATAATCCAGTGTGTGGTGAAGCAGCCCATGTTTGCACCTTGTCATCTCCTGTTTTATCTTACTGATGTGGCTGATGATATGAACAACATGCCATGCACATTAACCAAAATAGATACAATGATTTTCTTTGCCCTTCATCTATGCTTGTTATGTTGACATGGTAATCCAGTAGTGTGGTGAAGCTCCCCGCATTATGAACAATGCCAAATTATGCTATTGATATTTTGAACTTACTCTTTATTTTCTAATTTGAAATTGGATGGAATTGACAGCACAGTTATCATCTTTGTTTATACACGTGCAAAACTTGTCATCTCTCTACTTTGTTTCAGGGTGATATGCGTGATGGCATGCACATGTCTGCTGAAGGTTGTGTGACAAACCCAACATATATTGCAGCAAAGAAGGCAAAACATCTTGAAGATAGCGAGACAACCCCAAAGTCTTGTCTTGATGCAGTGTTCAAGTTACTTGAGACTAGCAGTCAGACAAGCTCACAGAATTCGTTGTCTGAATCAGTTCGACTTCTTCAGTCCCAAGTTCTAGCAGAAAGGCATTCTGCAACTCAAGTTCGACTTGAAGTCCTATCTCTAAGAAAGATTGCGGAGAACACCAATGAGAACCTCATCGCTAAACAGCTACACCTGGAAGCTATGACCGACATGCTAGGCCGGTCTCACAGCCTTGCTCAGCAGCTTGCGCAGCAGTTCCCGCGCAAGGCTAACCTTTCTTGAACTGTCTTGGAAGTGGTCTCGGTTCAGTATTATTTTGTTACGCTGTAATGGTGCCCAGTTTTTGTAATCTGCTTCTTCGTTGCGCTTTATGATCACTGGTGGCAAACTTCGATGCCCGGTGGATGTAATATACCATAAATCCTTTATTGCATAGTGTAGGTTTATTCTTAGTTACTATGTTGTAATTTCTTTATTGTATAGAGTAGGTTTGTTCTTAATTCCTACTAGTTACTGCCATCATTCGCTATCTGAAAAAAAATCAGATGTAGTCGACCGGGCCGAAATATTCGCCTCTAACGGGCCTGGTGTTTAGCGGGCCACAATTGGGCTGGCCTGCATCTTTCTTCGGCCCGAATGATTGGGGCCTTCACACTTTGCGCGAGGCCCACAACTTACACCGGCCTATATTTTAGTTGGGCCTTTTGTGGACCCAGCGCTTAGTTTGGCCCAGGTAGCGTTGGGCCATTAACAGGCTGAATATTGTACTGGCCTGTTACGGCCCAGATGAAACCATGGGCCTTTAGCAGGCCGAAATGCATATTGGGCCTCAATTTTCACTAGTCATCGACGGGCCTTTAGCAGGCTGAAATGTAGACCGGGCCTTTTTGGGCCCAGTTATATCACGGGCAGTTACCAGGCCGAAACATATCTCGGGCCTTAGTTGGCCCACTGATATCATGGGCCTTTAAGAGGCCGAAAGCGTAGTACAGATATCAACGGGCCGAATTATGCGACAGGCCTTTAACAGGCCCAAAGTCACGTTGGGCTTAACTGGCGCCACCTTTATCACGTGCCGTTAGTGGGCCCGATGTCCCGTCGGACCATATATGGCCCATGGGTAGCACGGGCCATTCCCAGGCCAAAAGTCACACCGGGCTGAAATGGGCCCATGTCTACATCGGGCCTCTAATAGGCCGAAAGTCACTAGGCTGTAATTGGGCCCAAATATTTGGCGAACAATTAACGGGCCAGATCTGGCTTCGGGCCGTAAATGGGCCCAAATATTCGGTGAACAATTAACGGGCTAGATCTGGCTTCGGGCCGTAAATGGGCCTTTATTAAGCAGGCTGTTATTGGGCTGGCCCACTAGTACCTGAGTAAGTACTACGGGCCTTTGACTGGGCCAACCTTTTTAACCTATATGGGCCTCTGTTGGGCCGTGCCACGTGTCGACGTATCATAGGTGCTTTGGGTCCAATGAGTGGATGACATCTGTCCCAACGGTGAGCCGACACGTGTTTCCTCCAGCCAATGATGATTTTACACGTGGAAAATCCCCATTGGTCGGGGCTGTTAACGGGTTATCGGATCCAAAACCGGACTCGATAGCTTAACGGAGTTCCGTTACGGTGGATGCCACGTGTGGGTCACCCTTGACGAAAGCACTTCTGTGACGCGCGATTTATCGTCATGGAAGTGGACACTTCCATGATGATAATTTTGGTGATGTCATGGAACACTTCTACGACAGCACAGGTATGACTATCATGATTCTGTCATAAATTTGTCATGGATGTACATGCATGACAGAAAACGTGACCTACTATGACAAACACGTATCATCACGGAAGTGTATTATTTTTGTAGTGTAACCAGAGAAACCCTATGATCTATTTGACACATAAATGGGTATAGATGACTAACCAGCTGTCCGTCGTTGCCGGAGTGGTCATCGGAGTCGTTGCCAGAGTGGTCGTCGGAGTCGGTGTGGAACTCCGCCTCCGGCTATGGAAGCTCGACGCCGTCGATGATGTCAGGGTGCAGCGATAACTCGCCGGCGGTGACGGCAACCTCTGTCTCCATCTCCACGCCGTGCTCCGGTGCTTTAGCAGCCCCGGCGTCGCCACTCCCTCCGGTGGGGCGCTTCGGCGGCATCCTCATACACTGATGGCTTTGAGGACTGAGAGCGGCGTCGAGGATGCAAGCGGAGAGAGAGGATTGTGTGTGCGTAGCGAGGATGGGGGGTGCGGCCGCTCGGGCGCACCATTAATATGGAGTAGTGGGAGTTGTGGGAGAGAGGCGGGCGGCGGTCAAACCGATGGCTCGCCTCCTAGTGAGCCTGTGCACCGGACTGCTGGCATGCCTACCAAAGTTTCACACAGCTACTCGCACGCCTCCCGATGACACTATGCAGCGAGCACGCCTCCGTCAATTCACACACCTGCACGCACGTCTTCCCCGTCTGCCTGCGCGGTGGACTGCTCGCATGCGTCCCTTCAACTCACGCCTGCTCGCACGCCACACGGTCGCGCGGCGGTACGTATATTGTTTTTCTATTTGGATGATTAATGCTTCCGCTTTATTGCTTAACCGAAGCATGGCACGTATCCATTGTTGGTCTAACGCTCACGGTTCGAATAAATAATCCGTTTGGGATATTGCTTCCCAATTATTAATAATCCCCCGTCTGTAATTAGATAAAGATTACATCAAAACTGGTCTCAAATTTGACAAAAAAAGTATAATGCCACTTTGTATTGGTGTCCATATGACAACATGATAAGTTTCATGAACTTCAAATAAGTTTTGGATGTACTAGAATTTAAAAATCAAGATTCTCAATGTTTGAAATTTGTTGCACGGGGAGTAAACATGCACCCAGTGAGACACCTGTGTTTTTGCAATCCATTTAGGTGCACTGTCACGTGTACATGTAGCTCAAATTTGATTTTTGCACATTATACCCATAGAAAATCAATCAATCAATGCACTAAAACGTCTTAATGATCTCTGCGATTTTTTTTGAAATTAAAACGTCCCTCCTTTGGTAACATGTATGTTCACCGCGGGATAATTAATTTAACATGCATCGTAGTTGCGGTGGATTCGCGGTTTGTGTGTGGGTGTGTGCGTCTGGGGGTGCGGGTGGCTCGCAGTACACTACGAGTTGTGAGCCACCGTGTGGGTTGGCTGTTTTGTTAGGCTGGTTGGTGCCACATCAGAGTCATGAAATCGTTATTTAAAACATTACACAACCCTTTCATACATAAATGTTTTGGCCACATGCAGTCGATGGTTGTCCTACATGACACTCGATACTCGCGTGTGACACTTTCTGTGGGCCCGCGAGGTCGTCGTCCATCACTTTGACGAACAGACGGCAGTGAGGTTAATTTGACTAGCAAGGTATAATCTTTTTTGTTTGTGTTATGGTGGTATATAGTACGCGTCGAAGAGGTGGGAGAGGACTAGAATATATACTATATGTATGCGTCGTGAACAAGTACACCTCACTCAGTGCCGGGACTTTTTGGTTACCGAGGCACATGCCACATCAAATTTGTGAAATTGGTTATTCAAAATCACACAACACCTTTTTGGGCCACATGCATATATATCCTAGCTAGGACACTCACGTGTGACGCTTCCATCTGTGGGCCCACGAGGCCATCGTCGATGCATGCATGCATGCATCACTTTGACCTACATCGGGAGAGGTTAATTAATTTCACCTTCGATGATGATTCTTTTGGGTTGTACCTATATTACGGCAGGAGCATATAGTATGCGGTGAAGAGGGGGGAAGGGGACCATCATATGTAGTATGCTTGATATGAACCTCGCTCTGTGTGGGTGCATGGTTTACGGTTTTTGAGGCATGTGGCACATAAAAGTTGTACATTTTGGGTATTCCACATATATATGTTTAGCCCACATGCAAAGCGATGGTGGTTGTCCTCTCGTACCCACTTAAGCGGTTATCAGCGATATCGATGCTTTCCATCTGTGGGCCCGCTTGG
The DNA here is from genome assembly GCF_018294505.1 of Triticum aestivum. Classification (NCBI taxonomy): domain Eukaryota; kingdom Viridiplantae; phylum Streptophyta; class Magnoliopsida; order Poales; family Poaceae; genus Triticum; species Triticum aestivum. The sequence continues at coordinate 375,281,108 of NC_057805.1, forward strand.
TCCATCACTTCTTTTTGCCTGACAAAAAGATAGGTTAATTGGACTTAGGAGGGGATTATTATTTTTGCTCTGGGATGACATGCATGATACACTTTGAGCACACACACATGCATGTGTACGCATGAATCCCTCCCATCGAGTCGAAGTGGCTAGTACAACGACACCATCATGAACCGATCTCGCTCTGTGTGGGGAGCTAGTGTACGATTTTTGACACACGCGCCAGATGAATGTTGTGTATTCAAACATGCATGCACGCATCACCTCCATACATATGCATGTATTGGTTGCCTTCGAACGATACACTCCCTCGCGTGGTTATCGGTGACAAGCCTATATATTCGTGGGCCCGCGTGGACATCCATGATCACCTTGACCAATAACAAGATAGGTTACCATGGCGAATTCTTCATTTGGTTCGTGTTATCGTAGTATAGGTCATGGTGAGATTCAGACCTAATTAAGTTTGAGCGCATATACTATGCACGCATGCATGCATATATGAATCCCCATCGTTGGCTTGAAGTGTGGTGTAACATACGTATGCATCGTCAACCTAACCCTAACTCAGTGTGGGGATTTCTAGTTTGAAATCACGGTGCTACATCAAAGTTGTTCATTGTTACTCAAAAACACACCTCTCCATACATATGTTGGGCCACACGCATGCAGTGGTTGTCTTCGGGGACTAGCTACTTGTGTGATTATTGGCGAGCTAGCCCATCTCCGGGGTCGCATGGACGACCATCACTTTGACCGACAACAAGAGAGAGGTTGTACGACCAAGGTGGATTATTCTTGGTCCGTTTTACGATCCATCTTGGTGAGATATATGCCTCTCTGGCCTGCCGACTGAAAGTGTGTGTGGGGGGGGGGGGGTTGCTACATCGCACTTTGCTAGGTGAACCTCGGTTGGGGGGCATGCATTCATAGCTTAATTAGGATCCCCTTCATGGCAACACGAGGGGAGTGGGGGTTGCTAGCTACTTCGCACTTTGCTAGGTGAACCTCGGTTGGGGGGAGGGGGCATGCTCATAGCTTAGGAGTCCCTCTGTGCCGACACGAGGGGGGCTGCTAGCTACTTCGCACTTTGCTAGGTGAACCTCGGTTGGGGGGCATGTGCATTCATAGCTTAGGATTCCCTTCGTGCCGACACGAGGGAGGGGTGGCTGCTAGCTACTTCGCACTTTGCTAGGGTGAACCTCGGTTGGGGGGGAGGGCATGCATTCATAGCATAGGATTCCCTTCGTGCCGACATGAGGGAGGGGGTCTGCTAGCTACTTCGCACTTTGCTAGGTGAACCTCAGTTGGGGGGGGGGGCATGTGCATTCATGCTTAGGATTCCCTTTGTGCCGACACGAGGGAGGGGTGGCTGATAGCTACTTCGCACTTTGCTAGGGTGAACCTCGGTTGGGGGGAGGGCATGCATTCATAGCTTAGCTAGGATTCCCTTCGTGCCGACACGAGGGAGGGGGGCTGCTAGCTACTTCGCACTTTGCTAGGTGAACCTCGGTTGGGGGGGCATGCATTCATAGCTTAGGAATCCCTTCGTGCCGACACGAGGGAGGGGGGCTGCTAGCTCTACTTCACACTTTGCTAGGTGAACCTCGGTTGGGGGGCATGCATTCATAGCTTAGGATTCCCTTTGTGCCGACACGAGGGAGGGGAGCTGCTAGCTACTTTGCACTTTGCTACGGTGAACCTCGGTTGGGGGGCATGCATTCATATATAGCTTAGGATTCCCTTCCTGCTGACATGAGGGAGGAGGGGGGCTGCTAGCTACTTCGCACTTTGCTAGGTGAACCTCGGTTGAGGGGGAGGGGGCATGCAACCATAGCTTAGGATTCCCTTCGTGCCGACACCGGGGGGGAAGCAATACCGTGCGCTTTGAGAGAGAGGTGCCACATCGAAGTTGCATTTGGTATTTGAAAATCAAACCACCCTTTTGATACATAAATTTGGTCCACATGCAAGTGTGTTCGTGTTCTGACCCTCTCCCGCGTCATTTTTCGCCAAATTTATAAACATTAGACAAGTCGGATGACGCAACAGACACGGTTCACTCAAACTAACCGTGTGCCACGCCGGTGCACCTGTCACGCACACATACGCACAGTACATTGGGCTCCACGAGGCTCCCCCTCTCAAAAATATCTGCCCGCTTCGAGGGTTTTTCTGTTTCATAACACACGGTTGTTATCTCCGGACCGTGTGCGACGTTTCTTGTTCCCAATCCCGCCTGCATCGAAAATATCTGCCCGCCTCGAGGGTTTTTCTTTTTCATAACACACGGTTGTTATCTCCGGACCGTGTGTGATGCACTATCATCAAAATTTTCAATAGCCCAGCATTTCACTCCCGCGTAGTAAAATTTTCAGTACCCGCGTCATTTCCTCAAACACCCCGCGCCCCCCTCCACACACACACACACACACACACACCAAAACCTCCTCGGGCGTGCGCGTGCGCACACACACACACACGCCCTCCCTCATTCGAAACCCTAGCAAAGTCCTCGCCGCCGCGAGGCCTCCATTGTCAACATCTGCCGGTTTGCCCGTGCAGCTTACCCACCGATCTCCATACCCAGGCCACCCTGAGTTTCTTAGATGATGCCTGCCAAACGCCCTTTTCCCACAGATCCCCATCCCCCACTCCAGAGCATCACAGCCTAAGCCCGGCTACGCTTCCCATGGAGCTCGAGGAGCGACTGGCCCAAAAGAGGTGTATAGCGGTCTCTTCGCCCGACGTCGCCGAGGAAGCTGACGACCATTACTGGTGGCAGACACTCAAGCAGCGGGCTAGAGTATGCGGGCATGTCTCGTCCGCCGGCTACGACATCGAGGTCATCGACAACGACGTCCTGAGGCGGGCTATGTCACAGGTTAAGTGGCCCACCCCCAACCCCTCGGGTTCAACCGCCGTCGATCTCATCCATGGCCCCGCCGCTGATCTCCTCTGGCTCGCTCTCAACAATTTGCCATTCTACATCGCCATCGAGCCCCTTTTGTCATTTCTGAAGGACACGATCTGCGACGCTGGCTTGGGATCCATAGCTTCCAAGTCAGACCTCATCGATGGCGACCACGAGGCGGGCACCCTCTCCGGCTCTTCCAAGGGGAAAGAGCCCATCTGCTCTTCCAAGGGGAGAGCGCCCGTCTGCGACATCAGGGAGGGCACCCTACAGCCGTGCTCTTCCAAGGGGAAGGAGCCCATCTGCGACAACATGGAGCGCATCCAGGGTCCGTGCTCTTCCCACGGGAACGAGCCCATCTGTGACAAGTGAGGAAACCCATGATTTGTTTATTTCAGTTGTTCACAATGTGATGCTCTATATGTGCAATTATTTACTGTGCAGTACATTTCATCAATCCAGTTTTAAACATACCGATATGAATGCATATATTTGCTTGCTGTTAAACCTGTTATAGCTAGCATATGCCTCTTTTAAAGTTTTTGATTGTTCGGTTGTTTGTAGTTAGCATCTGTTCAGTTTCAAATGCTATCTTTGGTTGTTCGTAGTATGCCTTGTTTATTCCAGTTATTCACAACGTGATGTTCTATATGTGCAAGTATGAACTGTGCAGTTCAATTTCATCAGTACCAGTTTCAACAATACCACTATGAATGACTACATTTGGTTGCTGCATCTTGTAGTTAACATGCCTTTCCATTTTTATTTAACCATAACGAGTGTACTTAGACCGGCACAATACCAGTTTGAATGACCATGTTTGCTTGTTGTTAAATGTTAGGCCTGTTGCAGTTAGAACACATTTCCACTTGTTTTGATTTACTAGCATGCTTAAACCTGCACACTGAAGCTATCTTTTGGAGATTATTTTGTCTGCCATGTGTAATTTTAGTTGATGTTTAGCCTGTTTTGCTTAACATGCTTCTTGATGTACCTACACAGGACAATTTTGGGAACGACTGCTGTTTTCCATCGAGGTTAGTTTCATCCCATGGCTTATATCTGCTCACTGTTCAGGATATCGGTAGCTGGTACCATATAGGCCGGCGACTGATAAGGGACTAATCGGTGAATCGAACTTTTAACTGAATATATCTGCAACCCATTTTTCCTTAGGTTAACTAGGGCCATATGTAATATATCTGAGGCTACATAGCAACATGCACTGTACTTAATGTCTAAATATGCAATCCTATGCTACATAGCAACAAGGAAGAGTGTTACATTAATGTTCTAATGATGTCTAGATATACGTAGAAGAGCAGCAGCAGCAACAGCAACAACACAGCCCTGTTTGGATACTCAACTTAGCTAGAGGTTAGAGTTAGTTTCTAGCTCATTACTAACCCTGAACTAACTCCATCCAAAGAGTTGTTTGGATGGCAGGGTTAGATTGACAATAAATGCACTAGGAGAATAGCTCCAATTAGCACCTCTTGGGTTGGATACTAGTTTTTTTGGGTGGGTTATAGATGCAACTAGCTCAATTTGAGCCCGAACTAGCTCAAACTAACTATAACCCGTGGATACAGCAGCAGATAATTTGTAAGAATGAACTAAACTCGTTCCGGCCCATAATATAAGATGTTAATTCATCTAATATGTGAGTATATTGGATGTTATAAGATACTCCCTCCGTTCCTAAATATTTGTCTTTTTAGAGATTTCAAATGGACTACCACATACGGATGTATATATACATATTATAAAAGAGTGTTGTACTACATCATTGTGCAATTGTTGTTTAGCTTCTAATATTAACTTGGTGCTTTTAGGTACATATGTCATTGGTAAAGATCCGCGTTTCGACCCTTTCTGTGTATGGGGCAATGAGATATCGATGAAGCAGCATCAAGTGAGGAAGCTGATAAAGATTGTCAGTAAAATGGGTCCAAAGATGGCAATTAAACTATTTGTTTACACTTTATCCAAGACAACAGCGAACTGCAGGATGGTAAGTAAGAACTCTGCAGCCTTGTTTTTACTACCCATAATGAGTTGTGTAGATGACAATGTCTGAAATCTTATTCCTTTGAAGTGGTTACCAAAGCAGTTTACTCAAGATTACCTCTCAAACTACATGATAGGTGGGCATGCAAAGGTTAAAGTATTTCTACCAGAACACGATGATTATCTAGATGTTTACATGAAGACTGTGAAGGATGGGCGGTCAGCCATCACAAGGGGTTGGAATAGAGTTGTGCGTGCCTTCTGCATGGAGGAGGGCACAATATGGGCATTATGCTTCACCTTGTTCAGCAACCAGAATATATTTCGCCCCTTTCTTTACCGTCTTTAATAGTACAAGTATACAACTGTGGTTCATCATTCTTTATTTGGTTCTTATGTAATTCTTGAACATATGTACCTATGAATCGAATAATGCATTGGTTGTTTGAACCTGATGGATATGAATAAAGCTGTAGCATACATTCAAATTCAAATCCAAATCCGGTACAATTTGGAAAAGCGGCAATTAAATTACGGTGAAATTACGCTCTCCGGGTTGTTACGGCACACACGGTTGGTAAAACACAAATGTTTGCGATATGCACCATAATCCGAGACGGTTCACAGAGAGGAAATGTGTGCAAGCATGCACACAGTTGCTGTTTGCAAAGCGTGTGTGATGTCAGACAATATCACAAACGGTGCGGGCAAACTAAACGTTTGTGTTAGTTGCCTTATCGTACACGATTCGCAACCATGATCTGTTTCTGATGAAGTATGCATCGTAAACGTTGCACCACAGAATAGCGTGTGCGATAGTTGTCGTGTATGACGATGTTACGACGGTCCGACGTTTCATAATCCTGTTCGACACTTGTACGACGATTAGCTAATGATGAGGACATAACTAACAAAGTTACACCCACAGCCCCTACTGATACATATACAGGACCAATTACTAGAGCTCGCGCACGCCAATTAAATTACCAGGTACTTTCGTTTCTTGGTAATGATTCTAATGTTCATGAGAATATGATGCTGCCTAAATTGGATACATTTGTCTTGCTTACAAATGAGGGGCCTAGCTTGGACAAGAAGGATGATCGTTGGAGCAAGATCAAGCATGGAGATGATGGCACGCGCAAGGGGAACAAGAACAGAGTTACAAGTGATGATTTCAAGACTTTGAAGCCACCATAATGAGTGTGTGAAGCCTTGGACGAAATATACAAGATGCCACTTCATAAATTTCGTCCAGAGGCTATTATAGGTGCTGCGTCACCTTATTATTGGGCTAGGCCCATGTAATATTGAAATACTTGAGTATAGGCTGTTTTTAGAGTTCGTATGTGTGGGGAAACAAGAGTTAGGGTTGGTTTCGGACCCCTCCTCCAAGGCCACGAAATTCCCCCCTCTTCCTCCATATATACAGCCCTTAGGGCGTCGTTTAGACTTTGGGTTCTGTTTAGATTAAAGTTCTCCATAGCTGCAACTTTGCGTACTTCATTTGTGTTCAACGACTGGACAAAGTCGTCATAGAACCCCACCTTGATCAATAAAGCTTTCCTCTTATATTCGCAATATCCATATTGCAATCTTAGTTTCTTGCTTGTTCTTCGTTTGCCTGCAGGAAACAGACCTTCGTGGTCAGGTTGACCTTGCTCCGGCATGGTCAATAACCTCTTGGAGTTGGTTTAGCGATTGCTAAGGCGCGACGTCCTCGCACGTTCATAGTCGAATCGTCAAAGTCGACTTCCTCCAAAACGATAGTCACCATCTCATCGAAAGATGGGACACCTTTGCCTCTATCAAGTGGTATCCGATTTCCAGGTTGCTCGGTGAGATTTTACAGTTTTTAATAGTTTAGATTGAGTCTGTTCTTCATACCTACAGTCCATGAAAAAGCCAAAAAAATTAGGGTTAGTTCATCATATCCGAACCAGTCTGAGCCTTTGTATAGTCTTTTCAGTATTTTGCTTTGTTGAATTTGCGGTTGCATCATCGTGTCAAGCTGCTGGTCTTCGCGTCTAGTTTCCCATAGAGTTTCGAGTTTTGTTCACAAGTTGTCACGCCGCCGCACCATCGTCATCGCTCCTACCATCTACCACCACTGCTTATCCGCCACCAATCCGTATCCATATACCACCACCACTACCATATACCACCACCGCTGCCATATACCACCACCGCCAATCCGAGTCTTTTCATATTAGGTTTGTTTTCGACATCCATCTATTTTCCATTTCGTGTTTCCTTGCCTGAGTAGGTCTTGGAACAAAATGAGTCTGGAGACCCCCGGGCAGTTTTTAGGCCAAAATTTCAGCAACCGAAAATATTTTTTCCCTATCCTATTTTTAGGTCCCCGGGAGTGTTTTGAGACACTCACCATCATAGTGATTTTTTGTCGCACTTTTTCATCGTCACAGCCCTGATTTCCGAAAAAAATTCAAAAAAAATTCGTGCCTATCCTGTTAGTTTGACTTGTGAAGAGTTTTGAGACACTCGCCATTATAGTGATTTTTCGCAAAAAAAGAGGAGCAAAAAAAAAGAGCGCAAAAAAAATTCAGAGTGTGCTCTTCCCTTGTTTACGTGCAGCGCCGTGATTTTGTTAGTGTTCTAGGCTCGCGTCTCTAGCACGGTCTAGCCTAGGACCAGCACAGTACCGTCGTTGAGCGTTTATTCAACTTTGCATCTCTGAATTGATTATTGCTGACCCTTTTTGCTACCATATTATAAGCCTTCCCAGCTCCACATACATCTATGTCATGCGTTTGACTCTCCCTGGTAATCGCTTTATCCAAGCTTTGAGAGTTTTGACTACAACGGTTGCCGATCACCTCCTCCTGTTGGGTAAGAACTGGTAGGAATTTGAGATTTGCTTGACGGATTTGTGACACACTGCCACTTTCTAGTAGTCTGTAGGATCATATTCTTGTGTGTTTCTATTGCTGCTAACCATGGCAGGATCACAAGCCGACGAGACTTACTGGGAGAACATGACGAACAAGGAGCTTCATGATAAGTTTCAGCAAATGATGAGTGGACAGGTGGAAGATGTGCTAAACAGATTTGAAGAGGCCATGGAGAAGATAGATGGCATTGAGAAGGCATTCGAAACAAAGCTCGATAACAAGTTTAATGAATTGCTCATGCGTCTTCCACAACCACCGCCTGCTGCACCTGCGGCACCTCTGCCACAACAACAACAGCAACGACGACTACCTCCACGTCGCGAAACAGCCCTCCGCCGAGCGAGCCGTGTCCCTCTTGAGCCTGGCCAAACTGTTTGTGCTGCTGTTGATACTTCTGTGGCTCCTGCCACTGATGAGGAGGAGGATGATTATGCGAGAGATTACGAGGATGAGGCTGATCAAAATCAGAACTATGTGCAACCACCAGCACGAGGTCGTCCACATGCAAATAATCGCAATGGTAGGGCTGCATTACCAGCTCAGGTACGAGATCATGACCATCTTCCTAAACTGAAATTGAATATTCCACCATTTGAGGGTAGATACGTTCCTGATATATATCTTACTTGGGAGTTAGAAACCGAACAACATTTTACAGTTTAGAATATCCCGAGGAGAGACGTGTTGCTACTGCACTTTGTGCACTAGTTTTGCTTGTGTGTGGTGGTCTGAACAAAATAGATTATATCCGAATAATATTCCAACTACTTGGGCTGCTTTGAAAACTGCTATGCATACTCGTTGGGTTCCACCATATTATCAACGTGAATTACTTCAAAAATTGCAGCGTTTAAGACAAGGAAAAATTATGTAGAGGAATATTATCAGGAATTACAAACTGGCATGATTAGATGTGGTATTGTTGAGGATAATGAAGCTATGCTTGCACGTTTTATGGGTGGATTAAATAGAGAGATTCAGACCATTCTAGAGTATAAGGAGTATAATAATATCACTCGTTTATTCCATCTTGCTTGTAAAGCTGAACGTGAAGTACAGGATCGACAGGCATTGGCACGAACTAACTTTTCTGCAGGTTGACCTTCTTCATGGACACCGCGTGCATCCTCTACTTCCACACATTCTACTGCACCTACACCTCCATCAGCTGCCACCTCCAGCCGTGATACAAGGAAGCAGGCACAACCACCACTATCTGCCAAGAGCACACCTATCGGGCCTGCACAGAGTTCTTCTTCTTCCATGGCATCAACAGGGCACACGAGTGATATTATTTGTCGTCATTGTAAGGGACGAGGTCATTATGCGAGAGAATGCAAATCTCAACGTGTGATGATTGCTACTAATGATAGTGGGTATGAGTCCGCTAGTGACTATGATGAGGAGACTTTGGCTCTTATTACACGTGAAGAACACGGTGGAGATGATTCTGAAAATGAGACACAATACATGGCTCCTAAAGACGCTGACAGGTATGAATGTTTAGTTGCTCAACGTGTTTTGAGTGTGCAGGTCACATAAGCAGAGCAAAATCAGAGGCATACTTTGTTCCATACAAAGGGAGTTGTGAAGGAACGTTCTGTTCGCATCATCATAGATGGAAGGAGCTGCAACAACTTGGCTAGCATGGAGATGGTGGAGAAGCTATCTCTCACCACAAGACCACATCCACATCCTTACTACATCCAATGGTTCAACAACAACAGCAAGGTTAAGGTAACACGTACTGTTTGTGTGCATTTTAGTATCTCTACATATGTTGATTATGTTGATTGCGATGTGGTACCCATGCAAGCATGTTCCTTATTACTTGGTAGACCATGGAAATTCGATAAAAAAATTGTACACCATGGTAGAAACAATCAGTATACTCTTGTTCATAAGGATAAACATATTACTTTGCTTCCTATGTCTCCTGATTATATTTTGAAAGATGATATTCATAGAGCTAGTAAAGCAAAACAGGAGCAAAATAAGAGTGAAAATCAGATTGTGGCAAAAGAATTTGAGCAACAAATGAAGCCTAATAATAAACCATCTAGTGTTGCTTCTGAAATTAAATTGAAAAGTGCATGCTTACTTGCCACCAATTCTGATATTGATGATATAGATTTCAGCAAATCTGTTTGCTATGCTTTTGTGTGCAAAGAGGCATTATTTTCATTCGAGGACGTGCCTTCCTCTATGCCTCCTGTTGTCACTAACATTTTGCAGGAGTTTGCTGACGTCTTTCCACAAGACGTGCCACCGGGATTACCACCTATTCGAGGGATTGAGAATCAGATTGACTTAATTCCCGGTGCTTCGCTACCCAACCGTGCACCATACCGTACCAATCCAGAGGAGACGAAGGATATTATGTGTCAAGTACAGGAGCTGCTCGACAAAGGTTATATTCGTGAATCCCTTAGTCCTTGTGTTGTTCCTATTATTCTAGTGTCGAAAAAGGATGGTACATCGCGTATGTGTGTTGATTGTAGAGGCATTAATAATATTACTATTCGTTATCATCATCCTATTCCTAGGCTAGATGATATGCTTGATGAATTGAGTGGCTCTACAATATTCTCCAAAGTTGATTTGCATAGTAGATACCATCAAATTCATATGAAATTGGGAGATGAATGGAAAACTGCATTTAAAACTAAGTTTGGTTTATATGAGTGGTTAGTCATGCCTTTTGGGTTAACTAATTGAAAGTGCGTTATATCGACTAGAGGGGGGTGAACAGGCGATTTTTATGAATTCTTCACTGAGGAATTTGCAGGTGAGGAAATTCCTAAGCGAAGAACTACTTGCAGCGGAATAAGTACTCAGACGTAAACATAACAGAACATAGGCATGGTCATCATGATGAAATGAAGACAAGCACAGAGTACATAAAGCTTAAACACAGGATAACATAGGATAACACAGGATGAAGAAAAACAGACTAAAGAAATTGAACTGAGGAAATTGAGAAAGTCTTCAGTCAAAGTCTTCAAACACAGATATGAACAAGTGCACAACACAGTTATGAGGAAATAAAAGAGTTGAGGAAATAGAACCAGTAAGCTTGGTGAAGATAATGATTTGGTAGACCAGTTCCAACTGCTGTCTCAGTTGTACATCTGGTTGGAGCGGCTAGGTATTTAAACCTGAGGACACACAGTCCTCACCGTATTCTCCTTGAGCTAAGGTCACACAAACCTCGCCCAATCACTCGTGGTAAGTCTTCAGGTGACTTCCAAACCTTCACAGACTCGGTCACTCGGTGATCCACAATTCCTCTTGGATGCTCTAGACCATGACGCCTAATGATTTGGGTTTGTAGGTGTTTGGGTTTGGGTTTTCCTCACTCGATGATTTTCGCTCAAAGTCCTCGGAGGAATAGGATGCTCTCAAATGATAAGTGTCAGTTTCTCTCGGAGCAGCCAACCAGCTAGTGGTTGTAGGGGGCGGCTATTTATAGCCTAGGGAGCAGCCCGACATGATAAGACATAAATGCCCTTCAATGATATGACCGTTAGGTGGGTAGATATTTTGGGACAGCTGGCACAAGGCACAGCAACAGTCGGAAATTTGAGTATCAAATTCCTCAGGGCTATCATGTTCCTCACTGTGTAGGCAATCCGCACTGGTGAATTCCTAACTCCTCAGTCAGAACAAATTCCTCAGAGACCAGAAGAACTTCGTCTCTGTCACTGAAGAATATGACTGAATTGTATGAGATTTCCAATGGCTTCACTCGAAGGGATTGGTAGGTGTAGGATTTTGAGTTGAGCATCACATGGAAATTTTGCCTTAGTATTTCCTCGACCCCCTTTAACAGTACGGTGTTTCCTATGACTCAAGGAAGAGAAAAATGAAACTACGAAAACAAATGTCTTCACGCTTCATGTTCCTCGAATGAATACCAAGTCTTCAAGGTCACACCAATTTCTTCACTTTCAAAGTCTTCAGAAATCCAAAGTCTTCAGTTGAAGAACTTCATTTTTAGGGGTCGACTTTCTCTGTAAATATCAAACTCCTCATAGACTTATAGACCTGTGTACACTCACAAACGCATTAGTCCCTTAACCTATAAGTCTTCAATACACCAAAATCACTAAGGGGCACTAGATGCACTTACAATCTCCCCCTTTTTGGTGATTGATGACAATATAGGTTAAGTTTTCAACGGGGATAAACATATGAAGTGTAAATACTGATATTGAGGAATTTAATTGCAAGATATAGAAGAACTCCCCCTGAAGATGTGCATAGTGAGGAATTTGCTTTTGAAGCAATGCACACTTGAAGAGTCGAATCATGGAGATCTCCCCCTATATCTTGTAATTCATACACGCATTTGACATATAATATGAAGAATTTGAAATGCATGATGAAATATGGTGACTGGTGTAATTCAGCATGCTTGCATTAGCATTAATGAGGAATAAGCATGCAGAAAGACACAGCAAAAGTATCAGACCACCATAGAGTTTAAGTTTACAACTCGATCCAGCAAAGTCATCAGAAGAATGAGAGTTGTAACTTAGCAAAAAAACGCCCATATAAGATAGACCCGCTTGAAGACTAACTCAAATTTCTCCCCCTTTGTCACCGAATGACCAAAAGGGTTGAAAATGAGGACTAACGCCCCTGAAGAATATCATGTTGATGGAGGAGCGCCAGCGTTGTTGGGGTCGTTTGTCGTTGTAGGGCCTGCCGCAGTGTCGTCCAAGTCTTCATGCTCGTCAGTTTCGCGCGATGAAGAATATGAGCTGGCCACAAAGGAAGGAACCTTGACCTTCTTGTATTTCTTCGATGGAGGTGCAAACCAGTCAAAGTCTTCCTTGACACCCAATTTCTTCATACCTTCTTCACCATATACATGTGATAGAATAGCCCAGGTGCGACCGAAGACTTCATGGAGGTAGTAATGGTTTTTCTTCACTGCATTATGTGTGGCAGTCATGTTGTGAAGAATAGAACCAAATTGACGCTTGACCCATTTATGGTTTCGATCCACCTTCTGGTGAAGACTAAGCAGAAGCTCACTGTCAGTCATCACTCGTGGAGCTATGGCTTGAGGAGTAGACTTGGGTGCATTGGCAGCAGAATCATGTGTGGCAGAGTCATCATTGGTGGAATAAGATGCAGCTTTGCGAAACTGACCATCCAATGGACGAATGCCTTCATCAATGACAGCTGGTGCCTTGCCCTTTTCATCAGCTGAGGAATAGGTCCGCTTGAGGACTTCGATTGGGGGCAAGTAGCTGAGGTGATTCTGAAAATCAGCTTTGTAGTTGAGTGAAGACCTTGTTCTGAGGAATCTCATAATCCACGGTGCATAAGGCTTCAGCTCAAACGGAGAAAGTGCAACGTTTGCCAGAGTCCTCATGAAGAAATCATGATAGTTGACAGGGATGCCATGAATGATGTTGAATACCAGATTCTTCATGATGCCAACAATTTCCTCATCAGAGGAGTCGTGGCCCTTTATTGGACTCATAGTCTTTGTCAGAATGCGATAGACTGTTCTTGGTACATACTGCAATTCCTTCACGAGGAATTTGGTCCTTGAGGCTTGACCAGGCTTCAGAGGCTTCATAAGCACTTGCATATAATGAGCAGTGAGCTCAGGCTCTTGGTACAGGCAATGAGCTCCTTCAGGTGGAGGACTGATGGGCAGGGCGTGAAGTAATTCAGAGACCGGTGCCTTATAGTGAGTGTTTTCGGTCATCCAGTCCAAAACCCAGGAGTTCACATCGTCAGCATCTCCTGTGATGTGCAGTGTTGCGTAGAATTGAAGAATGAGCTCTTCATTCCAATCAACTATGTTTGTGCAAAAGTTGAGGAGGCCTGTGTCATGAAGCATGCTGAGGACCGGAGTGAAGCATGGCAATGATTCCATGTCCACATGACGAATATGCTCGTGGTCAAAGACTTTGTCCTTGTTGAAGAGCAGTGAAGAATAGAAGTTGGCCTGGCTGGCGGTCTAGAAGCGCTTCTTTCTAAGACGAGCAGAAACATAGGGATTATAGTCAGTGAAGAACACGTGCTCACCAAAGAAATCATCAGCCTTGAATTTCTGCTTCTTTGAGAATGGATCCTTTGGCTTGGGCTGAGGAGTGTCAGTCAATTGCATTATCACCTCAGGAATCGCAATCTCAGGTTGCACAGGCTGAGGAATTTCAGCTTCTTCTTCAGTGGCAGCCTGGGTCTTCAATTATTCATTTAGATTTTCTTTAGCACTAGTGGCTGGAATCTCTTCATGGGCAGACGGAGTGGCATGTGGTTCATCAGATCCCATTTGAACTGTAGTTACTGGGGACTGAGGAATTTGTTGCAATGGTGTGAACAGTGGAGAGTTGGGGTGCTGACTTTCCCAAAAGTCATCATTCAGCACGGGTGTGGTACAGCCAATGTCCACCTCTTCTTCTTCTTCCAATTCTTCAACGCCGGCCTCTTCAGCAGTGAACTGAGGCATGGGCGAGGAGACAGTTGGTGTTGAAGGGATTGCATCCGCTTCAATTTCTTCATCCAACTGCTCTGACGAAGCAGCAGAAGGATTCTCTTCACCGGATTCACTTGGAATCACATAATCTTCATCAAAAGGAACAAGGTCCTTTGATGGCATGGTTGAGATAGGAACAACATCAATTGGGTTGTCAAATGAGCTAGTCAATGGCTTCATCTTCTTCGGGGCTGAAGAATCTGATGAAGTTGATGCCTTCCTTTTCTTCACAGTTGCACGCTCTGCAGCCTTGGTCTTCTTCACATCAGTTGTAGATGGAAGGATTGGAGTTGGGGTAGGCTCAGGAGGAGTAGAGGAATTTGGTTGAATTTCTTCAGGCACAACTAATGCAGTTGCCCTGACTTCTTCATTTTCTTCAGGCGCACCACTAGTGGATGCCCTGGAAATTTCATCAGCGGCTGGAATGCATTCATCAGCCCTGGAACTCACATTTTCTTCAACAGCCTGATTTTCATCAGCGGTGCTGGCGTGCTCTTTTGTCGGTTGAGCAGATGCTTCGGCTTGAGGAATTTCTGGTTGCGATGGAGCTGCAACCTTGGTAGTGAATTTCTCAGTCAGTTTTACAAACCTGACCTTGGCTCCTTGCCAATCAGCATAGTAAGCATTGAAATCATCGCTGAGACCTTTGATTTCAGCCTGGATCTTCACAAGTTCGTCAGTTGTCATAGAGACAACGTTTTTCTTCAGGAAGCGCTCCTTCCTGTACTGAGCTTTCTTCAGCTGCCTGGCCTTCTCAAACTTCCATTTTTCTTCAGCAATGAAAGCTGACAACATATGACTTTGACCAGGAGAGAGATTCGGTTCTGGCAAGGGAGTGTTTGGATCTTTGTGCCACAGATCAATGTAATCCAGGATCTTCTTCGGATCCAGCAAGAGAGGCACATCACTACCCTTGGCACTAGCGGCCTTGACTTGCCTATCTCTGGTGATTTCTGCAAGTTCTTCATCATCAGCTTCGTCTTCATTAGACGACACTTGGAAGGCAACCTGCTTCTTGTGAGGACTTGGGCGAGAACCACGTCCAGCAGTGGCCTTTGTCTTCAGTAGAGAAGGTCCCGTTGAAGAATTTTGGGCGGCTGAGGAACTAGCAGAAGCTCCTGAGGAAATAGAGATGGCTGTCGTCCTTTGGCACGTGGCAAGGTGCACAGGTGCAGAGGATTTGATCGGAGCAGCTGAGGACTTTGGAGCGGGAGCAGCATGAGGAGTTGGCCGTGAGGGCTTTGAAGATTCTGGCCGTGAGGGCATTGAAGGTGAAGCACTTGGCTTATGAGCAGGCTTCTTTGCCATGGCCTTCTTTGGCTTGACAGCAGAGGCCTCAGCAGAGGCAGTAGCAGCAGCAGAGTCTTCATTGAATTTCCTCACTGCTTCTCTTGCTTGTCTGGCTAACTTGGCCTGGCGCTTGGCCCATTCATCAGGATAATCCTCACCGCGCTTGAGGCTGGTGGGATCTGCTTCTTGGCCAGGTGCCAACGGAGGTCTTGGGCATGGAGGATTTAGTGCGAATTTCTTCATGTATTTGGGAGTAACATATTTGTACTCCCTCCACTCTCTTGGCCATCCCCTATCCATCCTTTGGATGTGCACCTTGCGCTGATTTTTGTCCTGCTTACCAAACTTGGCCTCATCAGGAGTGCAGTAATCTTTGTATGTGTCATCAGGGATTTCAAAAGCAGTGTTGACCTCAGGCCTCTTTCCTCCCTTTTGTGGCTTCTTACCATCAGCCATTTTCTTCAGATGAGGAATTTGAACAATGTAATTCTCTGAAGATGTATGCAACTTTTCTTCGAGGAACGCTGCAAATGAGTCAAGTTGATGAGAACCTAGTGATTCAGCAGCTGACATGAGTACCTGTGAACAGAGTATAGTTGCGAGGAATTTGGAGAGGTCATATGCGTTCTCAGAGGTTTTTCAAAAAGAACAAGTTTGAGGAATTTGACCAGATGAGTCTTGAAGAATTTCACTAAGTGTTCTTTGTCTTAGGTTCCAAAGTTGTACGGATCAGAAATCCACACAATTGAGGAATCTTGAAGAAAAATATAGCTTAGAGAAATGAATCAAGAACAGATGACATGTGAGGTGTTTTAGTGTGTGAAGAATTTGAAGAATAAACACCTTTTGAAGATTTTGTAGAAATTTGTAGAATCAAGGAGGGTAGTAAAAGTAACTTTTAATTACCCTAAACAAAGAACACGATGAACTGAGAGGTGTAGATGTGAAGTTCGTCAGTTCAGATCTTCCACGCCCTAACTCGGCTGAGGAAGACAACTACGGCGACGGCGGAGTGAAGAAATCCGCGGCCGGCGCGAGTACGACGGCGACGAGGTCGAGGCAGTGAAGCTCTTCCTCACGGCGACGATGAAGTAGCGGCGGCGCTAGGGTTTGAGAAGCTCGAGCTGGCGTGAGGTCGAGCGGAGTAAAAGAGAAGTGAGGAAGGGGAGGGGTATATATAGCCACAGTGAAAAACTGTTCGCCCGAAGAAATTGGATGAACGTGCCCCTGACCCTTCTCATTCGCTTGACACGTGTCACCCACGTATTGAGAAGTGGAGATCGTGGGTGAATAGATAAGTATTTCATGGAATGCAGAACGGTTTGAGCGGCAAAGCCAAAAATTTAGATTAGATAAGTTAAAAGTTCCGTTCGCAAATTCTTCAGCTGACAAGCACACAGTGAAGATTTTGAACGAGTTTCAAATAGAACGCACATGAAGAATTTGTGAATAGAATGGGTTGAGTTTAGCATAGAGGGGGAAGGGTCCGATCACATTCACTTACCAGAAAAAGCAACTTGAAGAAATAGCAATAAGTGAATGCTGTAGAGGACATAAACTTATATATATAGCCAATGAAGAAAAACAACGGAAATGGTAAAGACAATGCAAAGTTGAAGAACATGAACAACTGAGGAATTTCAAAACTGAGGAAAAACTCAAATTGAAGATTTTCAACTTTTAGTGGTGGCGTGACCCACCGTATAAGAATGATGATTTCAGACACCGCGTACAATTGTCGTAGGGCTCTGAGAATCAAATTCTTCGTTAATTTCTTCAAACTTAGAGTGTTATTCTTCATTGATTGAAGAAAAATGTTTCTTCATGTGTTGCACATCTAAGTCATCAATTTTGCATAAGTGTTAGGATGAGTGTCCTTTTCAAAGAACATTAGAAGATTTTAGGATGTTTAGCTCACACCGCAACTTGCTAAATCTCTTCTCATCCAAGGGCTTTGTGAAGATATCGGCTAACTGTTCTTCAGTCTTCACATGCTCAATAGAAATGTCGCCCTTCAACACATGATCACGAAGAAAATGATGACGAATATGAATGTGCTTTGTCTTCGTGTGCTGAACTGGGTTATGAGCAATCTTGATGGCACTCTCATTGTCACAGTAGAGAGGCACATTCTTCACGTTGACGCCGTAGCCCTTGAGAGTTTGCTTCATCCACAGCAATTGAGCACAGCAAGAACCAGCAACAATGTACTCAGCTTCAGCAGTAGACAGTGATACACAGTTTTGTTTCTTCGAGGACAAACAGACCAAAGATCATCCAAGGAAATGGCATGTGCCAGATGTTGACTTGCGGTCCACACGATCACCAGCATAGTCAGAGTCTGAATATCCAATGAGATCAAAAGCCGAGCCCTTGGGGTACCATAATCCAAGTGTTGGTGTGTGAGCTAGATATCGAAGAATATGCTTCACAACCTTATGGTGTGATTCCTTCGGTGTAGCTTGAAATCGGGCACACATTCAAACACTAAGCATAATATCTGGCCTAGATGCACATAAATACAACAAAGAACCAATCATGGAGCGGTATACCTTTTGATCGAAGTCAATACCATTTTCATTAGTGCATAGATGGCCACTTGTGGGCATTGGAATTTTGACCCCTTTGCAATCTTACATGCCGAATTTCCTCAATACATCCTTGAGGTATTTCTCCTGAGATATGAATATGCCATTGCGCTATTGACGAATTTGAAGACCTAAGAAGAATTTCAATTCTCCCATCATTGACATTTCATATTACTATAACCAAATTCGCTAGTGTAACGTTGGTCAGTACAGCCAAAGATAATATCATCAACATATATTTGGCACACAAACAATTCACCATCATAAGATTTAGTGAAAAGAGTAGGGTCAAGTGAACCTGGGTTTGAAGCCTTTCTTCATGAGGAATTCCTTCAAAGTATCATACCACGCCCGAGGGGCCTGCTTGACGCCATAGAGGGCCTTGTTGAGTTTGAAGACTTTGTCAGGATGCTTTGGATCCTCAAAACCTAGGGGTTGAGCAACATATACTTCTTCCTCAAGCTTACCATTGAGGAATGCACTTTTCACATCCATTTGATATAAAGTGATGTCATGATGGTTAGCATAAGCAAGTAATATGCGAATAGCCTCAAGTCTAGCAACAGGTGCAAAAGTTTCATCGAACTCAATTCCTTCAACCTGTGTATAGCCTTGAGCTACAAGCCGTGCCTTATTCCTCACCACAAGGCCATTTTCATCTTGCTTGTTGCGGTAGATCCACTTTGTGCCAATGATATTGTGCTTATGAGGATCTGGATGTTTGACCAGTTCCCAGACGTTGTTGAGCTCGAACTGATGTAGTTCTTCTTGCATAGCTTGAATCCACTCAGGCTCCAGAAATGCTTCATCTACCTTAGTGGGCTCTGTGATAGAGACAAAAGCAAAGTGCCCACAAGTTAGATAGATGTGAAGCTCTTGAGCGTGTGAGAGGACCTAGTGCTTCAATGTCATCGATGATCTTCTCAATTTGCACTTCGTTTGCAACGCGAGGATGAGCTGGTTGTCGTCGAGGAATTTGATCAGCATTTTCTTCAGCACCATTTTCTTCAGGTGCCTCAGCTCGACGTTCTTCACGTTCTGGAATGAATTCTTCAGCAGATTCTTCGGTAGGAATGACATCCTCAGTAGCCTTGAACTTGATAGATTCCTCAGGTGTTGGTTCATCTATCATAGAAGGTAGGTGCTCTCTTTGCGAGCCATTAGTTTCATCGAACCGCACATCTACAGTTTCAACAACCTTGTGAAGAACGTTGTTGAAGACTCTGTAGGTGTGCGAGTCCTTTCCGTAACCAAGCATGAAACCTTCATGTGCTTTCGGTGCAAATTTAGAGTTGTGATGAGGATCTCTAATCCAACATTTAGCACCGAAGACTTTGAAATAACTCACATTGGGTTTCTTTTCAGTGAGGAGTTCATATGCAGTCTTCTTAAAGAATTTGTGAAGATAAACTCTGTTGATGATGTGGCACGCAGTATCAATTGCCTCAATCCAGAAACGACGAGGCGTCTTGTATTCATCAAGCATAGTGCGAGCCATCTCAGCAAGAGTCCTGTTCTTGCGCTCCACGACGCCATTCTGCTGAGGAGTATAAGGAGCAGATAACTCATGAGTAATACCAAGTTCATCAAGATAGTCATCAAGACCAGAATTCTTGAACTCAGTTCCATTGTCACTTCTGATGTGCTTGATCTTCACACCAAAGTTGGTTGAAGCCCTCGAAGAAAATCATTTGAAGACTTCCTGCACTTCATGTTTGTAAGTAACAATGTGTACCCATGTGTAATGAGAGTAATCATCAACAATAACAAAGCCATATTGAGATGCATCATTTGAAACTGCAGAATAATGATTAGGACCAAAGAGATCCATGTGAAGCAATTCAAATGGTCGAGTAGTGGTCATGATAGTCTTCGCTGGATGCTTGGCCTTGGTCGTCTTCCCAGCTTCACAGGCTCCGCATAAGTGATCCTTGAGGAATTTGGCATTCTCAATGCCAATGACATGCTTCTTCTTCGCAAGTGTGTGCAAATTCCTCATGCCTGCATGACCAAGTCGTCGATGCCATAGCCAGCCTTCTGAAGCTTTTGCAAGTAAGCATACGGCTGGTTGTGGTCCTGTAGAGAAATCAACAATATACAAGTCTCCTCTCCTAAAGCCTTCGAAGACTTTGGAATTGTTAGCTTCCATTATCACAACACAACGATACTTGCCAAAGACAACAACCATATCAAGATCGCAAAGCATTGAGACAGACATGAGGTTGTATCCTAAGGACTCGACAAGCATGACTTTGTCCATGTGTCGATCCTTTGAGATCGCAACCTTACCTAGACCCAATACTGACTTTTGCCTTTGTCAGCGAAGATGATATGCTTCAGATGCGATGGAGATAAGGGAGCATCCATCAATAGATTCTTGTCACCAGTCATGTGATTTGTACATCCACTATCGAGGACCCACTCAGTGGCTTTGGGTTTATCATCCTGCAGATGAATTAGTGCAGCTTACGAACTCATATACTTCATCAGTGAAGAATATGACATCAATTCATCAGATCAATTTCATCAAGCAATAGAACAGATAAAGCAGTATGAGGACGTGAGAAATGAAAGTTCATTTCTTCATGATTAGCCTGCGTCCTTTCAGGCATTCTCAGGTCTCCAGCAAATTCTTCAGACGTTTTAGCACGTCTGGAGACCTGACCCTGCAGAAGAAATTAGTTCTTTTTCTTCACCACCCACATCTGAAAGGGTGGCAAAGAGTTCATCACTCTGCGAGCTCCATATGAGAAAGGTGGCATAGAAGCCAGTCCATTTCGTTTCACATAAGAGGAGTTAGGATAAGCATATGAATAAGCAGAGAAATTCTTCGAGGACTTATGAACATAATGGTTAGAAGAATAATGCTCATATTCATAGCCCTTAGCTCTTCCCTGCGAAACAGAGTTGTTAGCACGATGATATTCATGTGAGGACTTTGATCCTTTTGAGGAATTTGATCCACGTGAGGAATTTGGTCCGTATGAGGACTTGGATCCATATGAAGAATTTGGTCCATATGAAGAATTTGATCTGGGGTTCCTATTCTTCACAGGTGGTGTCATGAGGACATTCACCTGAAGACTTTCAAGGCACCTTTTGGGAACCCAGATTTTCTTCATAGGGGAACCGTTCCTGCAGTTAGTGCCAACATATCTAGCAAATACTTCACCATTCTGATTTTTGAACAGTTTATAGTTGGAGTCAAATGACTCATCAGAAGAATGAGGAGATTCACATGTAAAGCCAGATAGATTAGATGGATCTACTGGAGGTCCCTTTGCAGCAACCCATGAGGTTTTGGGGTACTGCTCAGGCTTCCAATATGTACCATCAGCATTGAGTTTCCTCTCAAAGGCAATACCCTCTTTCCTAGGGTTCCTGTTGAGGATCTGCTTTTTAAGCACATCACAAAGAGTCTGATGCCCTTTGAGGCTTTTGTACATGCCTGTCATGTACAATTCCTTCAGCCCTGCATCATCAGTGATACTAGCAATGTCCTCAGATGAGGAATTAGTGATAGCAGAGACAGTTGAAGAATTTGTAGCATTAGAAGCATTTGAACATTCAGGTGAAGAATTAGCAGATTCACGTTCAATGCACTTCAAGCATGGAGGAACAAATTCTTCCTGAGAAGCGCTGATTTGTTGAGCAAGTAATGAATCGCGCTCCTTCTGAAGATCTTCATAACTCACTCTTAGCTTTTCAAGATCTTGCTTTCTTTGAAGAAATTCATAAGAAAGCTTCTCATGATCAGATAAGAGAGTGTTATGATGACCTTGAAGGGTGTCAAACCTAGTCTGAAGTCTCTGAAGACTCTCAGCCAAAGCTTTCGACTGATCCATTTCTTCACCCAACATATCATCGCTCTTATTTAGCATGTATTGAACTTTTTCCAAAGCTCTTTGTTGTTTAGTGGCAAGGGAAGCAAGTTTGACATAGCTGGGTCCAAATTCATCACCAAATTCATCATCACTGGATTCAGATAGATAGCATTCAGTTACCTTTGCATCTTTTGCCATAAGGCATGGTGTAGAAGATGATGATTCTGGTTCGAATGTCATCGCTTTGAGAGATTCCTTGAAGTCCTCAAACCAAGGATCATGACGGGTTCGATGACCTTCATAGACCTCAGAGAGACGGTCCTAGATAAGCTTCGCATGATCGAGATGCATGATGTTCCTGAACTGATTTTGAGACAGACAGGAGCAGATGACGTCCTTTGTTGTGAGGTTGAGAAGGGTGAACTTGCGAATGTCATCAGCTTCTGCCATCTTGCACAGGTCGGTAAGACCAATCTCAGTAACGGTCCACAGCTCATTGTTCATCGCCATGAGACGCTTCTTCATCATGGCCTTCCACTTGGGATACTCGTGACCGTCAAAGATGGGGCATGTCACGGTCTTCATTCCTGTGGTCGACATAACTAAAACTCCAGGCGGTTAAACCAAAATCGCACAGAACAAGGGAGTACCTTGCTCTGATACCAATTGAAAGTGCGTTATATCGACTAGAGGGGGGGTGAATAGGCGATTTTTATGAATTCTTCACTGAGGAATTTGCAGGTGAGGAAATTCCTAAGCAAAGAACTACTTGTAGCGAAATAAGTACTCAGACGTAAACATAACAGAACATAGGCATGGTCATCATGATGAAATGAAGACAAGCACAGAGTACATAAAGCGTAAACACATGATAACACAGGATAACGCAGGATGAAGACAAACAGACTAAAGAAATTGAACTGAGGAAATTGAGAAAGTCTTCAGTCAAAGTCTTCAAACACAGATATGAACAAGTGCACAACACAGTTATGAGGAAATAAAAGAGTTGAGGAAATAGAACTAGTAAGCTTGGTGAAGACAATGATTTGGTAGACCAGTTCCAACTGCTGTCTCAGTTGTACATCTGGTTGGAGCGGCTAGGTATTTAAACCTGAGGACACACAGTCCCGAACACACAGTCCTCACCGTATTCTCCTTGAGCTAAGGTCACACAGACCTCGCCCAATCACTCGTGGTAAGTCTTCAGGTGACTTCCAAACCTTCACAGACTCGGTCACTCGGCGATCCACAATTCCTCTTGGATGCTCTAGACCATGACGCCTAACCGTCTGGAAGAAGCACAGTCTTCAAAGGTAACAAGCGTCGGATCCACGCAGGATCAATCTCTTCAGTGATGCTCAATCACTTTGGGTTTGTAGGTGTTTGGTTTGGGTTTTCCTCACTCGATGATTTTCGCTCAAAGTCCTCGGAGGATGGGATGCTCTCAAATGACAAGTGTCAGTTTCTCTCAGAGCAGCCAACCAACTAGTGGTTGTAGGGGCGACTATTTATAGCCTAGGGAGCAGCCCGACATGATAAGACATAAATGCCCTTCAATGATATGACCGTTAGGTGGGTAGATATTTTGGGACAGCTGGCACAAGGCACAACAACGGTCGGAAATTTGAGTATCAAATTCCTCAGGGCTATCATGTTCCTCACTGTGTAGGCAATCCGCACTGGCGAATTCCTAACTCCTCAGTCAGAACAAATTCCTCAGAGACCAGAAGAACTTCGTCTCTGTCACTGAAGAATATGACTGAACTGTATGAGATTTCCAATGGCTTCACTCGAAGGGATTGGTAGGTGTAGGATTTTGAGTTGAGCATCACATGGAAATTTTTCCTTAGTATTTCCTCGACCCCCTTTAACAGTACGGTGTTTCCTATGACTCAAGGAAGAGAAAAATGAAACTACGAAAACAAATGTCTTCACGCTTCATGTTCCTCGAATGAATACCAAGTCTTCAAGGTCACACCAATTTCTTCACTTTCAAAGTCTTCAGAAAGTCTTCAGAAATCCAAAGTCTTCAGTTGAAGAACTTCATTTTTAGGGGTCGACTTTCTCTGTAAATATCAAACTCCACATAGACTTATAGACCTATGTACACTCACAAACGCATTAGTCCCTTAACCTATAAGTCTTCAATACACCAAAATCACTAAGGGGCACTAGATGCACTTACACTAATGCACCTAGTACTTTCATGAGATTAAGGAACGAAGTTTTACGTGCTTTCATTGGACGATTTGTGGTAGTCTATTTTGATGATATACTGATTTATAGTAAATCTTTGGAGGAACATTTGGAACATTTACGTGTTGTTTTTATTGCTCTACGTGATGCACGTTTGTTTGGTAACCTTGGAAAGTGCACCTTGTGCACTGACCGAGTATCCTTTCTTGGCTATGTTGTTACTCCACAGGGAGTTGAAGTCGATAAAGCCAAGATTGAAGCTATTGAGAGTTGGCCGCAGCCCAAAACGGTCACACAAGTGAGGAGTTTCCTTGGCCTCGCTGGTTTCTATAGGCGTTTTGTGAGATATTTCAGCACCATTGCCGCACCTCTCAACGAGCTTACAAAGAAGGATGTGCCTTTTGTTTGGGGTACCGCACAGGAAGAAGCCTTCACGGTGTTGAAAGATAAGTTGACACATGCTCCTTTACTCCAACTTCCTGATTTTAATAAGACTTTTGAGCTTGAATGTGATGCTAGTGGAATTGGATTAGGAGGTGTGTTATTACAAGATGGCAAACATGTTGCATACTTTTCTGAAAAATTGAGTGGGCCTAGTCTGAACTATTCTACTTATGATAAAGAATTATATGCTCTTGTTCGGACCTTAGAAACATGGCAACATTATTTATGGCCCAAGGAATTTGTTATACATTCTGATCATGAATCTTTGAAACACATTAAAAGTCAAGCAAAACTGAACCGTGGACATGCTAAATGGGTTGAATTCATTGAGACTTTCCCTTATGTCATTAAACACAAGAAGGGTAAAGAAAATGTTATTGCTGATGCACTGTCTCGTCGTTATACTATGCTTTCACAACTTGACTTTAAAATATTTGGTTTGGAGACCATCAAAGATCAATATGTGCATGATGCTGAATTTAAAGATGTATTGCGGAATTGTAAGGAAGGGAGAACATGGAACAAGTTCGTCTTTAACGATGGATTTGTGTTTCGTGCTAACAAGCTATGCATTCCGGCTAGCTCCGTTCGTCTTTTGTTGTTGCAGGAGGCGCATGGAGGAGGATTAATGGGACACTTTAGCGTGAAGAAGACGGAGGATATACTTGCTACACATTTCTTTTGGCCAAAGATGAGATGAGATGTTGAGCGTTTTGTTGCTCGCTGCACTACATGTCCGAAAGGTAAGTCACGACTCAATCCTCATGGTTTGTATATGCCTTTGCCTGTACCTAGTGTTCCTTGGGAGGATATATCTATGGACTTTGTTTTAGGTTTACCTCGAACAAAGAAGGGGAGGGATAGCATATTTGTTGTCGTGGATAGGTTCTCGAAAATGGCACACTTTATACCATGTCATAAAAGCGATGATGCTGTTAATGTTGCTGATTTGTTCTTTAGTGAAATTATTTGCTTGCATGGTGTGCCAAATACTATTGTTTCAGATCGTGATACTAAGTTTCTTAGCCACTTTTGGAGATGTTTATGGGATAAGTTGGGGACTAAACTGCTTTTTAGTACTACATGTCATCCCCAAACTGATGGACAAACTGAAGTAGTCAATAGAACATTGTCTACCATGCTTAGGGCTGTTTTGAAGAATAACAAGAAAATGTGGGAAGAATGCCTACCTCATATTGAATTTGCTTATAATCGGTCGCTGCATTCTACTACTAAGATGTGCCCTTTTGAAATTGTGTATGGTTTCCTACCTCGTGCACCTATTGATTTGTTGCCTCTTCCATCTTCGGAGAAGGTTAATTTTGATGCTAGTCAACGTGCTGAATTGATCTTAAAGATGCATGAGTTAACTAAGGAAAACATTGAGTGTATGAATGCTAAATATAAACTTGCTGGAGATAAGGGTAGAAAACATGTTGTGTTTGCACCTGGAGATCTTGTTTGGTTACATTTGCGTAAGGATAGATTTCCTGATTTGCGCAAATCAAAGCTAATGCCACATGCTGATGGTCCTTTTAAGGTGTTAGAGAAAATAAATGATAATGCATATAAACTTGAGCTGCCTGCAGATTTTGGGGTTAGTCCCACTTTTAACATTGCAGATTTGAAGCCTTACTTGGGTGAGGAAGATGAGCTTCCGTCGAGGATGACTTCAATTCAAGAAGGGGAGGATGATGAGGACATACTAACAAAGTTACACCCACAGCCCCTACTGATACATATACAGGACCAATTACTAGAGCTCGCGCACGCCAATTAAATTACCAGGTACTTTCGTTTCTTGGTAATGATTCTAATGTTCATGAGAATATGATGCTGCCTAAATTGGATACATTTGTCTTGCTTACAAATGAAGGGCCTAGCTTGGACAACAAGGATGACCATTGGAGCAAGATCAATCATGGAGATGATGGCATGCGCAAGGGGAACAAGAACGGAGTTACAAGTGATGATTTCAGGACTTTGAAGCCACCATAATGAGTGCGTGAAGCCTTGGACGAAATATACAAGATGCCACTTCATAAATTTTGTCCAGAGGCTATTATAGGTGCCGCGTCACCTTATTATTGGGCCAGGCCCATGTAATTTCGAAATACTTGAGTATAGGTTGTTTTTAGAGTCCGTATGTGTGGGGAAACAAGAGTTAGGGTTGGTTTCGGACCCCTCCTCCAAGGGCCACGAAATTCCCCCCTCTTCCTCCATATATACAACCCTTAGGGCGTCGTTTAGACTTTGGGTTTTGTTTAGATTAAAGTTCGTCATAGCTGCAACTTCGCGTACTTCGTTTGTGTTCAACGACCGGACAAAGGCGTCACAGAACCCCATCTTGATCAATAAAGCTTTCCTCTTATATTCGCAATATCCAGATTGCAATCTTAGTTTCTTGCTTGTTCTTCGTTTGCCTGTAGGAAACAGACCTTCGTGGTCAGGTTGACCGTGCTCCGGCGTGGTCAATAACCTCTCGGAGTTGGTTTAGCGATTGCTAAGGCGCGACATCCTCGCACGTTCGTAGTCGGATCGTCAAAGTCGACTTCCTCCAAAATGATAGTCACCATCTCATCGAAAGACGGGACACCTTTGCCTCTATCTGCTAATCTTCTTAACGGTGAACCATTTGTGATGGTTCGCGCATCATACACGTTCTATAGTAGTGAACCGTTTGTGATGGTCCGCGCATTATAAACGTAGCACCACAGAATACCGAATGCGATGGCAATGCGAGCAGAAACGAGTAGGAGTACTGTAGGGGCCCTATCCCCGACGGTTTCTGGGTCGTGTGGGAAGGACCCCTCCCTATCGCCCACACTCACTTGGCGACGGTTCCAAATGCCGTCGCGGAAAGGGGTTTTAAACCGTTTGTTTAGGACCGACGCGCACCAGTGCATCACCGAGAGTAATAGAGGGAAAAGACGAAGGTGTGCAAGAAGAAAGCAAATTACTCGTAGCAGACATATGACGAGAAGCACCAGAATCAAAAATCTAATCCGTACCTGAGTTCCCTTGTGCAGCAAAGTTGTTTATGGCTTGTAGAAAAGCAGCTTGGTCCCAGCTCGGAGTCGAAGTAGAGGCCGGCGTAGTCATGGGAGCTTGCGGGTGTGGTGGCGTCGGCAGTAGGGTCGGCATCGGCGTAAAGAGAAAGACACCATCATTGTACTGCTGCAGGTAGGGGGACGATGGAGCGCCATAGGATGCATAAGGACTGGTGTTGTAGATCGGTGGCGCGTAGGAGGGAGCAGCGTGGTACGCGGCCGTCGGCTGTCGAGGCGCGAGGACGGGCGCGCCGGTGTGAGGGCGGGCACCGGGCTGCCAGCCACCGGTATAGGCAGGCTGGGCACCATATGGCGTAGGGGCGGACCAGGGCATAGGCCACTCCTGGACTAGCCCTATCCATGGATCAGGAGATGGGCGCCATCCGGGTGGCGGTATTTGTGACGCCCCCGATTGGACCGTACACTAATCATGCACACAAATGTGTACGATCAAGATCAGGGACTCACAGGAAGATATCACAACACAACTCTAAAACATAAATAAGTCATGCAAGCATCATAATACAAGCCAGGGGCCTCGAGGGCTCGAATACAAGTGCTCGAACATAGACGAGTCAGCAGAAGCAACAATATCTGAGTACAGACATAAGTTAAACAAGTTTGCCTTAAGAAGGCTAGCACAAACTGGGATACAGATCGAACGAGGCGCAGTCCTCCTGCCTGGGATCCTCCTAACTACTCCTGGTCGTCGTCAGCGGGCTGCACGTAGTAGTAGGCACCTCCAGTGTAGTAGGAGTCGTCGTCGACGGTGGCGTCTGGCTCCTGGGCTCCAGCATCTGGTTGCGACAACCAGGTAGAAAGGAAAGGGGAAAAGAGGAAGGAAAGCAACCGTGAGTACTCATCCAAAGTAC
The DNA here is from genome assembly GCF_018294505.1 of Triticum aestivum. Taxonomy (NCBI): domain Eukaryota; kingdom Viridiplantae; phylum Streptophyta; class Magnoliopsida; order Poales; family Poaceae; genus Triticum; species Triticum aestivum. Next base: position 375,309,710 of record NC_057805.1, read on the forward strand.
TCGCAAGCAAGGAGCTACACTACATATGCATGGGTATATGTGTAAAGGGCCATATCGGTGGACTGAACTGCAGAATGCCAGAATAAGAGGGAGATAGCTAATCCTGTCGAAGACTACGCTTCTGGCAGCCTCCATCTTGCAGCATGTAGAAGAGAGTAGATTGAAGTCCTCCAAGTAGCATCGTATAGCATAATCCTACCCGGCGATCCCCTCCTCGTCGCCCTGTTAGAGAGCGATCACCGGGTTATATCTGGCACTTGGAAGGGTGTGTTTTATTAAGTATCCAGTTCTAGTTGTCATAAGGTCAAGGTACAACTCCGGGTCGTCCTTTTACCAAGGGACACGGCTATTCGAATAGATAAACTTCCCTGCAGGGGTGCACCACATAACCCAACACGCTCGATCCTATTTGGCCGAACACACTTTCCTGGGTCATGCCCGGCCTTGGGAGATCAACACGTCGCAGCCCCACCTAGGCTCAACAGAGAGGTCAGCACGCCGGTCTAAATCCTATGCGCGCAGGGGTCTGGGCCCATCGCCCATTGCACACCTGCACGTTGCGAGGGCAGCCGGAAGCAGACCTAGCCTAGCAGGCGTTCCAGTCCAATCCGGCGCGCGCCGCTCAGTCGCTGACGTCAAAAAGAGCTTCGGCTGATACCATGACGTCGAGTGCCCATAACTGTTCCCGCGTAGTTGGTTAGTGCGTATAGACCAAATGGCCAGACTCAGATCAAATACCAAGATCTCGTTAAGCGTGTTAACTATCCGCGAACGCCGACCAGGGCCAGGCCCACCTCTCTCCTAGGTGGTCTCAACCTGCCCTGTCGCTCCGCCACAAAGTAACAGTCGGGGGCCGTCAGGAACCCAGGCCCACCTCTACCGGGATGGAGCCACCTGTCCTTTCAGCCCCCTCATCAGGATCACTTGCGGGTACTCAACGAGCCGACCCGACTTTAGTCACCACATGTGTCATGTATATAAAGTATATGCATATACCCGTGATCACCTCCCGAAGTGATCACGGCCCAGTAGTATAGCATGGCAGACGGACAAGAATGTAGGGCCACTGATGGAACACTAGCATCTATACTAAGCAGTAGGATAGCAGGTAAGGGTAACAACTGTAGCAACAATGACAGGCTATGCATCAGGATAGGATTAACGGAAAGCAGTAACATGCTACACTACTCTAATGCAAGCAGTATAGAGAAGAATAGGCGATATCTGGTGATCAAGGGGGGGGCTTGCCTGGTTGCTTTGGCAAGAAGGAGGGGTCGTCAACACCGTAGTCGTACTGGGTAGCAGCGGCGTCGGTCTCGGTGTCTAACGAGAGAAGAGGGGGAAGAAACAATAAATATAATGCAAACATAAGCATGACGATGGAAGACATGTCAATGCGCGGGGCTAGGTGTGCCCTAACGCGGTAGGAGGTGGTACCGGCGAAGGGGGGAAACATCCGGGAAAGTATTCCCGGTGTTTCGCATTTTCGGACAGATGAACCGGAGTGGGAAAGTTGCGTGTGTGCTATGCTAGGGATGTGTGGCAGACGAACGGGCTGCATATCCGGATTCGTCTCGTCGTTCTGAGCAACTTTCATGTACAAAGTTTTCCATCCGAGCTACGGTTCATTTTATATTAATTTAAAAAGGATTTTATCTTTTTCTAGAATTAACAGAATTAATTTAATTAGAAAAAGGTAATTATGATGTCAGCATGATGTCAGCAGTCAACGTTGACCGTTGACCCGGTCAACCTGACAGGTGGGTCCCACCTGTTAGGGACTGCTTAGCTAATTAACAGTAGTTAATTAGGTTAACTAGTTATTACGTTAATTAATCTTAATTAGTTAATTTAAACAAAATTAATTAAGTTAATTAATTAATTAATTAATTGATATTTTATTTATTATTATTATTATTATTATTATTATTTAATTATTATTTTATTTAACTATTTTATATAAAAACGTTCTGGGCGTGGGGCCCATCTGTCATAGGCCCTAGGGGCCATAGCGGGTCGGCCAACGGGCGCCGCCCGAACGGGCGAGGGGAAAGCGGGCGACGGGCGAACTGGTGCGGGTGGTCGCACCCGACGCCAGGAGAGGCGAGGGCAAGCGCACCTGGGGGCCTCGGTGGCCGGCGACGACAGGAGCAGCGCCGGGTGCGGGGAGCTGCGGGGCACAAATGCCGGCGAGACGAGCAGTGGCGGCCTTCGGCAGGTGCGGGGGAGCGCGGTAGGCGCCGGCGGCCACCGCACAAGCGGCAGCAAGGCGCAAGGCCGCGCGGGCGGGGCGCCGTGAGTGCGGGCGCCGGACGCGCACGCGCGTAGATGGCCGCGGTGGTGGTGCGAGAAGGCGAGGATGGCCGGAGCGGAGGAGTGGGGAGGCGACATCAACGCGCCCCAAGGGCGCGATGGGGGTCGCCACGGGCGCGGTTCGTGCGCGCGCTTCGGCACGGCCAGTAGCAGGGGCGCGGCGACGTGGTCGCATGGGCGGGTGCGAGAGAGAGAGCGGAGGAAGAGAGGGGGGAGCTCACGGGAGGAGTTGTAGGGGTACGGGGCAGCGGGGGGCAAGGAGGTCGTCGGGGACGACGCGGATGGAGTGGAGGCAGGCCGGCGGGGAGGAGGAAGCAGGCCGGCGAGGTGGTCCTCCAGGCAATGGTGACGGCAAGGGGGCGACGGGGTGGCTCCGGTGGGGCTCGCGGAGCTCCAGGCGGCGGTGGACGGCGACGGGCGGGCGCAGGGCGTCGGGGGCAACGGGATCGGGCCGATCCCGATCCAGATCGATGGGGAAGGAGAAGGGGATCGTGGGGGGAGTGGGGGCGAGTGGGGCGTCGGTGGGGGGTTAGGGTTACACCGGGTGGGTGGATAAGGGAAGAGGGGGTGGCCGGTTGGGCCAGTTGGGCCGGCCATTGTGGCCTGCTGGGTCGGCTGGTCCAGTTGGGCCAGGGGGTGGGGGTTTATCCTTTTGATTTTTTTGTTTTCTTTTCTTCTTTTTATTTTTATTTTTCTGTTCTGTTTTATTTTAGATACACATTATTTTTAGCTTAGAAAAAAATGATAACAACTCCTAAATTGATCTTTGAGAACCTCCCACTGCCATAAATGTTTTACCCCGAAATAAATTAGTTTAGAATTTTATTAATCGAAAAAGGTATTTACTTAATTGTTTTGCTGCAGTTCTATTCACTTTAGAGTAATTAATTATTTTATAAAAATGTTGTTTCTCCACCAATACTATCGATGATTTAATTGTCACAATAAGAACATTTTAGTTTTGAGAATTGAAAACTTTTATTATTTGACTTAAATTCAAATTTGAATTTGAATCGGTTTTGAACTAACGCGAGGTTAACTACAGTGACAGAGGTGACGTGGCATCATTAACGGGGGATTACTGTAGCCTAAGTATCCGGGCGTCACAATTCTCCTCCACTACAAGAAATCTCGTCCCGAGATTCAAGAGGGGGACTAATGGGGAAAGGATCTGGTTACGAAATTCTAACGAGTCTTCTCGATCTTGGTTGCTCTTCTCGAAGCGGTTGATCTATTACGTTGATGTCTTCATTTTCCTGCTTCAGGTCATCATGATGAAGCTGGCATCCTTTCTTCGGGAACTCCATCGTACTTACGAAGGACAAGGGGTAACTTAGGAATAACAGACCTCTGAACGGTTGACTATCTGGTTGATAACATCGGGGAAGGTGGCGGAAAGTAACTCTCGAATGGAAATTTAAGACAATATCGAGAGCAAAGTAAGGAGGTATCGTGGGGAAGTTTCGAGCGGGCAGGCAATCGTTCGATGCCTGAAGGGTTCAGAGCAACGGGAATAAGTATTGTGTCTAATACCAAAATTGATGATCTCAAGAAAGGTGGCACGTGAATTACATACGAAGCCAAGCGTGAGGAATAACCTTGGGAACAGGGGGTGTACAAGAGAGTCAGGTTTCGATCCTGTGGAACTGTGGGTTATGGGCCCACCATGTGGGTTAAAAGTAGGAAGGCGATGACGTCTTACACGATCATGTAAGCAAGGCATGTTAGAGGATAGCCTGTCAGTTATGTCGGCAACAACATCGGTACCAAGGGCGAGGGACGAAGAGAACCATTATCCTGCTCGTTGAACGAGGCGAACCAATAGGCAAGGTTCTCGTCCATCGGCGGCTACCGGAATGTCACCAACAATAGTAACAGGGTCTTACTGACAGAGTTGTACACCGAGGTGTTTGCACAAGCAAGGAATTAATACTGCTTAGATCATAATGATCACCAGAAACGTTAAACCAATCAATGGAAAGGAAAATATGATTATCAGATGAAACAGAACAAAAGAAAGGAAAATGTGTTAAAACACATATTTCAGGGGTATATCCTTCCCAAGGACAATGGTTAGAAGAGAACCATTTAGGTTAGGGAAGAGGAAGTTCATGACATTACCCAAACAACGGTGTTTGAATAACTGATAACGAAAATTTAGCATTGTGCTTCAAATATTTTTATTGAAGATCGGAGTAACGCAGACATGCTTCGAGATAGCATTGATATGGTCTTCATGTTAGAAATATGCCCTAGAGGCAATAATAAATTGGTTATTATTATATTTCCTTGTTCATGATAATAGTTTATTATCCATGCTAAAATTGTATTGATAGGAAACTCAGATACATGTGTGGATACATAGACAACACCATGTCCCTAGTAAGCCTCTAGTTGACTAGCTCGTTGATCAATAGATGGTTACGGTTTCCTGACCATGGACATTGGATGTCGTTTATAACGGGATCACATCATTAGGAGAATGATGTGATGGACAAGACCCAATCCTAAGCCTAGCACAAGATCGTGTAGTTCGTCTGCTAAAGCTTTTCTAATGTCAAGTATCATTTCCTTAGACCATGAGATTGTGCAACTCCCGGATACCGTAGGAATGCTTTGGGTGTAACAAACGTCACAACGTAACTGGGTGGCTATAAAGGTGCACTACAGGTATCTCCGAAAGTGTCTGTTGGGTTGGCACGAATCGAGACTGGGATTTGTCACTCCGTGTAAACGGAGAGGTATCTCTGGGCCCACTCGGTAGGACATCATCATAATGTGCACAATGTGACCAAGGAGTTGATCACGGGATGATGTGTTACGGAACGAGTAAAGAGACTTGCCAGTAACGAGATTGAACAAGGTATCGGGATACCGACGATCGAATCTCGGGCAAGTACTATACCGGTAGACAAAGGGAATTGTATACGATATTGATTGAATCCTTGACATCGTGGTTCATCCGATGAGATCATCGTGGAACATGTGGGAGCCAACATGGGTATCCAGATCCCGCTGTTGGTTATTGGCCGGAGACATGTCTCGGTCATGACTGCATGGTTCCCGAGCCCGTAGGGTCTACACACTTAAGGTTCGATGACGCTAGGGTTATAGGGAAAGTATGTACGCGGTTACCGAATGTTGTTCGGAGTCCCGGATGAGATCCCGGACGTCACGAGGAGTTCCGGAATGGTCCGGAGGTAAAGATTGATATATAGGAAGTGAGGATTTGGCCACCGGAAGTGTTACGGGCATCACCGGTAATGTACCGGGACCACCGGAAGGGTCCGGGGGTCCACCAGGAGGGGCCACCAGCCCCAGAGGCTTACGTGGGCCAATAGTGGGAAGGGACCAGCCCCTAGGTGGGCTGGGGCGTCCCCCACCAAGGCCCAAGGCGCCTCAAGAGAAGATGGGGGCAAACCCTAGGGCAGATGGGCCCTAAGGCCCACCCTGGCCGCCACCCTAGATGGGATCTGGGGCTGCCGCACCCCTTGGGGTGGGAACCCTAGAGGGGGCGCAGCCCCCTCCCCTTCCCCTATATATAGTTGAGGTCTAGGGGCTGCCCAATACACGAGTTATTCTCTCCCAGGCGCAGCCATACCTCTCTCCCTCCTCGTCTCTCGTAGTGCTTGGCGAAGCCCTGCTGGAGTTCCGCGCTCCTCCACCACCACCACGTCGTCGTGCTGCTGCTGGATGGAGTCTTCCCAACTTCTCCTTCTCCCCTTGCTGGATCAAGGCGTGGGAAACGTCACCGGGCTGCACGTGTGTTGAACACGGAGGCGCCGTGGTTCGGCGCTTAGATCGGAATCAACCGCGATCTGAATCTCTACGAGTACGACTCCTTCATCTGCGTTCTTGCAACGCTTCCGCTTAGCGATCTACAATGGTATGTAGATGCACTCCCCTTCCCCTCGGTGCTAGATTACTCCATAGATTGATCTTGGTGATGCGTAGAAAATTTTAAATTTCTGCTACGATCCCCAACAGTGGCATCATGAGCTAGGTCTATGCATAGTTTCTATGCACGAGTAGAACACAAAGTAGTTGTGGGCGTCGATTTTGTCAATTTACTTGCCATTACTAGTCTTATCTTGATTCGGCGGCATCGTGGGATGAAGCGGCCCGGACCGACCTTACACGCACACTTACGTGAGACAGGTTCCACCGACTGACATGCACTAGTTGCATAAGGTGGCTAGCGGGTGTCTGTCTATCCCACTTTAGTCGGATCAGATTCGATGAAAAGGGTCCTTATGAAGGGTAAATAGAAATTGGCATATCACGTTGTGGTTTTGGCGTAGGTAAGAAACGTTCTTGCTAAGAAACCTATAGCAGCCACGTAAAAATTTGCAACAACAATTAGAGGACGTCTAACTTGTTTTTGCAGCATATGCCGTGTGATGTGATATGGCCAAAAGGATGTGATGAATGATATATGTGATGTATGAGATTGATCATGTTCTTGTAATAGGAATCACGACTTGCATGTCGATGAGTATGACAACCGGCAGGAGCCATAGGAGTTGTCTTAATTTATTTATGACCTGCGTGTCAACATAAACGTCATGTAATTACTTTACTTTATTGCTAAACCGTTAGCCATAGTAGTAGAAGTAATAGATGACGAGACAACTTCATGAAGACACGATGATGGAGATCATGGTGTCATGCCGGTGACGACGATGATCATGGCGCCCCGAAGATGGAGATCAAAAGGAGCAAAATGATATTGGCCATATCATGTCACTATTAGATTGCATGTGATGTTTATCATGTTTTACATCTTATTTGCTTAGAACGACGGTAGCTTAAATAAGATGATCTCTCACTAAAATTTCAAGAAAAGTGTTCTCCCTAACTGTGCACCGTTGCGAAGGTTCATTGTTTTGAAGCACCACGTGATGATCGGGTGTGATAGATTCTAACGTTCGAATACAACGGGTGTTGACGAGCCTAGCATGTACAGACATGGCCTCGGAACACATGCGAAACACTTAGGTTGACTTGACGAGCCTAGCATGTACAGACATGGCCTCGGAACACGGAAGACCGAAAGGTCGAACATGAGTCGTATAGAAGATACGATCAACATGAAGATGTTCACCGATGATGACTAGTCCATCTCACGTGATGATCGGACACGGCCTAGTCGATTCGGATCATGTATCACTTAGATGACTAGAGGGATGTCTATTTAAGTGGGAGTTCATTAAATAATTTGATTAGATGAACTTAATTATCATGAACATAGTCTAAATTGTCTTTGCAAATATGTTGTAGATCAATAGCTCGCGTTGTAGCTCCCTGTTTCAATACGTTCCTAGAGAAAGATTAAGTTGAAAGATATTGTAAGCATTGACGCGGACTAGGTCCGTTGCCTGAGGAGTGTCCTCACTGCTACACAGAAGGCTTATGTCTTTGATGCACCGCTCGGTGTGCCAACCCCTCCAGCGTCGTCTGTGGATGTTATGAACATCTAACAGATACGTCCTGATGACTACTTGATAGTTAAGTGCACCATACTTTACGGCTTAGAATCGGGATTCCAATGACGTTTTGAACGCCATAGAACATATGAGATGTTCCAAGAGCTGAAATTGGGATTTCAGGCTCATGCCCGTGTTGAGAGGTATGAGACCTCTGACAAGTTCCTTGCCTACAAGATGGAGGAGAATAGCTCAGCTAGTGAGCATGTGCTCAGAATGTCTGGGTGCTACAATCACTTGAATCAAGTGGGAGTTAAACTTCCAGATAAGATAGTGATTGATAGAGTTCTCTAGTCACTATCACTAAGCTACTAGATCTTCGTGATGAACTATGACATGCAAGGGATGGAGATGATCCGGAGCTGTTCGCGGTGCTTAAGACCACAAAAGTAGAAATCAAGAAGGAGCATCAAGTGTTGATGGTTTAACAAGACCACTGGTTTCAAGAAGGGCAAGGGCTAGAAGGGAAACTTCATGAATGGTAAACCAGCTGCCGCTCCAATGAAGGAACCCAAGGTTGAACCCAAACCCGAGACTAAGTGCTTCTATTGTAAGGGGAACGGTCACTGGTAGCGGAACTAACCCAAATGCATGGTAGATAAGAAGGCTGGCAACTTCAACAAAGTATATACGTGTTATTAATGTGTACCTTACTAGTACTCCTGGTAGCGCCTGGGTATTGGATACCGGTTCAGTTGCTATTATTGGTGACTTGAAGCAAAAGCTACGGACTAAACGGAGACTGGCTAAGGGCGAGGTGACGATGTGTGTTGGAAGTGTTTCCAAAGTTGATGAGATCACCATCGCACGCTCCATCTGCCTTCGGGATTAGTATTGGACCTAGATAAATGTTATCAGGTGTCTACGTTGAGCGTGAATATGATTAGATCATGTTCATTGCAATACGGTTATTCATTTAAGTTAGAAAATAATGGTTATTCTGTTTACATGAATAATACCTTTCATGGTCATGCACCCTATGTGAATGGTTCATTGAATCTCGGTCGTGGTAATACACATGTTCACGCCAAAAAGATGTAGAGTTAATAATGATAGTACCACTTTCTTGTGACACTGCCGCTTAGGTCATTTTGGCATAAAATGCATGAAGAAACTCCATGCTGATGGATGTTTGGAGTCACTTGATTTTGAATCGCTTGACACATGCGAGCCATGCCTCATGGGCAGGATGACTAAGATCCCGTTTTCAGGTACAATGAAACGGGCAAGTGACTTGTTGGAAATCATACATGCTGATGTGCGTGATCCAATGAGAATTAAGGCGTGTGGTGGATATCGTTATTTTCTCATCTTCATTGACGATTTGAGTAGATATGGGTATATTTACTTAATGAAGCACAAGTCTGAAACGTTTGAAAAGTTCAAGCAATTTCAGAGTGAAGTTAAGAACCATCATAACAAGAAGATCAAATTCCTACGATCTGATCGAGGGAGAATTTCTGAGTTATGAGTTTGGCAATCACTTAAGACATTGTGGAATTGTTTCACAGTTGAAGCCACCTGGAACACCACAGCGAAATGGTGTGTCCGGACGTCGTAATCGAACCTTATGAGATATGGTGCGATCTATGATGTCTCTTAGCGATCTACCGCTATCATTTTGAGGTTATGCGTTAGAGACAGCTGCATTCACTTTAGATAGGGCACCATCTAAGTCCGTTGAGACGACGTCATATGAACATTGGTTTGGCAAGAAACCAAAGTTGTCGTTTCTTAATGTTTGGGGCTGCGATGCTTAAGGCTTCAGCCGGAGAAGCTCGAACCCAAAGCGGACAAACACATCTTCATAGGATACCCAAAGGTGACAGTTGGGTATACCTTCTATCTTAGATCCGAGGGCAAATTGTTTGTCACAAGAACGGGTCCTTTCTCGAGAAGGAGTTTCTCTCGAAAGAATTGAGTGGGAGGAAGATAGAACTTGATGAGGTTGTTGAACCTCTACTTCAACCGGAAAGTAGTGCAACACAGAAAGATGTTTCTGTGGCGCCTACGTCTGTTGAAGAGGAAGTTAGTGATAGTGATCATGAAGCTTCGGATCAAGTTGCTATCGAACCTCGTAGGTCGACAAGGATATGTACTACTCCTGAGTGGTACGGTAATCCTGTCTTAGATATCATGTTGTTAGACAACAATGAACCTACGAGCTATGGAGAAGCGATGGTGGGCCCGTATTCCGACAAATGGTTAGAAGCCATGAAATCCGAGATAGGATCCATGTATCAGAACAAAGTATGGACTTTGGTGGACTTGCCCGATGATCGGCAAGCCATTGAGATAAATGGATCTTTAAGAAGAAGACGGACGTGGACGGTGATGTTACCGTCTATGAAGCTCGACTTGTGGCAAAGAGTTTTTCACAAGTTCAAGGAGTTGACTACGATGAGATTTTCTCACCCGTAGCGATGCTTAAGTCCGTCGGATTCATGTTAGCATTAGCTGTATTTTTCGATTATGAAATCTGACAGATGGATGTCAAAACAAGTTTTCTTACCAGTTTTCGTAAGAAAAAGTTGTATGTGATACAATCAAAGGTTTTGTCGATCCTAAGGATGCTAAAAGGTATGCTGGCTCCAGCGATCCTTCTATGGATTAGAGCAAGCATCTCGGAGTCGGAATATATGCATTGATGGAGTGATCAAAGTTTTTAGGTTTATACAATGTTTGCTAGAAACTTGTATTTACAAGAAAGTGAGTGGGAGCACTACAACATTTCTGATAAGTATATGTGGATGACATATTGTTGATCCGAAATGATGTAGAATTTCTGGAAAGCATAAACGGTTGTTTGAAAAGTGATTTTCAAAGGAAGACCTGGATAAAGCTGCTTACATATTGGGCATCAAGATCTATAGAGATAGATCAAGACGCCCGATGATACTTTCAAAAGAACACACACCTTTGACATGATTTTGAAGGAGTTCAAAATAGATCAGTCAAAGAAGGAGTTCTTACCTGAGTTGTAAGGTGTGAAGTTGAGTAAGACTCAAAGCTTGATCACGGCAGAAGAAAGAGGAAGGACGAAGGTCGTCCCCTATGCTTTTGTCATAGGCTCTATACGGTATGCCATGCTGAGTACCGCACCTGATTTGTGCCTTGCCACATGTCTGGCAAGAGGGTACAAAGGTGATCCAGGAGTGGATCACTGGACAGTGGTCAAAATTGTCCTTAGAGGAATAAGGAAATATTTCTCGGTTATGGAGGTGATAAAGAGTTCGACGTTAAGAGTTACGTCGATGCAAGCTTTAACACCTATCCGGATGACTATGAGTAGAAAAACCGGATATGTATAATGGAGCAACCATTTGGAATAGCTCCAAGTGGAACGTGGTAGCAGCATCTACGATATGACATAAAGTTTTGCGAAGTACATGCGGATCTGATTGTTGCAGACCCGTTGACTATAACCTCTCTCACAAGCATAACATGATCAAACCCAGAACTCATTGAGTGTTAATCACATAGTGATGTGAACTAGATTATTGACTCTAGTAAACTCTTTGGATGTTAGTCACATGGTGATGTGACCTGTGAGTGTTAATCACATGGCGATGTGAACTAGATTATTGACTCTAGTACAAGTGGGAGACTGTTAGAAATATGCCCTAGAGGCAATAATAAATTGGTTATTATTATATTTCCTTGTTCATGATAATCGTTTATTATCCATGCTAAAATTGTATTGATAGGAAACTCAGATACATGTGTGGATACATAGACAACACCATGTCCCTAGTAAGCCTCTAGTTGACTAGCTCGTTGATCAATAGATGGTTACGGTTTCCTGACCATGGACATTGGATGTCGTTGATAACGGGATCACATCATTAGGAGAATGATGTGATGGACAAGACCCAATCCTAAGCCTAGCACAAGATCGTGTAGTTCGTCTGCTAAAGCTTTTCTAATGTCAAGTATCATTTCCTTAGACCATGAGATTGTGCAACTCCCGGATACCGTAGGAATGCTTTGGGTGTACCAAACGTCACAACGTAACTGGGTGGCTATAAAGGTGCACTACAGGTATCTCCGAAAGTGTCTGTTGGGTTGGCACGAATCGAGACTGGGATTTGTCACTCCGTGTAAACGGAGAGGTATCTCTGGGCCCACTCGGTAGGACATCATCATAATGTGCACAATGTGACCAAGGAGTTGATCACGGGATGATGTGTTACGGAACGAGTAAAGAGACTTGCCGGTAACGAGATTGAACAAGGTATCGGGATACCGACGATCGAATCTCGGGCAAGTACTATACCGGTAGACAAAGGGAATTGTATACGGGATTGATTGAATCCTTGACATCGTGGTTCATCCGATGAGATCATCGTGGAACATGTGGGAGCCAACATGGGTATCCAGATCCCGCTGTTGGTTATTGGCCGGAGATATGTCTCGGTCATGACTGCATGGTTCCCGAGCCCGTAGGGTCTACACACTTAAGGTTCGATGACGCTAGGGTTATAGGGAAAGTATGTACGCGGTTACCGAATGTTGTTCGGAGTCCCGGATGAGATCCCGGACGTCACGAGGAGTTCCGGAATGGTCCGGAGGTAAAGATTGATATATAGGAAGTGAGGATTTGGCCACCGGAAGTGTTCCGGGCATCACCGGTAATGTACCGGGACCACCGGAAGGGTCCGGGGGTCCACCGGGAGGGGCCACCAGCCCCAGAGGCTTGCGTGGGCCAATAGTGGGAAGGGACCAGCCCCTAGGTGGGCTGGGGCGCCCCCCACCAAGGCCCAAGGCGCCTCAAGAGAAGATGGGGGCAAACCCTAGGGCAGATGGGCCCTAAGGCCCACCCCAGGTGCGCCTCCCCCTCTCCCCCCTTTGGCCGCCACCCTAGATGGGATCTGGGGCTGCCGCACCCCTTGGGGTGGGAACCCTAGAGGGGGCGCAGCCCCCTCCCCTCCCCTATATATAGTTGAGGTCTAGGGGCTGCCCAATACACGAGTTATTCTCTCCCAGGCGCAGCCATACCTCTCTCCCTCCTCGTCTCTCGTAGTGCTTGGCGAAGCCCTGCTGGAGTTCCGCGCTCCTCCACCACCACCACGTCGTCGTGCTGCTGCTGGATGGAGTCTTCCCAACTTCTCCTTCTCCCCTTGCTGGATCAAGGCGTGGGAGACGTCACCGGGCTGCACGTGTGTTGAACACGGAGGCGCCGTGGTTCGGCGCTTAGATCGGAATCAACCGCGATCTGAATCGCTACGAGTACGACTCCTTCATCCGCGTTCTTGCAACGCTTCCGCTTAGCAATCTACAATGGTATGTAGATGCACTCCCCTTCCCCTCGGTGCTAGATTACTCCATAGATTGATCTTGGTGATGCGTAGAAAATTTTAAATTTCTGCTACGATCCCCAACACTTCAAGCTAGGTCGGACTTTGGATACACAAAGGATCCATCAGGAACAACTTATAGAATAAGTCTCACAATTTCCTCCAGGAAGAATGGTTATCCTTTCAAAAGGAATTGTAATGATAGGTCCTCCAGCCAGGGGGGTGCTAGGCATGACATCATGTTACCGGGTCACATAAAGACCAATGTTATAACTCTCGAAAATATGTCCCAACCATCATATCTGACCGAGATTCAGATCTGATTGGTGTCAAGATAACTCAGACTCGGGATGCCTGAGAAGAAAGGTGCAACACAAAGTGACGAGATGACATTGTAAAATTCTCGGGAAATGAACTACGGGAGCGGGTTCCTAAAACAATAGTTCATCATTAAACCAAGGAGAGGTGAGGAGGTGACTGATTGACTCAGTGACAATCCATTGAGATTTCCAAAAGATGGATTTCCACAACTATGTGAACAAGGAGATAACATTAGCTAGATCGAATGACTTAATGATGTATGCTCGAGGAAAACATACACAATTAAACATTGGTTGAAAGGTGCACCCGAATATGGGCTTAGGTAGCATGATCAATGTTAGAATGGTGATTCGATAACCAATACACAAGGAATGAAACTATCGTTCATTAACTTACAAGCAATAGGGTTGCTGGAAGTTTTGAATTTTACACATCACAGTTCATTTGTGGGTACTTCGTTTAGAAACAACACGGGGACCAAGAAAGAATGGTGATGGTGAGAAGTATCACTGTACCAAGAATTCTTAAGAGTAATGCTCACGACATTCTTGACATCAAAGATGGTAATACTCCACGGTAGAACATAACATAGGTTGGATAGCAGGGAAATCAAGATACAACACAAAATATGAACAAGTTTGTGTTGGGGGAGGCAAGAATGTTGTCGATGATAACACAATTCATCGAGGGGCAAGGATGGTATTTCTCATCCTGCATTTCGACACACAACTTGGAAGAAGTCAAATTGTTGACAATGATCACGACAAATTTGTCGAGAGGTTTTCAAGAAGATGTAATTGATCGACGATGACATCAAGTCAAAAGGAATGATGAAAGCGAAAGGTTATTGGAACCACGGGTAGGACACAAACTTGAAATCAAGTTTGTAGTTCAAGGAGAAGTGATATGACGAGGAAGATCGACGCAAGATTAGCTCACTGTCGAAATTTGTGCGCTGGGAAGGTCCAGGTAGCACAGTTAAAATCGGCACGATAATGACATAGCCGAGCAGGCTAGGGATGACGTGATTGAGTACGAACTCGTAAGCAAAGGAGATTACTAAGAGTTGTTCAATCATGATGCGGACTCGATTCAGTTATCGATGCCCTTGAGTGTTTAATAACTCGGAGCCCGTGAAAAATTGGAATCAATGAGAATGTAATACTTGATGGAGAACTCATAAGAAGTTATGCAGTTCCGTGATAATCTCGAGATACCAGGGGGGTAATACTCGACGACAAACCAAAGTAGAGGTTGGACTGGGGTATTGCTCTGCAGAAGACAAGTGCTTAACTTGTACGAGAAATGGTATTTAAAGGAGAACATGGTCGGAACCACGATTGCAAAAGACCAGATCCCAGATATAAGATGAACTTATACCAAGGGAATAATTAATTTAAGAGAAGCTTTTAATGATAAGATCTACATCGTGTCCATGGGCATGAACACAAAGTTCAAGGTCGACTCCCACTTCTCCAATGCATAACCTTTCATTCACTTCTCACATTCGATGAAGTTGTATGGTAGAAAATTATCTGGTAAAATACCAGAAGGGTATGGCTTGTGAAAACCTTCGGGTTCATACGGTTTTTAGGGAAGGTATAGGTTCAATCCATCGGGGCATCTTAGAAACATATACCTCAAACTTCAAGAGTAAAATCACCAGCTCAAAAGTAGAGTATGGTTATCAAGCAGAGGATACAAATTACCAAAGGCATTATATATCCATGGAAATGATAACAAGGTTGTTGAATATGAAGGACACTGTCGGATAATAACCCAACAAGGGGTCTTGTGGTCTACAACGGAGCTGATGCGAGTATCGGTACTCTATCAGAGGAAGAAGGAACGAAAGGGCATCGGACTATAAAAACAACTGAGTAATTCAAAGCTCAAATGCAAAGGAATTATCATTTCCAAATCAAGGGATCGGAAGCCAATGGTCTGATTAAGAATAGATAAGTTGAATAGACTTAGGGGTACAATCGACGACAATTTGATTGGTCGATAACCAGTTCACGTTTCAAAAGACGTCTGAGCCGGAAGGATGAATTCTAGGCTCTGATTGAGGATTGCGAGCATTCGTGACAAATTGAATCAACGGACTCAAAATGATAAGGACAAGAGGTGTCAATAAGATTACGAGACTTAAGATTAATCATAATGCAAGTAAGCAAGAATTTCAAGAGCAAAAGGCTCCTGAGGATTTTCGGATGATCGAATGGTATTTTGAACACTTCTGTGAAATACTTGAATCAACTGGGGATGAGCGGATACTCGGTAAGTGCGAGAATTATCCGTAGGGGTATTCAGGTGACAAAGAACAGCAAGGCAGTAAGCTCAAAGGATTCTCGGAACAACAGAGAGAATTTCGGGGTATCTTGTAATAACCAGATCAACTGGGAAACATTGTATGAATGGCGAGTATACGTGGTTATCCATAGGAGTTTATCAATGAAAGGGAATTGCAAAAGCGATGAACACAAGTTCTCGGGTTATCAGCGGAGAGTATCTTCAGGGTCTTCACGTGCAGCAGACGATCATCAGTAATAAGGCGCTCTCCGGGTGAAAGTGATAACGAGATCCTAATGTTAGATTTAGCAAAATTCACTTAACCCGAATAGAAGAGATATCAGAGTCCCAGAGTATAGACAAGGAGTAAAAGATCCTAATACCACCCAATGGCGACGTGGGCCCGTAAGCCACACAGCCATGTTAGTAAAAGATTTTCAATGACTAGACTCGACTTCGGCCAAGGAGTTGGAAAGGGGGATTCCTACAGGCAGTCGGCTCTGATACCAACTTGTGACGCCCCCGATTGGACCGTACACTAATCATGCACACAAATGTGTACGATCAAGATCAGGGACTCACGGGAAGATATCACAACACAACTCTAAAACATAAATAAGTCATACAAGCATCATAATACAAGCCAGGGGCCTCGAGGGCTCGAATACAAGTGCTCGATCATAGACGAGTCAGCAGAAGCAACAATATCTGAGTACAGACATAAGTTAAACAAGTTTGCCTTAAGAAGGCTAGCACAAACTGGGATACAGATCGAACGAGGCGCAGGCCTCCTGCCTGGGATCCTCCTAACTACTCCTGGTCATCGTCAGCGGGCTGCACGTAGTAGTAGGCACCTCCAGTGTAGTAGGAGTCGTCGTCGACGGTGGCGTCTGGCTCCTGGGCTCCAGCATCTGGTTGCGACAACCAGGTAGAAAGGAAAGGGGGAAAAGAGGAAGGAAAGCAACCGTGAGTACTCATCCAAAGTACTCGCAAGCAAGGAGCTACACTACATATGCATGGGTATATGTGTAAAGGGCCATATCAGTGGACTAAACTGCAGAATGCCAGAATAAGAGGGGGATAGCTAATCCTATCGAAAACTACGCTTCTGGCAGCCTCCATCTTGCAGCATGTAGAAGAGAGTAGATTGAAGTCCTCCAAGTAGCATCGTATGACATAATCCTACCCGGCGATCCCCTCCTCGTCGCCCTGTTAGAGAGCGATCACTGGGTTATATCTAGCACTTGGAAGGGTGTGTTTTATTAAGTATCCAGTTCTAGTTGTCATAAGGTCAAGGTACAACTCCGGGTCGTCCTTTTACCGAGGGACACGGCTATTCGAATAGATAAACTTCCCTGCAGGGGTGCACCACATAACCCAACACGCTCGATCCCATTTGGCCGGACACACTTTTCTGGGTCATGCCCGGCCTCGGGAGATCAACACGTCGCAGCCCCACCTAGGCTCAACAGAGAGGTCAGCACGCCGGTCTAAATCCTATGCGCGCAGGGGTCTGGGCCCATCGCCCATTGCACACCTGCACGTTGCGAGGGCGGCCGGAAGCAGACCTAGCCTAGGAGGCGTTCCAGTCCAATCCGGCGCGCGCCGCTCCGTCGCTGACATCAAAAAGAGCTTCGGCTGATACCACGACGTCGAGTGCCCATAACTGTTCCCGCGTAGTTGGTTAGTGCGTATAGACCAAATGGCCAGACTCAGATCAAATACCAAGATCTCGTTAAGCGTGTTAAGTATCCGCGAACGCCGACCAGGACCAGGCCCACCTCTCTCCTAGGTGGTCTCAACCTGCCCTGTCGCTCCGCCACAAAATAACAGTCGGGGGCCGTCAGGAACCCAGGCCCACCTCTACCGGGATGGAGCCACCTGTCCTTTCAGCCCCCTCATCAGGATCACTTGCGGGTACTCAACGAGCCGACCCGACTTTAGTCACCACATGTGTCATGTATATAAAGTATATGCATATACCCGTGATCACCTCCCGAAGTGATCATGGCCCAGTAGTATAGCATGGCAGACGGACAAGAATGTAGGGCCACTGATGGAACACTAGCATCTATACTAAGCAGTAGGATAGCAGGTAAGGGTAACAACTGTAGCAACAATGACAGGCTATGCATCAGGATAGGATTAACGGAAAGCAGTAACATGCTACACTACTCTAATGCAAGCAGTATAGAGAAGAATAGGCGATATCTGGTGATCAAGGGGGGGCTTGCCTGGTTGCTTTGGCAAGAAGGAGGGGTCGTCAACACCGTAGTCGTACTGGGTAGCAGCGGCGTCGGTCTCGGTGTCTAACGAGAGAAGAGGGGGAAGAAACAATAAATATAATGCAAACATAAGCATGACGATGGAAGACATGTCAATGCGCGGGGCTAGGTGTGCCCTAACGCGGTAGGAGGTGGTACCGGCGAAGGGGGGAAACATCCGGGAAAGTATTCCCGGTGTTTCGCATTTTCGGACAGATGAACCGGAGTGGGAAAGTTGCGTGTGTGCTATGCTAGGGATGTGTGGCAGACGAACGGGCTGCATATCCGGATTCGTCTCGTCGTTCTGAGCAACTTTCATGTACAAAGTTTTCCATCCGAGCTACGGTTCATTTTATATTAATTTAAAAAGGATTTTATCTTTTTCTAGAATTAACAGAATTAATTTAATTAGAAAAAGGTAATTATGATGTCAACATGATGTCAGCAGTCAACGTTGACCGTTGACCCGGTCAACCTGACAGGTGGGTCCCACCTGTTAGGGACTGCTTAGCTAATTAACAGTAGTTAATTAGGTTAACTAGTTATTACGTTAATTAATCTTAATTAGTTAATTTAAACAGAATTAATTAAGTTAATTAATTAATTAATTGATATTTTATTTATTTATTATTATTTTTAATTTTTTAATTATTATTTTATTTAACTATTTTATATAAAAACGTTCTGGGCGTGGGGCCCATCTGTCATAGGCCCTAGGGGCCATAGCGGGTCGGCCAACGGGCGCCGCCTGAACGGGCGAGGGGAAAGCGGGCGACGGGCGAACTGGTGCGGGTGCTCGCTCCCGACGCCAGGAGAGGCGAGGGCGAGCGCGCCTGGGGGCCTCGGTGGCCGGCGACGACAGGAGCAGCGCCGGGTGCGGGGAGCTGCGGGGCACACATGCCGGCGAGACGAGCAGTGGCGGCCTTCGGCAGGTGCGGGGGAGCGCGGTAGGCGCCGGCGGCCACCGCACAAGCGGCAGCCAGGCGCAAGGCCGTGCGGGCGGGGCGCCGGACGCGCACGCGCGTAGATGGCCGCGGTGGTGGTGCGAGAAGGCGAGGATGGCCGGAGCGACGGAGTGGGGAGGCGACATCAGCGCGCCCCAAGGGCGCGATGGGGGTCGCCACGGGCGCGGTTCGCGCGCGCGCTTCGGCACGACCAGGAGCAGGGGCGCGACGACGTGGTCGCACGGGCGGGTGCGAGAGAGATAGCGGAGGAGGAGAGGGGGGAGCTCACGGGAGGAGTTGTAGGGGTACGGGGCAGGGGGGCGAGGAGGTCGTCGGGGACGACGCGGATGGAGTGGAGGCAGGCCGGCGGGGAGGAGGAAGCAGGCCGGCGAGGTGGTCCTCCAGGCGATGGTGACGGCAAGGGGGCGACGGGGTGGCTCCGGTGGGGCTCGCGGAGCTCCAGGCGGCGGTGGACGTCAACGGGCGGGCGCAGGGCGTCGGGGGCAACGGGATCGGGCCGATTCCGATCCAGATCGATGGGGAAGGAGAAGGGGATCGTGGGGGAGTGGGGGCGAGTGGGGCGTCGGTGGGGGGTTAGGGTTACACCGAGTGGGTGGACAAGGGAAGAGGGGGTGGCCGGTTGGGCCAGTTGGGCCGGCCATTGTGGCCTGCTGGGTCAGCTGGTCCAGTTGGGCCAGGGGGTGGGGGTTTATCCTTTTGATTTTTTTGTTTTCTTTTCTTCTTTTTATTTTTATTTTTCTGTTCTGTTTTATTTTAGATACACATTGTTTTTAGCTTAGAAAAAAAATGATAACAACTCCTAAATTGATGTTTGAGAACCTCCCACTGCCATAAATGTTTTACCCCGAAATAAATTAGTTTAGAATTTTATTAATCGAAAAAGGTATTTACTTAATTGTTTTGCTGCAGTTCTATTCACTTTAGAGTAATTAATTATTTTATAAAAATGTTGTTTCTCCACCAATACTATCGATGATTTAATTGTCACAATAAGAACATTTTAGTTTTGAGAATTGAAAACTTTTATTATTTGACTTAAATTCAAATTTGAATTTGAATCGGTTTTAAACTAACGCGAGATTAACTACAGTGACAGAGGTGACGTGGCATCATTAACGGGGGATTACTGTAGCCTAAGTATCCAGGCGTCACAGTATTGGTGCAGTTGATGAAGCCGGGGACGGTGGTGGTGCAGTTGGTGGAGCCGGGGGCGGAGCAGGAGTGGGCGCCGTGCGGAACTGCGGCGGCCTAGGGTTTTTTCGCCTGTAGTTGGGACTTGGACGCCAGCCGGATGGTTGAGAAGGTGCTGTTGGTGGAGGTGGCGGTGTCGACGCAGGCGGGCGAGGAGAAGCAGTGAAGACCTGAGGACGGGAGTCCTTCGTAGTTAGGGCACGATCGGCCCATTGGAGCATCGAGCGAACCTTGGCGAAGGAGGGACGCGGACGCATCATAGGGATGAAGGAGGCCTGTTTCTCGAACCGCTCGCTGAGGCCGACGAGGAGGACGTTGATGAGCTGGCGATCGTCGATCAGATCACCAAGTTCGCGGAGTTCATCCGCGATCGCCTTGAGGCGTTGGCAGTAGACGCCGACTGGTGAATCACCTTGCACCATATTCCGAAGCTCGGTGTGGAGATTGTTGGCGCGAGCGTCGACGTTGTCCTGGAAGAGCTGACGAAGGGCCGCCCATAGATCGGCGGCGGAGGCACCGTCACAGTTGACGAGATTGAAGATCTCTGTGGAGCCTCGCATGTAGATCCATTGAATAATGGCGAGATCATCCTTGACCCATTGCGGATCATGAAGTTGAGGAAGATAGTCGTCGGCAACATGAGAGCGGAGATTGCATCGCCCAAGGTGGACGTCGAAGAGGTGACACTAATGGTAGTTGTTGTGAGCAGCGAGGTCTAGGGTTACGGGGATGCAGGGGCTAATATCGGAGATAGTGTCGGTGAAGGAGATGGAAGGGGGTATTGGTGGGGGTAGAGCTAGAGTAGAGGTAGAGGAGGTCGTGGCCTCGGCGACGATGGCGGCGCGCCGCTCGAAGTAGCCGGGCGGCGGCAGCGGTGGCGGGGCTGGCGGGTTAGCCATACCCTAGGATCGAAAGTCTGATACCATGTAGAATTGTATTGAATAATTATTGATGCAATATTGTGCCGGTACAAGAAGTATATATAAGAGCCAAGCCACACCTGACCTAGCCTTATTACAAACCGAGTAGGAGTCTAAATCCTAATACAAGTTGTATTCTAACATGTGGAACGGAAGGAGTAGTTTTTTTTACAAAAGTGATGGTTCACTTTAATTTACTTGCTCAAACGGTAACTCTTCGAAGATGTTAAGACATAGATGAACACTAGAATGATTGGACACACTTTGCCGCCGCGTGGTTGGTGTTGTTGGGGTTTCATTAAAAAAAATTGGTTTGACGTGTGTGAGAGATGATGAGGTGTTTTTTTGTAATGTGGTATTTTGATGGTCTTTTTTTGGATGCTAATTTTTTTGTCAGAGAACTTTTTGATCTATTCATAATCAATCATGACAGTACAAAGAAGACTGAAAGTGATAAAAATTACAACTAGATCCATGGATCAATCATGAACGTATAATTATGTGTTATCTGCAAATAAACCCACACGTATGCATGCCAATTTCTTGCAGTGGTGACATATGTGTTATATTGGTACTACAGTGTCACATGTTGACATTTTTTTGTTAGGTGATGAGAGGGTGCGAGACTGGTGTATTTTTATAAGCTGGTTGTTGCGAATTGATTTGAGAAAACATTGACCAGTCAAAATCGTGAACTAAATTCAAAATTGAACACCTCACTAGAATGATAGAGCTCCTTGAGAAATTGTTGACGCGTCCAAAATTAGGAACTCAATCCAAAATTATATTGGTCCTACAATATTGCATGTTCATATTTTATGTTTGACAGATGACGAGAGCGTGGGCGAGATTGATATATTTTTATAAGCTGATTGTTGCCGATTAATTTGAGAAATCATTGACTAGTAAAAGTCGTGAAATCAAATTTAGAATTGAACATCTCACTTGAATGAAAGAGCTCCTTAAAAATTGTTGATCAAGACAAAATTGGAAACCAATCCAACATCATTGTCCTCAATTGAATGAGAGGCCTTCACTCCCTCAAAAAAAAAGAAGGAATGAGAGGCCTTCACCCTCGAGGGTGAAAAAAGGTTGACCAAGTTACCAATCCAAAACCAGTGTCATCAGTTAAAGGCCTTCACCCCCTAGTAGATTAACGACAAAATCTCTTGTTTTAACTTAATCAAACGACAACTCTACGAAGAGCTAAAGACGTAGATGCAAAATGTAGCGGTAAAGACCATGACTTCGAAGAACCTTCATGTAGCTTTCTAATTTATCATTTTTTTTGTTATTCATGTTTCTCACAAGCAATTTGTTACGATGTACTTTTTTAGTTACCAATAAATAAAGTGTTACAAGCACTTCTGTGAAAACCCAATTACCGATCTGCCATGTTTTTTACATCATTGTTCTTGCCGCTTCTCCTCGCCTCAAGCGGTCATTCTAGTGCTATGTGGTGGATGAATTTGGTGTGGTTTACGTATATATATTCAGTGTTAGGTTGATGGTGGCCCTATGACAATGGATACAACGCTACACGAAACTAAAATAGAAGTCCTTTGGTTCCATGTATGTAACGAAATGGTTGTCACAGTTGACATTTGGGAGGCGGTGGTGTTTTGATCTCCATGGAAGCATTTCTTCGACAACCTGCCATGAACTTGAGATATTCCAACTTGTAAATGCTTTGTCTAAAATCATCTACAGCTTGAGAGAACGTTGACATTGAAAGGGAAGACAATGGTGCCGAACAACCTTGATGTAACATTTTTTATTGAGGGTCCATGTTGCTCGTGCTTACTAAAAATTATTTGATCTATTGTGCTGATTTTAATTTACAAAAAGTAGATTTTTTATTTATAAACAATAAATAATGTCAAATTGCTGAAAGATATTGCCTTATTTCGCTCTGGCCCTTCTTTTTGTTATTAATCGACGCAAGGCCTTTTGAAGTAAAAAAATAAAAGCAAGGCATTAAAATGCAACTGGGCTTATTTGGGCTTCAGTCGATTGAAATTTGCATTTGCCCAATTGCCCGTGTGACTGTGACTTCTGAGAGTCGGGAGAGCCAACAACCAAAAGAGACCCAAAGAGACCAATGCCGCCGCCGCCGCCGCCGCCGCAGGGAGCAATGGCCACCGGCGCCGCCAACCACCCCCTCCCCTGCTCCGTCGGCCGTCCGAAGGGGACGAACCAGCGGCGCAGACCCGCCTCCCTCTCCGTGCGCGCGTCCAGCGACGCCAACAGTAAGCCCCACTCTACCCATCCCCACCCCCTTTCCCTTCCAGAACTCGTCCCATCCTATCCATGGCTTGACGGCTGCGTTTGCTTTGTTTCGCCGGTCGGTCGGTGGCCGCAGCCGTGACGCTGCTGGACTACGGCGCGGGCAACGTCCGCAGCGTGCGCAACGCAATCCGCCACCTCGGCTTCAACATCCGCGACGTGCGGAGCCCCGAGGACATCCTCGCCGCCGACCGCCTCGTATTCCCCGGAGTCGGAGCTTTCGGTTCCGCCATGGACGTCCTCAACCGTACAGGCATGGCCGACGCGCTTCGCGAGTACATCCGCAGGGACCGCCCCTTCCTGGGTATCTGCCTCGGCCTTCAGCTGCTATTCGATTCCAGCGAGGAGAATGGCCCGGGTAAGGCTTTGTAATAGCACTCTGGTTTCTTGAGAAAATGTTGTTGAGCAGGAGCTGATAGTGCATCCACTACTGTAGTAAGCGGCCTTGGTGTGATACCTGGAGTTGTCAGGCGATTCGACTCTTCAGAGGGTCTCATAGTACCTCACATTGGATGGAACGCCCTCCAGATCACCAAGGACACGCAGCTTCTGCAAGGAGCTGATGGCCACCATGTGTACTTCGTTCACTCCTATCACGCTCTACCCGTAAGGAGCAACTCCATTTATAGATGCTTCCTCTTATTGTGGACTCAACTTTGAGTTGTTCTTCCTTTCTGCATGACTAGTCAGATGCTAACAGAGACTGGATTTCATCGACATGTAACTACGGTGAGAGTTTCATATCATCTATCTCGATGGGCAACATTGAGGCAGTTCAGTTTCACCCAGAGAAGAGTGGAGGTAAAATATGTAGTTTATTAGTGAATATACATGACATTTCACAGATAAATATTCATAATGTATGTTATAATGTGGATATAATATTGTAAGTTATTGAGTTCTGGTAGCTTGCCTTGTAAAGTGTACAGGGTACTGTGCATATTTAGGATTTTTAAGCATATATTTACTATGTTATTTTGTTTCGTGCAGCTACTGGACTTTCCATTTTTGAAAAATTTCTCAGTCCTAACTCTTCAGGGGCAAAGGTAGTCATCAAGTCTGACTTTATTGTTTGCACTTCCTTTTATCTTTTTTTATTCAACATAAAATTCACACTTATGTTTGCAATGCAGGCCCCAGCTCATAGAAAAGCATCAAAACTTGCAAAGAGAGTAAGCTTTTTATTGCCAAATGTTCCAGCGTCCATCACATTTTCCATTGCCATCTCGAACACCAGTTTCCATTGCCATCATACTTATTATCTCCTATTTCGCAGGTGATAGCATGCCTTGATGTTCGGTCAAATGATAATGGGGATCTTGTGGTAACAAAAGGTGACCAGTATGATGTAAGAGATCATAGTAGCAGCAAAGAGGTACCAAACTTTATTCATTGACCTTGGAATATCAATTTTCTACACATTAGAGCTAGTTCTTAGTTGGCCATTTAGGGATAGTTAGTTTCTGATGTATCTGTACAATAAAAAAATAGTTTAAAACATCATTATAGTTCTACCTAGACATAATCATTGTATACTGGAATATCTTTTTATTCCATGCTTATAGGTAAGAAACCTTGGCAAGCCAGTGGAATTAGCAAGTCAATACTACATAGATGGAGCTGATGAGGTATTTGTCTACATAATGTTTACATATATGTATATATTTGCAATGCACATATGCTCTGATACCATGATACAAATCCCCCTTCAGGTCAGCTTCTTGAATATAACTGGTTTCCGTGCCTTTCCATTGGGTGATTTGCCAATGCTAGAGGTTTGTTTGAGTTTTATAACTATCAAGTATTTCCATTACTTGCCTTTATCTGGTGAAGTGACAGGTTTGTACAATTGGTAGGTACTACGTTGCGCATCTGAAAAAGTTTTTGTGCCACTTACAGTTGGTGGTGGTATAAGAGACTTCACGGATGGAAGTGGAAGGTTAGTTCGTCCCCAGTTTTGAGCCAATGCTGCTACTGCTATACATATGTTTTCTTTCTTGTACGATTCAATTAGAATGGAGGTCATCATGTGAAGGTCAGCATAGTATGCTCAACATGGTAGAGACCATCGTGTGCCGAGTCATTATCTTTGTGAGCAAATGTTGATCCCAGCATGGATGAACAATACTCCCCCCGTCCCAAAATAAGTGACTCAACTTTGTACTAACTTTAGTACAAAGTTAGTACAAAGTTGAGTCACTTATTTTGGGACGGAGGGAGTATATTATTTCCGTTGACTTGATGAGATAATCTGTACTGAAAATGTACACAAATTCCCTGATTTTATTCTGATTAGGCCTGATTTTTAGTATATATTTCCTTGTGTTCCAATCTCTGAGGGGTGTCAGACAGTCTACTATCTTATTCC
Source organism: Triticum aestivum (assembly GCF_018294505.1). NCBI lineage: Eukaryota > Viridiplantae > Streptophyta > Magnoliopsida > Poales > Poaceae > Triticum > Triticum aestivum. The sequence goes on from NC_057805.1 coordinate 375,335,413, forward strand.
TTTTTACTAGGGGCCTACTTGCTACTCTCCATGTTTAATATTTTATTATTTTTATGTTGTCCCTTCCCAACCACAATATCCCTCCCACACTTTTTCTCAGGTGATATTTGGTACTAGTCAATACCAAGAAAAAGGTTATAGCAGAATAATGATGTCAATTTATCTCTTTTCAGATACTATTCAAGCTTGGAAGTAGCATCAGAATATTTCAGGTCTGGCGCTGACAAGATTTCAATTGGAAGTGATGCTGTTTTTGCTGCTGAAGCCTATTTACAGACTGGTGTATGTATCTTATTTTCCCTGTGATGTTCAGCTAATTTCCCATGGCATAATTTTTCCTGTGTATCAGGTAAAGACGGGGAAAAGCAGCTTGGAGCAAATTTCTAGAGTATATGGAAACCAGGTTTATTTTTTATTTATCTTCACAACTCGCTTTTGTGTTTCTAGTAGTTTGTTACCAACTATAATCTAAAATCACATCTGGTATTCATATTAGCATGCCATTTTATTCAAAAAATAACATTGCAAAAACTGAATAAATCACAATTAAGTCTTGTGTGGGGTTTGATCAGGTCCAACGTATCGAAACGTTGTAAGGAACTATTCCAACAAATCTGAATCATACTCCAGCTATCTTTCCTGATCCTACTTAAAAATGATGCATGCAATACTCCACATTTTCGTTAGTGCAATACCCCAGATTACTACTCTACGTCGTGGTTGCTACCACACTACTCTAAAAATATCACAAAGTAGAGGAAATACTCTAAATTATGGGTATTTCCTGTTGAGATATTTAGAGTAGTGTGGTAGCACCGCAAGGCATAGTAGAAATCTGGGGTGTTACAATTACATTGAAAAGTACCGTGAAATTCTTTTTTAATCAATATTCCTCTATTATTAGTTTTCCAAGTAACAACACAAAAGAATTATGTGCCTGAGCATGATTGTTTTTCCTTATCCATTTAAATATTGAGGAGGTTTCGTAACATTCAGGTCTTCTCTGTGGTCAACAACTTGGATCCTCGAACTTGGCTCCAGTAATAATTATTTCCATGTTTTCAATTAACGAATTCTGATTTGCAACTGATGCAGTTTGTTTATCGCCATTTCAGATGAAAGGGCCTGTTTTTTCAGTTGTTCTGTAGAATAGTTAGATAACCTGTAAATCACTCATTGTAACAAAGCTTTTTCTATCTCAGGCTGTAGTTGTAAGTATTGATCCTCGAAGAGTATATGTCAAAAGTCCAGATGAGGTGCAATTTAGAACTGTAAAAGTGTCCAGTAAAGGTATGCTTGCATATATTCCTTGTACAAATTTGCGTTTCAAATGTTCTCACATTTCCTGTACTTTCTTCAGGTCCATTAGGAGAAGAATATGCATGGTACCAGTGCACAGTAAGTCCGTTGTTCTGCTTTTACTGTTTTGATTTATCATTCCCGTCATATGCCATTCATGCATGTGTGGTGTCGTTATACAAAGATTTAGTTTACTACTCATGTGAGTGCTTATACAAATGATTTACTCCAGATTGTTGAAAAAAGGGGGCTTCCTTCAGATATTTCGTAGTCAATCATTTTAGGTACAACCGTACAAGCATATGTTTGCGATGTGTTCATATCTTACATTAGTGCACACAGGGAGCATTAATTAAGATACTGGGTCTTTTCCAGTAGAGCTTTTGTGTGTCTATTTTTGCATGTATAATGTGGCGTCTTGTTTCTTCTTTGTACCTGTTGAAGTGTTGATTTATTTCTGTTCCAGGTAAGTGGTGGGCGTGATAGCCGGCCTATAGGAGCATATGAACTAGCAAAAGCTGTGGAAGAATTGGGCGCAGGAGAAATACTACTCAACTGCATTGATTGTGATGGTATGCTAAATATTTTAATTTGCCAGTACACAGCTTAGGTACGATAAACTGGGTGGAACTTCTTAATGTCTTGTTCAAGCCTCTGAAGCAATATCCACAGTCTTCTAGTTATGTTTCGAGTACTTTTGATGAAGCTGCTTATTCTTTGAAGGCTCGTAATCAACTGGGTGCACCAGTCACAAGATTCTTTTCCTTTTCTGACATACCCCTGTTCTAGTCAATTGGAATGCTCTTAAACAACTGGGTGCACCTCTAAGACACACATAGTAATTTCTATCTGTCGCGAAGCTGTGACGTGGGCCAAATAAAATGGTGGAGTGTTGTCCTCCTGATATGCAGCACCGAGGGGGGCTAAAGGCCTTGGGATCCTCCACCCCACCTTCTTCATGCAAAGCATCAGGCCATATGCTGATGCGTCTGGTCCATGCTTTGTTTATAGGTCGATCCGGTTTGTCAGACTCCGTCGATTGGAACGGGTATTCATTAAAGTGTAGTTTCTGTGGTAGGATCAGAGAAGTGAAGGGCATGCCGTTTCGCAAAAAAACATTTCAAAGAGTAGTTTTATGGTAGTTTAATTAAAGTACGCATAGTTGCATGAAATTTGCTATATGTTTCTTCTTTTGGTAATCCTGATTTTCTGTTTTGGATGTTTGCTTTGTGGTTTCATTCGTGATTGGGCACTTTAGGTACTTAATGGAGCCGGTTCAAACAAATGACACATGATTGTAGGAAACTTTGTGCTTTGCCAATCTGGAATGATGATTTCACTGTATTATTCCTTATAAAATCTGAACTATACAAGTCAACTTATCTTCATCAATATGTCAACATTGTTTAACTGAGTTAAGCACAAGAAGATACTTGTTTTGGATTACAGTTTGTTATATCTAATTATGCTGTGAAACAAATAACTTGTAGCACGTAATTTTCTTTTATTGAATGTACCTTGTGAATTTGTTGCTTGTATTATAGTCTTCTATACAGCCACGCTGAATGCATTATGTCATTCTATCTTGCAGGTCAGGGCGGTGGGTTTGATATAGATTTGATCAAAATGGTGTCGGATGCTGTGACAATTCCTGTCATTGCAAGCAGTGGTGCTGGTTCGGTGGAACATTTTTCTGAAGTCTTTGAGAAAACAAACGCTTCTGCTGCCCTTGCTGCTGGCATTTTCCATCGGAAAGAGGTATTATGACTATCCCACCATTAGATTTCATCGAAATGCTGTCATAATGCTCAGCAATTACCATTTCTTTTACACCATTCTTGCCATCTTTTCCTAGTAAAGTGCATGATTATCCATTAGTTAAGTGGCGTTAATACGTTGTATATTCCACAGAGGCCCTGAGGTCTTAGTAATTCTTATGCACAGTATCTTAAAATCCTTGCTCATCTTGAATCCTGCAATAGCCGATTTATTCCAACAGCTATACCTTTTCTTGTGGTTGTAATTGTTCTGTCTATCAGCGCAGTGTAGACTGTTAGGAGCTAGGGTTCTACCGGGTCTAGGCCGGAGGTTGTAGGGGAAAGAGGGAGCTGGTCGTGGACGAACTCGCGGCCGCCGGCGGCTGGGTGCCGTCGTGCGCGAGGAGGCGGCGGCTGAGAGGGAGATGGCGCAGGGGAGGAGGCGGCTAGGGTTAGGTCTCCCGGCTCCCTAAGGAAGCCGAGCAAATATGATTGCTTCTTGCTTAATCTCAAAGCGGGTCCTTACATGAGTTTATATAATCCTCCTAATGATATAATTGGGCTAAGCCCCTAACACGATAAGATAACTGGGCAGGCCCTAACTGCCTGGGCTGTAATATATGCCGCTCATAACAAGACATTCTCGATGGGTTAAAATTATCGTCTGTTAGTATTTGGTTCGAATTTGACACCTCAAACTTTTGCTTTGATACAGGTTCCCATTCTAGCAGTGAAAGAGCATCTAGTAGATTCTGGTGTGGAGGTCAGAATGCAGTAATCTGAGATGGACTAGTCCAACATACCGTGTGAAATCTTTGGTTTATTGGAAATTTTCTATCAGATGTTGTAACAATGGTATCTTGGGAGCATGTGTGGTGCAGCGGCAGTGCATAGAATATTGATTGGAAATGCAATTTCGGAATAAATTAATAAGATGACGTTCTGAGTGCTCCATGTTCCTGCCTTTTATTCGTCATTATGGTTTATCTGCTATCTCAAGGGCCCCCCCGACGTGGTGGTACCCCCGAATGCAGATGTTGCTTGAAGAACGCGTGAGGCTTTTCTGAGGAACAAGGGCAGCCATAGTGTGCATGAACACCAGCAACACGGCCTCTGTCACTACGATAGACGTAGTGGCTGCTGACTATTCAACTAAGACCAACTCTTGCAGAATCGCCCATTCACAGCCTTTAAAATATTTTTAGGGTGCTCTAAATTTTTTTGGAGGCCATGTGCAAACAAAAAGTCACCATATGTAGCCTCCATAATATCTTTGCTCTTTCTTTTTCTATTTGTGTCAACTAATATTCATACTCAATTAGAGGGACTCGAACACTAAATGCCAACAACATTGCAATATAAAGGTCTTATATAGGAGGAGATGTCAAGATAACCATCATAGGCAAAATTTGTTTTTTTTTACATAGATGTAGCTACTATAGGTAGATAGATAGGGGCTGGTTAGTAGGCGCACCGGGTCGAGGAGTGGGCACGGTGATGGGGTGAGCCAATGTTGTTCTACTTGGCCTAGATGGCGCACTTCCTCTTGGTCGCCAGCGCCTGGCTTACTCGAAGACTATACTGGAGGGGGGAGGGGGCGTGGCAGGCTTCACAAGGCTCCCTAGCAACGAAGAAGCGGCGGGAAACCAAATGCGGCATTGGGCGGCCTCAAGTGCGGTTGTGTTGCAAGAGTCGTCGATGACATACTGGATGCTGGCCTCCTTGAAGACTACTGGAGGGGGGAGGGGGCGTGGCAGGCTTCACAAGGCTCCCTAGCAACAAAGAAGTGGCGGGAAACCAAATGCGGCATCAGGTGGCCTCAAGTGCGGTCGTGTTGCAGGAGTCATCGATGACATACTGGATGTAGGGATCCTCAACCTCAGGGTCGTCCTAGGAGTCGGCGAGCTCCAACGCATCCCCATGATCCCACTTCTTCTCCTCTTTGATGAAACGACATGGTGGGCACAAGAAGTGAAGGACCCACATGCCACAGAAGGAAGGGGAGAAGGCATTTAGTAGTGCACTTCTAGTGCTTGTTAGGGTGTTTGGTTTGTTACCGTGTTTTTTTATCTGCCTATATGAGGTCCTTCTTAACATCATGTATGGTTAGGGAAAGTGACTACATAATAGGAGTATGATATAAAGTGGCGTGAAACCTGACTTCTTGAACAGATACCGGTACCGGTCATGAAGGCTTCGCCCTTCTCAAGTCAAGTGCAGAAGCGAAATCCGTTGAGCAAGAAGCCAGTGATCCCACAACATCAAAGTGTCAATCGTCAAATGCTTTGGCAATTTCCCCACCAGGCCCATCGTAAGGAAAGCGAAAACCTATATTTGCTTTATCGGGTATCAAACGGTGAACAAAGGGTCGCGATCTCGTGAGGATGAGCTAACTTCAAAAACCCGTCCTCATTTTGGATTGCAGGCTGCAACTCGTCTGATCTTTTAGAATCGCATACTCCTCCGGGGGGTTGATTAGGGCGCGGGCATAAGGGCAAAACTGAAAAAACTCACATTGGGTTGGCAAAACCATTAGTTTAAGTTCCCGGCTTTAGTCCTCTGTGGAGTTCAGTCAACCATTTGAGTCAATTTTGAGTAAATAGTAAGACTTCGGAGTCAATTTTGAGTAATAGTAAGACTTCGGCCAAAAATGCATCCATCCGCACTAAGTCATAAAATTCTACAATAACTCTGAAAAGCAAGATTTTCTATCTTTTCTTTTAACTCAGGGGAAATACGATCGGGTACCGGGAGAAAGGCGAAGATGGGAACCGGAGACGCGGATAAGGACGAGTAGATACAGGTTCTCGAATCCTTTCGTTTATGAACCAGGTTCCCATGAGGGCTCTTGGGGCAGAGTTTCGATCTCAAACAGGAATATTACATTAATACGCAATGGCAGGAGAAATCAAATTTCTGGCTGATAAGAGTAGTCTACAGACGATTCTTTAAGCAAAAGAAAATAAACGAAAGTAATAATCTCTTTGAGTTCTTCATATGTGGCAATCAGGCAGGCCATCTTCCACCGCCAAATCGGCAAACCAAGCTTACCAATGCACAGATCATCGGCCAGAGCCGCCGCCGCCGCCCTCGGTCAAGTACAGGCCCACGTCCACGGTGCCGCAAACAACATTGGTCGGCTTTCGGCCCGGCCCCGGGGGCGGGGGGCGCCAGCCCTGAAGCTCGACCCTCTCGTAGAACACCAGCGTCCCCTTCGCCGGGATAATTTTCAGATCATCATTATTCTTCTGGAGCTCGAGGCGACTCAGGCGACTCTTCTTCTCCGCGGCCGCCTCGTCGTCGCTGTCGTCGCCTCCGAGCACCAGCGCGTCCAGGAGCCGCACCTGCGCCGCCCCGATGGCCGCGGTGCAGCCGGAGGTGTGCGGCTCGTCCGTGCGGAGCACCTCCACGCTGCCCGTGTCCTCGTCGACGTCGTAGTCCTCGCGCACGGCCTCGAGGCGGAGGCACAGGTGCCGCCATCCACCGTCCACCTCAAACTCGTAGTGCCTCTTCCACGGCTTTACGTCGTCGTGCTCGTCGGGGAGCAGCGGAGAGCGTACCCTCTTCTCCTTCATGTGCTCGCCGACGAAGTACACTTTGAGGAAGGTATACTCCTTCCACCCATGACCCTCAATCTGGCGGCCTATCCTCCTTGGCTGACTTAAGATGAGATGCAGCACCTGCCGCCGGCCGTCCGGCTTCTCCGCCTCCATGTTGGCTGCGGCTGCGGCAGGGGCTCAATGGGAGACTTGCCGACGATCGATGCGTTATTAGATTGGATTTTATGGGTACAGGCCGCAGGGTTGTTACGGCGGGGATAAAAGATTTCGCTTAAGTACTAAATACTAACGATGAAAAGAATATGGAAGTGTATACAAACTGAATTGAAAGGGTGGAGTACGGCTTCTCCTTTTCCTTTTCCTTTTTGAACAAAAGATATAACTCTTATCTCTCCGCCTTAGATATTCAACACAGACACGAGTTTAAAAGGAACAGATCGATGAAAAGAGATTTTTTTAGACAACCTCGCATGTTTTATTCATCGTCCATAATGTTTACATAAAGGAAATCAAGGTCTCCTGGCTGTCCTAGCCACACATGACGGCCAAAACCTAAAGACAAAGCATATCTAGCGAGATTGTGAGCCTCCAAATTCGAGCTCCTAAACTCATGAACTACTTTACATGAAATAAAAGAGTTTGCACAAAGTATTATCTCATGCACTATGGCTCCATATCTAGCCGCCAAGTTCTTCTGGACATCTTCAACCACCCTCTTGCAGTCAGATGCGATTTGAATTGAATTCTCATATAGATCCTCAGCCAGAGCTTGGCCTTCCCTCGCATCTGTGATGAACTCAAGTTTTAAGACCGAAGCACCCAAGAATCTTCCATTGTGGTCTCGACACACTGCTCCCACTGCACCATACTCCCCTTGCATGGACACTGCCGCGTCCACATTCATCTTTGCATGACCCTCGGGCGGGGGCAATCATGTGTGTTTTCTAATGCTGGCTCGCTTTGTACCTCGACCCGCTCCTCTATCTAACATCTCCAAGTCCCTCAAAAAGGAGTTTAGGAAAGAGTTAGTAGTAAATGGACTATCAAAGATCTCTTCGTGGATAGCCCTCCTTCTTGCTCGCCAGACTGACCATAGAGTCACCACCATCCGTGTAAATTCCGCCTGCGGCAACGATTCATGCATTGTGAATATCTAGTTTTTTGCATCTAAGGAAAGATTACCAAGCATTGTCTCCACTGTCTCCTCCGAACAAAGTGACCAAACACTCCTCGCTATCAGCAATCTACTAGTGCATGCTTCCAGTCATCTTGCGCAGAACAAAAAGCGCACACACTCGTAGTAGACATATTCCGGTGGTGTAGCACCCCAGCTGTTGGAATTGATTCGTGGCATAGCCTCCATAAGAATACCTTGATTTTAGATGGAACCTTAATGTGCCACAGGGAGGTCCAAGTTGATTCCTCTTCTGCCTCATTTGAGTGTCCTCCGACCGGCTGCAGTAGTGCTTCTCCTTGCAGTTTCATTTTCAGCAAAAATTTATACACTGACCTCACTAAAAAAACACCCCGTTCATCTTCTCCCCATGCCCAAAAATCGTCAACCCTTCTAGTACACAGCGGGATTTTGAGTATCACAGTTGCATCCACCGGCAGAAAAGTCGCGCGAACCCTGTCCTCCTTCCACTTTGCCGAGCTCAGGTCAATTAGTTCGGCAACTCGTGCTGGTCTATCCACCGCCAAACACGCCAATGGTCTCATTAGGCCCGAACGGGGGATCTAGTTTTGGTCCCAGATTCGAGTATCCTCTCCCGTTCCGATCCTCCGAATCAGGCCCTGTTCTAGAGCTCCTCTCCCCTCCATAATAGATCTCCAGATTTGCGAGGGCCGGCTGCCTAGCTCGGCTTCAAGAAAGGACGAAGCAGGGAAATACTTAGCTTGCAATATCCTAGCACTTAACGTAGAGGGAGTTTGTATAATTCGCCATGCTTGTCTAGCCAGTAATGAGAGGTTAAAGAGATCAATATCTCGGAAGCCAAGTCCTCCCAAATACTTTGGTTTAGTACATATATCCCATGATATCCAGCATGGTTTCCTCTTCCCTCTTTTACTTCCCCACCAGAACTGCCTGATCAGTGAAGTGATACTTCCACAAATACCTCTAGGGAGCCTGAAACACGACATAGAATATACGGGTATAGCCTGAGCCACTGCCTTGATTAACACCTCCTTCCCCGCATATGACAATAGTTTCTCCATCCATCCTTTAATTTTCTCCCATACCCTGTCCTTTAGGTACTTGAAAGTACCATTTTTTTGCCTGCCCGACATCCGTTGGCATCCCTAGATACCGATCACTAAGCTGCTCATCATGGACTTGCAAAGTGTTTTTGATCCCATCCCTTGTCACCTGCGGACATCCTTTACTAAAGAAAATTGATGACTTCTCATTATTCACTCATTGCCCCGATGCATTGCAGTATGTATCCAACAAGTTTGATACCACTACTGCCCCTTCTGTACTCGCCTTGAACAGCAACATGCTATCATTAGCGAAGAGCAAGTGGTTAACAACCGGAGCTGTCGGTGCCACCTGGACTCCCGTGAATGCTGACGACTGAGGAATTGATTTCAGTAGGCACGAAAGGCCCTCCGCTGCTATCAAAAAGAGATAAGGGGAAATAGGATCTCCCTGCCGAATACCTCTGCTAGGTTTGAACTCCTCCAACCTTTCTCCGTTGAACAGGACCGAAAAAGATACTGACTTGATCATGTTCATTACCACATTAATTCACTGCTGAGCAAAACCGAGTCTCTCCATCATTGCTTGGAGATAATCCCATTCCAGCCTGTCATAGGCTTTCATCATATCCAGTTTGAGAGCACAATGGCTATTCTTCTTGGATTTACTCCCCTTCATAAAATGCATACATTCATATGCCGTGATTATATTATCAGTTATCAGTCTGCCAGGAACAAACGCCGACTGTTCCTCTGAGATGATGTCTGGCAAGATTTGCTTCAGCCTGTTTGCAATCACCTTCGAAGCAATTTTATACAATACGTTGCACAAACTTATATGCCTGAACTGAGTTAGCAAGGTTGGGCTCATTACCTTTGGGATAAGGACCAAGAAAGTGTCATTGATACACTCTGCATCTTCCTCACCTCTTACTATCCGGAGAACAGCCTTTGTAACTTCCGCTCCACATACATCCCAATGGCGTTGATAAAAGTGGGCTGGAAAGCCATCCGGACCCGGAGACTTTGTGGGAAACATCTGAAAAAGAGCGGATTTGACTTCCTCTTCCGAATAATCTGCACAAAGAATGTCATTCATCTCCGGGGTAACCTTCCTTGGAACATGGCAAAGGACAGCCTCCATATCCGTCACCCCCCTCTGTGGTGTACATGTTTTGATAAAAGAGAGTGATCATCTCCTTTAATTCCTCCGGATCATCCACCTGGACCCCTAGTGAACTCATCAGGGCCTTTATCATGTTCTTTTTCTCTCCTCATGCTCGCTCTCATATGAAAAAATTTCGTGTTCTTATCTCCCGCCGTAAGCCACTCTATCCTTGATCGCTGTCTCCATAACAATTCCTCTCTATGGTATAGTTCCACCAACCTCTCGTTCACCTTCCTCTCCTCATGGTTAGGACCCGAGCGCCCCTGTGCATTACACAGCTCTTCAAGCTTCTTTTTTAACTCCTTGATCTCACGGCGAACTGACCCGAAGGTCCTTCTGTCCCATCTTCTCAAGTTATTTGACAAGTCCGCTAGCTTGAGCTTTAGATCCTCAACTCTCTCCCCATCCAAAGATGCCGCCCGGGAAGCAGCAATAGTGCTCTTCAAGTCCTCATGAGTCTCCCATGCAACCTCATAGCGAAAGATCTTGTCGCGTGCCTGAACCCGCCACGTAGCCGGAATGAGCTCCAACTGGATCGGGCCATGATCCGAAGTTGCTGCAGTTAGGTGGTTAATAGTTGCAAATGGGAATAGAGCGCACCAATCGGTCGACCCGAGAGCCCGGTCCAATCTTACTCTTGTAAAAGAGCCCCCTGTCACCTTCTCGAAAGTCTAGAATCTACCCTTGTAGCCAATGTCCAACAGCATGCAAGTATCAACCATGTCTCTAAAACCTTGGATCTGGGCATTACTCCTCTCTCCAACCCCCTCATGTTCTTCTGGACGTAGAACTTCATTGAAATCTCCCATGCAAAGCTAGGGGAGAGTGCTCAAACTTGCTATGTTTTTCAAAGTGTCCCAAGTCTGATGTCTCAATGCGTTTGAGCCTCACCATACACCAATGTTAGCCTCCACGGGTCGGAACCCGGGTCCCTCACCTCACAATCCACATGATAACCAGAATAGCCAGCAATATCAATATTTATTGAATTATTCCAAAACAAACCGATGCCTCCGCTTCTACCAACGCTGCTTACAACATAACCATTATTGAACCCAATTGAAGTAGCTAGACTTTCTACCCTAACTTTGTCGATTTGAATTTCTAGAATACAAAGTAAGGTAGGGGCAAAATTCTTCACGATCTCGCGAAGCTCACGAACTGTCGAGGCTTTGCCCGCACCTCAACAGTTCCAACAAATAAAACTCATTGTTCCCGGCGGTACTCCTCATGGGAGCCCGCTGATGTTGCCTTGTTTGCTTCGTTTCCTTCTTCCTTGCTGTCCCCTTCCACTTCAAAACCATACGTTGCCGGGCTATCCAACTTCCTTCCCTGGCCATCGCCTTTCTTTGGCCTCTTCACTTCTTTCCTCGGAGATACATACACTGGGGGCATCGGAGGCACCCCTAACAGCTTCTCCCTCACCACCAGCGCTGTGGACACATCTTCTGTCGCTACTTCCCCTCCTTTCTCCGCAGTCTGCCCGAGTAGCATAGCTACCGTGTTGTCAGCCGAGAGTCGCTTGTGCGAGACTCCAAAAGGTCTGTCCACTCCCTCCATAGAAGTGTTCCTTCTCCTGCCATCCAACCCTTCATTTTCTCCATTGTTACCGCTCATGGGCTCTTTGTTCCTCCCTCCATCTTGATTCAGAAACTGATTCTGCCTCTGCAATTCATGTTGCGGGTTAGACTGCATAGTCTCCCGACCCTCCTGTTGTTCACTTAACCCAGATGCTTCTCCGTGGGGTTGCGGTGGCGGTGCGTTGAAGCGCCAGCTTTGGTTTGGGTTATAGTGTTCCCCTCCCCTCCCACGTCCCCTCCTTGCAAAACCTCCTCTCCCTCTCTGTGATTGAGCATATCCTCGCCCTGCTGCTCGAACTCTAACATTATCTGCAAACAAAAAGTCCCCCCACTCAAAAGCAGCTTCGTCATGTACCCCGTCGCCGCACTCCTCATGCCAATGACCGAACTCTCCACAATTGTAACAGAAAATCGGCAGTTTCTCATACTTGACTGGGTACCTGACCCTCTCGTCACCCTTCTTTCCTGTCACAAATCTCTTGATCTTGGCGTTTACGTCGATCTTGATTCTCACTCTCATAAATTCACCAAAGAATCCGGTCGACAGCTTTAGCTGTACCTCAACCACCTCACCGATCCTCGACGCCAGCCCCTTCACCGCCGGCTCGATCAAGTAATTGTCAGGCAAACGATGAATCTGAGCCCATACCTCAATTTTATCCAGCTTGAACGAATCGGGATTTCTGAATCCATCGTATTCCTCCAAGATCACGGCCTGGTCCCTGAACAACCATGGTCCCTCCTTCATGGCAATCTTCCAATCTGCGAGGCATCCAAACTGCGCCGAAACAAGTTCTCCCTGATCTTCCTCCATGCTACCAGCTTAGCTGGGTTCCAGGCCGCCCTCATGTCCCCATACAATGCGTTAGGGCTAAAAGTTTTTGGTGTATGAACCCTTGCAATCGCCAACCACTTCGCCGGCTCCATCAGGTCTGGTAGCTCCTCCTCCCACACAAAGTCATCCTCTTCCTCCTCCTGCAGGGTAAGGCGGGCTAGTAGATCCTCAGCCGATTCCTTCCCCTTCCCCCTCTACGTGCCCCTGTCGTCTGCCATCGCCCCGATCCGATCTGCCAATGCAACTAGCGCTTCCCCAAAAAAGCGATCTACCCCCCGTCCAAGGCCGGGAAGGATCACTCGGATCCCCCTTTGTCAGCCCGAGTCAGTAGGTTCAGTCACGATCCGGGGTGGCGCCGCAGGAAAAGATTCCGGCGGCCTGATGTTCGGTCTGGGAGAGCCCGGACCGAATGACTCGTTTGGCACAGACAGGGCCATCGACCGAACGATAAGCACTCTGCGCGAACGCGCTCTCCCTGGCCCTACATGCCTTTTTGCTGTGAAGGAAAATACGGAAAATAAAGCCCAGTTTGCTATGACTAATAAAGCCTGTTTTTTTCCATGCTATGAAAAACATTGCCATGGTTCAGAAAACAGAACATAAATTTTGACGTGTCAGGGAATGAAAAACAAAGGGATGCCATATTGATTAGTAAAAAAATGTCATGGTTCAAACAAAAAAAATGCAATAATGCACGAAAAAATTGCCATGGTCTTTTGCCATACTATGAGAAAAAATAAGGATAGATTTTGCCATGTTCTATGAATTAAATTTGCCATGATAGTAAGACTGCAATTGCCATGGTGAAGTAGAAAAAGATGTCGAAAACACAACTAGCTAGCAAAAAAGCATCAAAGCATGAATTGGTGTATTGGGGCCGTCGTAACACTAGCAGCGAACTTAAAGCCTGCACTCAAACACACTAAGATGTAATTCAACAAAGAAGAGTGGACAATCTGCCATGCCATTGTCCATGAAATTTTATATTTGCCGTACAACTCACCACATCCATGATGGCAAAAAAAACCTAGCAGTAACCATAGCAACTTAGTTGCCACAGAAAAGCTAAATTTGGTTTCCATGGAAAAAACGGAAAATAGTTGCCATGCCAAACACATAAGTACTCCCTCTGTTCCGTATTATTTGTCGCTGGAGGTTCTATTCCGACGAGGTGAAATGGTGTGAAATTACGAAAGTACCCCCGATTTGAATTCGATCGGGAGGCGTCTTCCTCCGTCGCTCCTTCCCTCCGCCAGGTTTCTCCGCCGTCGCTCCTCCGTTCCGCCGGGCACCTCCACCGTCCGCATCTCCGGTATCCTTCCTCGCCGCGGTCCGAAGCTCCCACGCCGGCTGCCCTTCCCCGCCGCGGCCCGAAGCTCCCTCGCCGGCCACCCTTCCCCGCGGCGGTCCACAGCTCCCTCGCCGGCCGCCCTTCCCCGCCGCGGTCCGCAGCTCCCTCGCCGGCTGCCTGCTCCGCCGCAGCTTCAGATCCTTCCCTGCTAGCCATAGATCCCTCGCCGGCCGCCTCCCCCTACTCCAATCAAGAGCTCGAGGTCAGCCGCTGCGCTGTCCACTTCTGCTGCTCCTCTCCTCTCTGTATTGGGCTTGATTCTTGTTGCTCCTCTTCTCGTCCCGGACAGCGCAGAGAATCTGCAATTGATCCAAAAACCAGGTCAATTGATGTCAAATTGTTTAACTAAATCATCCAGAAACAAGAATGATAAGTCCATATTCTCCTTCAGTTTATATCACGCTCCTTGTCCATCCAAGTGCTTCTGTGACTATTGTTTGAAAAGCCAAAGGCTGTGTTCGTCAACAGAGGATCAGTGTTCAGAGTTAGACGGGAAAAGCAACTCAGCAGAGCAAGGCATACAAAAAACAGAGCAACTTCATTCAAGTATTGTACCCATTACCGAATAGCCCAACTCTGAACAAAAGATATTTACAGAGTACGAGAAACTATATATTGTATGAAAGGAAAATGGAAAGGAGTATATGTTTCCGGTAGTTGATAACAAATTCGTCTACACATTTATATGTGGAGTAGGAAGCTCAAGCACAAGATGACCTGTAGGTCTGTCAGTGTGTGCACATAAGATGATTTGTCAACATGCTTGCAGGTTCTACGCGCAAGATAGGGCAATACCATTTTGTAGTCAGTAAGAAGAAAAAACACTGTATCATTTCAGATAGTGTGTTTTGAAACTTCTCCTAGCTAGCATTCACTTGCATATGTTTCTTTGGGTAGCGATGTCCCTGAAAAAAGGCATAATTAAGAGAGCCATGATGATTACATATAGAAGAGACCAGTAAATATGATTGAGATATGAACAGACTTACTCGAATCCTGGTAGCGGCACATCCGACCAAGGAAAGTTGCCAAACAATTCAGCTTCGGCAATTCATCTCGCTATGACTGAAGTGCAACCTGCAAAGTTGCACTCTCCTTGCACTGGTTCAACGTTTGCGAAAATGATCCAGAACCGGAGCCTAACTAGCTCCTTGTGTTTTTGCCCACTGTTTTGGGCCTTCCCAATACATACTCGAGCAATCTTCGGTTTACACTGATTTACTCCAGTTAAATTCAGCAAAGCACATAACAATAATGTTAAGCTACTAGAAATTCCAAAATAGTAAAGTTCCAATTTAAGCCACTGCAATCTGGCTTTGTATCTACACTTTTGTGGTGATGCAGAGACCATCTCAGTGCATCAACAAAATTCAGTAAAATCCAGTGCATCAACTCCATGTACTCAAGTACTCTTTCTATGAAATACAGTGCATCTACTGGAAACAAAATTCAGTAAATTTCTAGCAACTACTCCTAATGCAAACAAGATTCACCTAGCAAGGCTTATTTGACATGGAGTAGTTTATTTCATAGAGTAAACATTAGCACTATTTGACAGTAAAAGCAATATTGACATGGAGTAAACATTAGCACTAGCTGAAATGAGTAAACACTAGCAATATTGACACGGAGTAGTTTATTTAACAAAAAAGGGTGTGTGTGCTCAAACAAGAAGAGAGCAAGCAAGCAGTTAACTGAAACTGAAAAAGGGTGTGTGTGTGCTCAGACAAATCTTGCTGAACCCTACTTCTACTTGTACTTCATCTTACATATTCATATCTTACATATTCATATCTTCAGGAGAAAATGGATCTCCCAGACCTCAACTTCACTCCACCTGCAGAAGATGTGGATGAAATGGATGAAGGTGCAGAAAATGAAATGGAAGGACATGTGGGAGATGAAATGGAAGAAGATGCAGGACATGGAATGGAAGGAGATGAAATTGTTCAAAATCCAGGTACAATTACAGTTGATCATTCCATCATTTCATCACTTGATCATTCCATCACTTCATCACTTGATCATTTCATTTAATCATTTCTTTGTTGTATGTCTTGGTGCAGGTGTTGGGCAAGTTGCTAGGAAAAATAAAACCCTCAATGACCAGCAAAAATTTGCTGCTTATGTAGCATTGCATACACTGTGTATGAGTAGAGGAGGCATTTTTATGAAAACTGATAAGCAAGACATTGCAATTTTTTTTGGAGTGGGTGTTTGGAATATACAAAGAATTTGGAGGAAAGCAATGTTGCAAATTCAAGAAGGTAAGGAGGTGGATGTTTCCAATCAGAGAAAAGGAAATTGTGGAAGAAAGCCTAAGGACATTAACCCAGAAAAAATCCTAACAACCCCATTGAACAAAAGGTCTACTATTAGGTCACTAGCCTAAGGACATTAACCCAGAAAAAATCCTAACAACCCCATTGAACAAAAGGTCTACTATTAGGTCACTAGCCTGGCAACTACATAGAAAGTTCATGTTGAATTTGATAAGGAGGCATACAAACTGTGTGAGGCCAGCTCTAAAGGAAAAGAATAAGGTGGACAGGATAAAATTTTGTTTGTCGATGCTTGATGAGGCAACAACAGCAACTGCAAGGCCTAAGTTCAAGACTATGCATAATGTTATCCATATTGATGAGAAGTGGTTTAACATGACAAAGAAGAATAATACATATTATCTGCTGGATGGGGAGGAAGAGCCTACGAGGTCTATACATGGCAACTGTATTGGCAAGGTGATGTTCCTAACGGCCGTTGCTAGGCCAAGGTGGGACAGTGAAGGAAACGTGACCTTCTCTGGGAAAATAGGTATCTGGCCATTTGTGAAAGAAGTTCCTGCTCAGAGGAGAAGCGACAACAGGCCCAGAGGTACAATAGAGACAAAGTCAATAAAGGTCAACAGAAAAGTGATGAGGGAGTTCCTGATAGAGAAGGTCTTGCCAGCGATACAAGCTCTTTGGCCGGAAAGTGATGCTGGACAGACCATCTACATTCAGCAGGATAATGCTAAGCCCCATATCTTGCCAGATGACCCAGAATTTCTAGAAGCCGTCGCAAAAACTGGACTTGACATCAGAATAATACAACAACTTGCCAACAGTCCTGATTTGAATGTGCTTGACCTTGGGTTTTTCAACTCGCTGCAATCCCTGACAGATTGTCTGAGTCCTAAAACACTACAAGACCTTATTAAGGGTGTTTTGGAGGAATTTGAAGGCTACGAGGTTTACAAGCTCAACATAATTTTCCTAACTCTGCAGACATGCATGATTGAGATCCTGAACCATGCAGGGGGCAAACCAATTAATGCGATGCCTACAAATCACGGCTCCAACAACAATATTCCAAGGACTACCATTGATCCTGATTCCACCATTACACAGGAAAACCAAAAAAAAAGTGCAGGTAACAGCAAAAATGTAGAGTAATACAGTATGATGTATCAGTTTATCTCCAACGTGCACTACTTAGTTCTTGTATTCGTGTATACAACTGTACATCCATCTGTGTCATGTCTATACCTTGTGGATCTCCATGACGACAGAAATTGAGAGAGAGAGAGAGAGAGAGAGAAATTGTAACAAGAGTAATTGATAGTGAGAGATTTTCGTGTAGGAATTTTTTAGATGTTTTCATGGGAGGAATTGAGAGAGAGATTTATGGGAGGAATTTAGTTTCACTCATTTCTTGAATAGGCTTCAGAAGTATATAATGAAATGGTGTGCGCTCGTTGCACTGAATAGAAAAGATAAATATACATTTAGATATGCATCACTTAGTGTAATTGTTGGACAACTGAATTATTTATGCACATAAATGGTTGTTTTATCTATTGTTTCTTGGATTTTGTTATAGCCATACACATCGACATTTTGATAGATAATTCACTATCTTTCCGTATAATATACATATATGATATTTTTCAAGAAGGGGTGATTGACATATGGAACTAAATGAATATTGACAAGAACTAATGTTTTTCTGCGGCAATGACTCGTAGACACAGCTATGGTAGTGGTTTCTTTCACGTTGTTTCACCGCTATGACAACATTTTAACTGTCTATCCCCATTGCAACGCACGGGCAATTTCCTAGTACTTAATAAAAGGTTCCTCTTTCACCCTTTTTTCCCACCACCCCTTCGTCCAAACTTCTCCGTATGATAATCAATCATCTTAATTTACTTACATTCTAAATCAATTCCACTTTAATTTATTTCACAAAAAAAATCCACTTTAATTTACTTATCAAATAAACTATGAGGTAAATCACGAGCATAATTTGATAAATATTTATTTACAAAATCGCATTCATATGGCAGGCAGATCACAAGATAACATACTACAATATTTATATCTCATAACAACACATGGGCATTGTCCTAGTACATTAAGAAACACATGCATGATAAACAGGAACATCACCGGTAAATCCTATTTTAGGGCCAAAAATAGAGTGCAAGCCATTGGTTTGTAATGCCTGCCCATTAGCCTCCACCCTTTTCCGGTTTTAGGAAGCTTCTCAAAGTTTTTTTCTCTTTTATTATTTCGAAGTTTTTTGCCGAGGTTTCTTACTCGGCGTTTTCCCACTTTTTTCCTGTTATTTTTTGTATTAAAAATCATGAATATTTTCAAAATCAATGTTTTTCCAAGTTCCTGAACTTCTCTAAAGTTTGTGAATGTTTATTCAATTCAGGGTTTTTTTAAAATTCATAGATATTTCTCAAGTGGCGAACATTTATTGAGGTTCATGAATATTTTTCTAAATTTGTGAACATTTATAAATTAAGAAAAAAAATTAGTTCATTATTTTTTAAATACACAAAAAATATTGATTCACTAAAAGAATCAAAGTTGACAAAAAATGATAGTATTTTTTTATCAGAGACACGTGACATCAAAAACAAAAACGAGCGACAAAAAACTATCAAACTAAAGTGTACTAGGCGAGCGAGCGAGCGCAAACTATTTGGCGTACTAGTGGCGAGTCCAATGCCATGCCCGCCACTGGGCGATTTTAGAAATTTAAAATTTGTTTGAGCGTTTTGGGGGTGGTACGAGTCTTCCATGTAATCAATAATTTTTGTTAAGTTGATGGTATATTTACATCATTTATACATACTTTTGGCTTCTTTTGTATCATTTTTACTGGCCTAACATATTAGTTTAGTGCCAAGTGTCAGCTACTGTTTTCTAGTGTTTTTTATTTTACAAAAAAGATATATTTGAGAATAAAAAATACGAGAAATATGTTTGCAAAGTTTCATTAGTAGGAGGTCAATATGGGCCTAGGCCTACCTGAAGAGGCGCCATTCGGCCTCCACGAACCCCCTTCTTGTGGCCTAGGTCGAGGCTGCGAGCTGCCACCGTGTGGGTAGTTGGACGCTCCCCTGGTGGCATACACATTGAGAGGGTTTTCGCAACCGACTAGATCTCAATTCTACCTATCGCACGCTAGGGGTGCAACGAACGTGCGAGCGCTCCTTGCAATGCAACCACATCAACTACACTCGTGCATACGAACATAGCCTCCACCTATCGCGCATGATGCAACCAGAGTGGGTCTATACTCGCGCATACGACTTCACGCACCACCGCCAAGTACGTGGCATCGCTACAACGAACGAGAATCTCACATCGATCGATCAATCTTACATGGGCCTCATACTGCCGTGCACAATCGCAACATCTCACGCATACGGCTTCTCCAACTATCTTGCACCACCGCCAAGCCTACAATATGCTATAGCGAGAGTCTCGCATCAATAGATCAATTCAGTTCTCTCTAATGCATCGTCTCGCACATGCAACGAGGGCCGCCAACTATCTCCCACGAGCATCGGTCAAATCGGTCGGGGGCCTACAACTGACGCGCATGAGCATTGATCGAGTCTCGCATCAATCGCTCGCGTTCAGTAATGCGAAGGCTCGCACACATACCAGATCGTGCAAAGACCATACATATCGCTCGAGCCGACCACCTGTCGTATACCGTGCGAGAGGCGGAACCCACCCGATAAATCACCGAAAAATTATCGTCCTCACTTCTATCATGATTTTTTACGTTATGGAAGACCCAAAGAACGTCA
Organism: Triticum aestivum; assembly: GCF_018294505.1. NCBI lineage: Eukaryota > Viridiplantae > Streptophyta > Magnoliopsida > Poales > Poaceae > Triticum > Triticum aestivum. The sequence goes on from NC_057805.1 coordinate 375,355,256, forward strand.
TCAAGGTGCGCCGCTGGCCCGCCAGGACCAAAATTCATTTTTTGTCTTAAATTTTGTCATAGAAGTAGGTGGCCAGCACATCCATGACAATACGTTTTTCATCACTATTATTTTCATGAAAGTGTCACTCATGACAAAAAATAAGTTCATTCGGGACAAAATATCACGGAGGTGTCTCTTTCTTGTAGTGAATACAAATTGTCACCCATCATTCGATAATTCTCCTTTTGAAGTGTTGTATGGTCACAATCCTAGATATTTTGGAATTACTCCTTCTGATAGTGGGACCTTTGGATCTGCAATAGTGGTTGGATGACACATAAGTAGCTAACAGTCTATGAGACAACACTTGTTGAGAACTCAACAGAGAATGATGGTTCAGGCAGGCTACAAATTGAAATAGAGCTTTTGGTGGGAGATGAAATCTTTCTAAAATTGCAACCATATGTGTAAACCTCAATTGCTCATCGCTCGAATTGCAAGCTTGTGTTTAAGTATTATGGTCCTTATCCTATCATTGAGCGAATTGGAGAAGTGGTTTACAGACTACAATGACCTGATAGTAGCAAGATTCATCATGTATTTCATGTTTATCAATTGAAGAAATGTGTGCGGTCTCCACTCTAGGTACACCACGAATTTCCTTCTTTCAGTTCACCTTTTCAAGTCCCTGTCATGATTTTGCAACACCGTGTTCATAGAGGTGGAAAATGTATGGCGGCTCAAGTTTTGATGGATTCAAGTGACGCTTCACCTTAAGAGGTGACTTGGGAAGACCTAGACTTCCTCAAGCAAACTTTCTGAGGGTGTCGGCTTGGGTGCTAGCTGCTACTCAAAATCGGGGAATGTCGGCAACTCAGCAGGTGAAGGCAATGGAGTAGAAGAGAGGGACACACCAACTACAAATCGTGGGCCTGCAGCTCGGTCAACTCATCTGTGTCAACCACAGTGGCTTGCAGGCCCGAACCCCGTTTACCAGGTGTAACAACTGGTACCAATATAGCAGCGAGTGTGCATCATTTATAATTGGCTAGGAAGAAGGGAAGGCTTCGGTCGGAATCCATCCCTTGTAATCAAACTACCAAACTCGTTGTGAGAGTGGATGGGAGGAATAATCAGCGAGAAACACCATTTCCATACGATTTGATAGTAAGGAGTGTGAGCATGATCCTTACAAAGTTCTAGCAAATCCTTTTCATATCCCATTAAAGTATAAATCAATATCCATCGCGCATATTTCTCATGTATAACATATTTTGAATAGGTCAAAAATATGTTTTGTAATACACATGCTTCTTATTCTCAAAACATAAATAAAATACACATGCTTCTTTGTGTATCAAAACATAAATAATTAACACCATAGCAGCACTCCGCCTCTGCCACCTCAGCTTACCCGAGACACCATTGTGCATTGACCAGCACTGAATCAAAATTCTACCGGTGCGCGACACGGTACCCGACCCCAAATCCAATCGTGTAACTCCTAAATACAAACCTCTACTATTAATGAGGAATCTGTAGGTCGTCGTTCGTTACCTCCCTCCCACCGATCGATACGCCTCCCCCTCGATCGTTTTTTCTCTCCTCCCACAGTTTTTCCTGCTTTATTTTTTATTTCATCCTTGGTCGCGGGTTCCTCTCTCACATGGTCGCGGGTTCATATCCATGTGCATATGGGAGATCTATGTTGTGCCACATGGGGAACTTGGAGTAACCAATAAGATATCAATTATGTTCGAAATATTAGCTCTTCTTCGATTAATCTAATCCACAATTGAATAATAAACATGGAAATCACATTATGCAACTAATACCGATACCTAAGCATGTGATTATGTACAATACATAGAATTAAAACATATATAAACACAAAATATACGGCTAGCACATGAACAAGCAAGTAGGAGATGAACAAATCATACCCTCCGGTTGGCCACGCCAACGCAGCGGCGGCAACCACCGCCTCAGCATCGTCCATGGCCTTCCTCTTGGCGGCTTCATCGTCGGCCATGTGGTTGATGTAGGGGAAGTAGTGGAAGCAGAGGAGGACGGAGACGGGGACGGATCGGGAGCAGTCACGTTGAGAACCTTATCGTCCTTCTCCCGGGCAGGATCTTGAAGGACGGGTTCCGAAGGAACCTACTCTCCCGACCAACGGTGCACGCGGTCATCGAGATGGGATCGCCGGAAGAAGCACAATGAGAGGAACAATAGATGACAGCTAGGGTTGCACGAGGAGGGAGTTAGTGTGTTGGCTGCACTGGCCAACGCGGCATGGGCTTAGGCCCACGACTGAGTCTTGTACAGTGGCACTTATGTTAGCGATGAGATTAATTAACCATTCCTGAAAGGAAAAATAAATCACATATGTGTGAGATTGGCTCGGCTCATCCCTGCAACCCACAGCATGCGCACACGCGTGGAGGTGGGCAGCGGAGAGGAGCACACATGTACCACTCCTCTTCCGAACCTCGCAATGGCATGTGGTAGTGCAATCCTTATAAAGAGGTCTCAACTCTCCTCAACTAGCAAGGTGGTACTAAACTTTCCACCACTGCCATGCACCTACACGTGTTGGGGAACATAGTAATTTCAAAAAAATTCCTACGCACACGCAAGATCATGGTGATGCATAGCAACGAGAGGGGAGAGTGTCGTCCACGTACCCTCGTAGACCGTTAAGTGGAAGCGTTATGACAACGCGGTTGATGTAGTCGTACGTCTTCACGATCGACCGATCCTCAGTACCGAACGTACGACACCTCCGCGTTCAGCACACGTTCAGCTCGGTGACGTCCCGCGAACTCACGATCCAGTAGAGCTCGAGGGAGAGTTTCATTAGCACGACGGCGTGGTGACGATGTTGATGAAGCTACCGACGCAGGGCTTCGCCTAAGCACCGCTACGATATGACCGAGGTGGATTATGGTGGAGGGGGGCACCGCACACGGCTAAAAGATCAATGATCAATTGTTGGGTCTATAGGGTGCCCCCTGCCCCCGTATATAAAGGAGCTAGGGGGGAGGCGGCCGGCCAGGAGGAGGGCGCGCCAAGGGGGGAGTCCTACTCCCACCGGGAGTAGGACTCCTCCTTTCCTAGTAGGAGTAGGAGAAGGGGGAAGGAGGAGAGAGAGAGGGGAAGGAAAGGGGGGTGCCGCCCCCTCCTTGTCCAATTCGGACTAGAGGGGGAGGGCGCGCGCGGCCTGCCCTGGCCGCCCCTCCTCTTCTCCACCAAGGCCCATTAGGCCCGATATACTTCCCGGGGGGTTCCGGTAATCCCCCGACACTCCGGTAAATGTCCGAAACCTCCCGAAACACTTCCGGTGTCCGAACATAGTCGTCAAATATATCGATCTTTATGTCTCGACCATTTTGAGACTCCTTGTCATGTCCGTGATCATATCTGGGACTCCGAACTACATTCGGTACATCAAAACATATAAACTCATAATACCGATTGTCACAGAACTTTAAGCGTGCGGACCCTACGGGTTCGAGAACTATGTAGACATGACCGAGACATGTTACCGGTCAATAACCAACAGCGGAACCTGGATGCTCATATTGGTTCCTACATATTCTACGAAGATCTTTATCGGTCAAACCGCATAACAACATACGTTGTTCCCTTTGTCATCGGTATGTTACTTGCCCGAGATTCGATCATCGGTATCTCAATACCTAGCTCAATCTCGTTACCAGAAAGTCTCTTTACTCGTTCCGTAATGCATCATCCTGCAATTAACTCATTAGTCATATTGCTTGCAAAGCTTATAGTGATGTGCATTACCGAGAGGGCCTAGAGATACCTCTCCGATAATCGGAGTGACAAATCCTAATCTCGATCTATGCCAACTCAACAAGTACCATCGGAGACACCTGTAGAGCACCTTTATAATCACCCAGTTACGTTGTGACGTTTGGTAGCACACAAAGTGTTCCTCCGGTAATCGGGAGTTGCATAATCTCATAGTCATAGGAACATGCATAAGTCATGAAGAAAGCAATAGCAGTAAACTAAACGATCAAGTGCTAAGCTAACGGAATGGGTCAAGTCAATCACATCATTCTCCTAATGATGTGATCCCGTTAATCAAATGACAACTCATGTCTATGGCTAGGAAACTCAACCATCTTTGATCAACGAGCTAGTCAAGTAGAGGCATACTAGTGACACTATGTTTGTCTATGTATTCACACATGTATTATGTTTCCGGTTAATACAATTCTAGCATGAATAATAAACATTTATCATGATATGAGGAAATAAATAATAACTTTATTATTGCCTCTAGGGCATATTTCCTTCAGTCTCCCACTTGCACTAGAGTCAATAATCTAGATTACACAGTAATGATTCTAACACCCATGGAGTCTTGGTGCTGATCATGTTTTGCTCGTGGAAGAGGCTTAGTCAACGGGTCTGCAACATTCAGATCCGTATGTATCTTGCAAATCTCTATGTCTCCCACCTGGACTTGATCCCGGATGGAATTGAAGCGTCTCTTGATGTGCTTGGTTCTCTTGTGAAATCTGGATTCCTTTGCCAAGGTAATTGCACCAGTATTGTCACAAAAGATTTTCATTGGACCCGATGCACTAGGTATGACACCTAGATCGGATATGAACTCTTCATCCAGACTCCTTCATTTGCTGCTTCCGAAGCAGCAATGTACTCCGCTTCACATGTAGATCCCGCCACGACGCTTTGTTTAGAACTGCACCAACTGACAGCTCCACCGTTCAATGTAAACACGTATCCGGTTTGCGATTTAGAATCGTCCGGATCAGTGTCAAAGCTTGCATCGACGTAACCATTTACGACGAGCTCTTTGTCACCTCCATAAACGAGAAACATATCCTTAGTCCTTTTCAGGTATTTCAGGATGTTCTTGACCGCTGTCCAGTGATCCACTCCTGGATTACTTTGGTACCTCCCTGCTAAGCTAATAGCAAGGCACACATCAGGTCTGGTACACAGCATTGCATACATGATAGAGCCTATGGCTGAAGCATAGGGAACACTTTTCATTTTCTCTCTATCTTCTGCAGTGGTCGGGCATTGAGTCTGACTCAACTTCACACCTTGTAACACAGGCAAGAACCCTTTCTTTGCTTGATCCATTTTGAACTTCTTCAAAACTTTATCAAGGTATGTGCTTTGTGAAAGTCCAATTAAGCGTCTTGATCTATCTCTATAGATCTTGATGCCCAATATATAAGCAGCTTCACCGAGGTCTTTCATTGAAAAACTCTTATTCAAGTATCCTTTTATGCTATCCAGAAATTCTATATCATTTCCAATCAGCAATATGTCATCCACATATAATATTAGAAATGCTACAGAGCTCCCACTCACTTTCTTGTAAATACAGGCTTCTCCAAAAGTCTGTATAAAACCATATGCTTTGATCACACTATCAAAACGTTTATTCCAACTCCGAGAGGCTTGCACCAGTCCATAAATGGATCGCTGGAGCTTGCACACTTTGTTAGCTCCCTTTGGATCGACAAAACCTTCTGGTTGCATCATATACAACTCTTCTTCCAGAAATCCATTCAGGAATGCAGTTTTGACATCCATTTGCCAAATTTCATAATCATAAAATGCGGCAATTGCTAACATGATTCGGACAGACTTAAGCATCGCTACGGGTGAGAAAGTCTCATCGTAGTCAACCCCTTGAACTTGTCAAAAACCTTTCGCAACAAGTCGAGCTTTGTAGACAGTAACATTACCGTCTGCGTCAGTCTTCTTCTTGAAGATCCATTTATTCTCTATGGCTTGCCGATCATCGGGCAAGTCAACCAAAGTCCACACTTTGTTCTCATACATGGATCCCATCTCAGATTTCATGGCCTCAAGCCATTTTGCGGAATCTGGGCTCACCATCGCTTCTTCATAGTTCGTAGGTTCGCCTTGGTCAAGTAACATGACCTCCAGAATAGGATTACCGTACCACTCTGGCGCGGATCTTACTCTAGTTGACCTACGAGTTTCGGTAGTAACTTGATCTGAAGATTCATGATCAACATCATTAATTTCCTCACTAATTGGTGTAGGTGTCACAGAAACCGGTTTCTGTGATGAACTACTTTCCAATAAGGGAGCAGGTACAGTTACCTCATCAAGTTCTACTTTCCTCCCACTCACTTCTTTCGAGAGAAACTCCTTCTCTAGAAAGGATCCATTCTTAGCAACGAATGTCTTGCCTTCGGATCTGTGATAGAAGGTGTACCCAACAGTTTCCTTTGGGTATCCTATGAAGACACATTTCTCCGATTTGGGTTCGAGCTTATCAGGTTGAAGCTTTTTCTCATAAGCATCGCAGCCCCAAACTTTAAGAAACGACAACTTTGGTTTCTTGCCAAACCACAGTTCATAAGGCGTCGTCTCAACGGATTTCGATGGTGCCCTATTTAACGTGAATGCAGCCGTCTCTAAAGCATAACCCCAAAATGATAGCGGTAAATCAGTAAGAGACATCATAGATCGCACCATATCTAGTAAAGTACGATTACGACGTTCGGACACACCATTACGCTGTGGTGTTCCGGGTGGCGTGAGTTGCGAAACTATTCCGCATTGTTTCAAATGTAGACCAAACTCGTAACTCAAATATTCTCCTCCACGATCAGATCGTAGAAACTTTATTTTCTTGTTACGATGATTTTCCACTTCACTCTGAAATTCTTTGAACTTTTCAAATGTTTCAGACTTATGTTTCATTAAGTAGATATACCCATATCTGCTCAAATCATCTGTGAAGGTGAGAAAATAACGATACCCGCCGCGAGCCTCAATATTCATCGGACCACATACATCAGTATGTATGATCTCCAACAAATCTGTTGCTCGCTCCATTGTTCCGGAGAACGGCGTTTTAGTCATCTTGCCCATGAGGCATGGTTCGCAAGTACCAAGTGATTCATAATCAAGTGATTCCAAAAGTCCATCAGTATGGAGTTTCTTCATGCGCTTTACACCAATATGACCTAAACGGCAGTGCCACAAATAAGTTGCACTATCATTATCAACTCTGCATCTTTTGGCTTCAATATTATGAATATGTGTATCACTACTATCGAGATTTAATAAAAATAGACCACTCTTCAAGGGTGCATGACCATAAAAGATATTACTCATATAAATAGAACAACCATTATTCTCTGATTTAAATGAATAACCGTCTCGCATCAAACAAGATCCAGATATAATGTTCATGCTTAACGCTGGCACCAAATAACAATTATTCAGGTCTAAAACTAATCCCGAAGGTAGATGTAGAGGTAGCGTGCCGACCGCGATCACATCGACTTTGGAACCATTTCCCACGCGCATCGTCACCTCGTCCTTAGCCAATCTTCGCTTAATCCGTAGTCCCTGTTTCGAGTTGCAAATATTAGCAACAGAACCAGTATCAAATACCCAGGTGCTACTGCGAGCATTAGTAAGGTACACATCAATAACATGTATATCACATATACCTTTGTTCACCTTGCCATCCTTCTTATCCGCCAAATACTTGGGGCAGTTCCGCTTCCAGTGACCAGTCTGTTTGCAGTAGAAGCACTCAGTCTCAGGCTTAGGTCCAGACTTGGGTTTCTTCTCCTGAGCAGCAACTTGTTTGCTGTTCTTCTTGAAGTTGCCCTTCTTCTTCCCTTTACCCTTTTTCTTGAAACTGGTGGTCTTGTTGACCATCAACACTTGATGCTCCTTCTTGATTTCTACCTCCGCAGCCTTTAGCATTGCGAAGAGCTCGGGAATTGTCTTATCCATCCCTTGCATATTATAGTTCATCACAAAGCTCTTGTAGCTTGGTGGCAGTGATTGAAGAATTCTGTCAATGACACTATCATCCGGAAGATTAACTCCCAGTTGAATCAAGTGATTATTATACCCAGACATTTTGAGTATATGTTCACTGACAGAACTATTCTCCTCCATCTTGCAGCTGTAGAACTTATTGGAGACTTCATATCTCTCAATCCGGGCATTTGCTTGAAATATTAACTTCAACTCCTGGAACATCTCATATGCTCCATGACGTTCAAAACGTCGTTGAAGTCCCGGTTCTAAGCCGTAAAGCATGGCACACTGAACTATCGAGTAGTCATCAGCTTTGCTCTGCCAGACGTTCTTAACGTCGTCAGTTGCATCTGCAGCAGGCCTGGCACCCAGCGGTGCTTCCAGGACGTAATTCTTCTGTGCAGCAATGAGGATAATCCTCAAGTTACGGACCCAGTCCGTGTAATTGCTACCATCATCTTTCAACTTTGCTTTCTCAAGGAACGCATTAAAATTCAACGGAACAACAGCACGGGCCATCTATCTACAACAACATAGACAAGCAAAATACTATCAGGTACTAAGTTCATGATAAATTAAAGTTCAATTAATCATATTACTTAAGAACTCCCACTTAGATAGACATCCCTCGAATCATCTAAGTGATCACGTGATCCATCTCAACTAAACCATGTCCGATCATCACGTGAGATGGAGTAGTTTTCAATGGTGAACATCACTATGTTGATCATATCTACTATATGATTCATGCTCGACCTTTCGGTCTCAGTGTTCCGAGGCCATATCTTCATATGCTAGGCTCGTCAAGTTTAACCCGAGTATTCTGCGTGTGCAAAACTGGCTTACACCCGTTGTATTTGAACGTAGAGCTTATCACACCCGATCATCACGTGGTGTCTCGGCACGACGAACTTTCGCAACGGTGCATACTCAGGGAGAACACTTATACCTTGAAATTTAGTGAGAGATCATCTTATAATGCTACCGTCAATCAAAGCAAAATAAGATGCATAAAGGATAAACATCACATGCAATCAATATAAGTGATATGATATGGCCATCATCATCTTGTGCCTTTGATCTCCATCTCCAAAGCACCGTCATGATCACCATTGTCACCGGCGCGACACCTTGATCTCCATCGTAGCATCGTTTTTGTCTCGCCAACTATTTCTTCTACGACTATCGCTACCGCTTAGTGATAAAGTAAAGCAATTACAGGGCGATTGCATTGCATACAATAAAGCGACAACCATATGGCTCCTGCCAGTTGCCGATAACTCCGTTACAAAACATGATCATCTCATACAATAAAATATAGCATCATGTCTTGACCATATCACATCACAACATGCCCTGCAAAAACAAGTTAGACGTCCTCTACTTTGTTGTTGCAAGTTTTACGTGGCTGCTAGGGGCTGAGCAAGAACCGTTCTTACCTACGCATCAAAACCACAACGATTGTTTGTCAAGTTAGTGCTGTTTTAACCTTCTCAAGGACCGGGCGTAGCCACACTCGGTTCAACTAAAGTTGGAGAAACTGACACCCGCCAGCCACCTGTGTGCAAAGCACGTCGGTAGAAGCAGTCTCGCGTAAGCGTACGCATAATGTTGGTCCGGGCCGCTTCATCCAACAATACCACCGAACCAAAGTATGACATGCTGGTAAGCAGTATGACTAGTATCGCGCACAACTCACTTGTGTTCTACTCGTGCATATAACATCTACGCAATAACCTGGCTCGGATGCCACTGTTGGGGAATGTAGTAATTTCAAAAAAATTCCTATGCACACGCAAGATCATGGTGATGCATAGCAACGAGAGGGGAGATTGTCATCCACTTACCCTCGTAGGCCGTTAAGCGTAAGCGTTATAACAACGCGGTTGATGTAGTCGTATGTCTTCACGATCGACCGATCCTCAGTACCGAACATACGGCACCTCCGCGTTCAGCACACGTTCAGCTCGGTGACGTCCCGCGAACTCACTATCTAGTAGAGCTCGAGGGAGAGTTTCGTCATCACGATGGCGTGGTGACGATGTTGATGAAGCTACCAACGCAGGGCTTCGCCTAAGCACCGCTATGATATGACCGAGGTGGATTATGGTGGAGGGGGGCACCGCACACGGCTAAAAGATCAATGATCAATTGTTGTGTCTATAGGGTGCCCCTCTGCCCCCGTATATAAAGGAGCTAGGGGGGAGGCGGCCGGCCAGGAGGAGGGCGCGCTAAGGGGGGAGTCCTACTCCCGGTGGGAGTAGGACTCCTCCTTTCCTAGTAGGAGCAGGAGAAGGGGGCAGGAGGAGAGAGAGGGGAAGGAAAGGGGGGCGCCGCCCCCTCCTTGTCCAATTCGGACTAGAGAGGGAGGGGGCGCGCGGCCTGCCCTGGCCGCCCTCCTCTTCTCCACCAAGGCCCATCAGGCCCAATATACTCCCCGGGGGGTTCCGGTAATCCCCTGGTACTCCGGTAAATGTCTGAAACCTCCTGTAGCACTTTCGGTGTCCGAACATAGTCGTCCAATATATCGATCTTTATGTCTCGACCATTTTGAGACTCCTCGTCATGTCCGTGATCATATCCGGGACTCCGAACTACCTTCGGTACATCAAAACATATAAACTCATAATACCGATCGTCACAGAACTTTAAGCATGCGGACCCTACGGGTTCGAGAACTATGTAGACATGACCGAGACATGTTACCGGTCAATAACCAACAGCGGAACCTGGATGCTCATATTGGTTCCTACATATTCTACAAAGATCTTTATCGTTCAAACCGCATAACAACATACGTTGTTACCTTTGTCATCGGTATGTTACTTGCCCGAGATTCGATCATCGGTATCTCAATACCTAGCTCAATCTCGTTACCGGCAAGTCTCTTTACTCATTCCATAATGCATCATCCCGCAAACTAACTCATTAGTCACATTGCTTGCAAGGCTTATAGTGATGTGCATTACCGAGAGGGCCCAGAGATACCTCTCCGATAATCGGAGTGACAAATCCTAATCTCGATCTATGCTAACTCAACAAGTACCATCGGAGACACCTGTAGAGCACCTTTATAGTCACCCAGTTACGTTGTGACGTTTGGTAGCACACAAAGTGTTTCTCCGGTAATCGGGAGTTGCATAATCTCATAGTCATAGGAACATGCATAAGTCATGAAGAAAGCAATAGCAGTAAACTAAACGATCAAGTGCTAAGCTAACGGAATGGGTCAAGTCAATCACATCATTCTCCTAATGATGTGATCCCGTTAATCAAATGACAACTCATGTCTATGGCTAGGAAACTCAACCATCTTTGATCAACGAGCTAGTCAAGTAGAGGCATACTAGTGACACTATGTTTGTCTATGTATTCACACATGTATTATGTTTCCGGTTAATACAATTCTAGCATGAATAATAAACATTTATCATGATATGAGGAAATAAATAACAACTTTATTATTGCCTCTAGGGCATATTTCCTTCAACATGGGCCTTAGAGATTAATCATGAATTATTGTCTTATACTCCCTCCGTCTCAAAATAAGTGTCTCGAACCCGTATGAGCCAAAGCCCATCTATAGTTCAACAAATTATTGGGCAGATATCTATGTTCATATCCTTGTGTGGTACTGTTGTAGTGGTAATAGTTAATGTTTCTCGCAAAAAAGATAATAGTTAATGTTCTCTACTCCGCGTTGTTTCTTATTTTCACAATCTAGTGCAATTATATCATATTATACACAATCTTGCAAATTTATTTTTTTTGTTTACAAAATACTACTTTCTCTCTCTGACTGCAAGTCAGTCTAATATAATTGTTCTAATACTATTGTAGAGGTTTCATACTTTTTGGAACATATCCCATATTTGAAAGATCGTCGATATTTCAAACTGCAATTTTTAAGTCTAGTTGTGGGAACTCGAAGTTAAAAATGCCTCCTTTTTATGCTCACTTCCGACACATACATTTAAGCTTCCATGTTCGTAGGCTCGATTGTTCGGTTCAACCTGCATAAATAGCATCAAGAAATCCTTCTTGAGGTACCTTCTCCTTATATTTCGTTCAACTTGTAAGAATGTTGACCACCCTAAGCAACATAAATCTCCTTTTACCCCGCAAAAAAGTAGATTTGAATTACTATTTATGTAACGCCACTGCTTGATTTGAATTTCGGGATGGCTGGCTGATACGTCTCCAATGTATCTATAATTTTTTATTGTTCCATGCTATTATATTATCTGTTTTGGATGTTTAATGGGCTTTAATATGCTATTTTATATGATTTTTGGGACTAACCTATTAACCTAGAGCCCAGTGCCAGTTTCTGTTTTTCCTTGTTTTTGAGTTTTACACAAAAGGAATACCAAATGAAGTCCAATTGACGTGCCAATTCTTGATGATTTTTTATGGACCAAAAGAAGCCTCCGGAGTAAAAGAGTTGGGCCAGAAGAGTCCCGAGCCATCCACGAGGGTGGAGGGCGCGCCCTACCCCCTGGGCGCACACCCCTATCTCGTGGATGACTCAGAGAACCCCCAGACGTGAGACCGACGCCAAAAATTCCTATAAATACAGAAACCACCAGAAAGAAACCTAGATCGGGAGTTCCGCCGCCGCGAGCCTCTGTAGCCACCAAAAACCAATCGGGACCCTGTTCCGGCACCCTGCCGGAGGGGGAATCCCTCACCGGTGGCCATCTTCATCATCCCGGCGCTCTCCATGACGAGGAGGGAGTAGCTCACCCTCGGGGCTGAGGGTATGTACCAGTAGCTATGTGTTTGATCTCTCTCTTTCTCGTGTTCTTGATTCGGCACGATCTTGATGTACCGCGAGCTTTGCTATTATAGTTGGATCTTATGATGTTTCTCCCCCTCTACTCTCTTGTAATGGATTGAGTTTTCCCTTTGAAGTTATCTTATCAGATTGAGTCTTTAAGGATTTGAGAACACTTGATGTATGTCTTGCGTGGGATAGCCCCGTGGTGACAATGGGGTATTCTGTTGATTCACTTGATGTATGTTTTGGTGATCAACTTGCGGGTTCCGTGACCTTGGGAATCTATGCATAGGGGTTGGCACACTTTTTCGTCTTGACTCTCCAGTAGAAACTTCGGGGCACTCTTTGAAGTTCTTTGTGTTGGTTGAATAGATGAATCTGAGATTGTGTGATGCATATCGTATAATCATACCCGCGGATACTTGAGGTGACATTGGAGTATCTAGGTGACATTAGGGTTTTGGTTGATGTGTGTCTTAAGGTGTTATTTTACTATGAACTCTAGGGCTGTTTGTGACACTTATAGGAATAGCCTAACGGATTGATCGGAAAGAATAATTTTGAGGTGGTTTCGTACACTACAATAATCTCTTCGTTTGTTCTCCGCTATTAGTGACTTTGGAGTGACACTTTGTTGCATTGTTGAGGGATTGTTCTATGATCTAATTATGTTATTATTGTTGAGAGAAGTTGCACTAGTGAAAGTATGAACCCTAGGCCTTGTTTCCTAGCATTGCAATACCGTTTATGCTCACCTTTACCACTTGCTACCTTGCTGTTTTTATATTTTCAGATTACAAATACCCATATCTACCATCCATATTGCACTTGTATCACCATATCTTCGCCGAACTAGTGCACCTATATAATTTACCATTGTATTGGGTGTGTTGGGGACACAAGAGACTCTTTGTTATTTGGTTGCAGGGTTGTTTGAGAGAGTCCATCTTCATCCTACGCCTCCCACGGATTGATAAACCTTAGGTCATCCACTTGAGGGAAATTTGCTACTGTCCTACAAACCTTTGCACTTGGAGGCCGAACAACGTCTGCAACAAGAAGGTTGTGTAGTAGACATCACTGGCTACTTTTCTTTCTTGGGGAGGCAGGCTTACTTTGGTTAACCTCCGCCATCAGCGTTGCCAACACGTCAAACAAATCAGATGGAACCTGAGCTGGTGGTCGCACAGGGCCTCCTGCCCCGGCCGCTGCCGTCGCTGCTGATCCGGAAATCATCGCCACTGCGGTCGAAGAGTGGAGCGCCGGTTGCGTGCCGGCCATGAAGATCGCAACCCAGTTTGGCAGATCAAAGGGGTCCGGAATACTGTCGCCATCGGAACAACCCCCAATCCGGCCATCTTGTAACTGATATAACGACTCGGTCTCTCCGGTCGATGACTCGTCGCCGGAATAAACGGCGGTCTCATCACCAGATTCCGATCTATCCTCAGATTCCCCTCCATGGATAACTCCCACGAAGGCACGCTTCATGACAGGCTTGATCCGGGCAGATCTCGCATGCTGAGCCGTCTCGACGAGGTCGGTGCAGATGTCCGGCTCAGGGCCCGTTTCGCCGATCTTGCCAATGAAGACGTGTATGCCGCCAAAGGGGACCCGGTACCCGTACTCGATTGAGCCGGCCTCGGGGCCCCAGCCTGCATCGTCGATGTAGAGCTGGCCGCGGCGACTTTTGGTCATCCGGCCCACAGCGTAACCCTTGAGTCCTTTGAAGTTGCCCTCCAAGAACTTGAAACGATCGTGCGATAGCCCCACGGCGGGCGCCAACTATCGTGGTTTTGTCACGGCTGATGTCCTAGAGAAAGGACTTGGTCGTGGAGCCATCGCTATGGGTTAGCTTAAAGGGGTTAAAGGGGCCAAGGCACGCAAGAGAGTTTTATACTAGTTCGGCCCCTCACGATGAAGGTAAAGCCTACGTCTAGTTGTGATGGAATTGATGGGGTTTCGATGACCAGGGAGCGAATACGCTTTGCCTGAGTCTAGAGGTGTTGTCCGTTGTCCCTGAACCGCCGCCGGGTCATCCCCTTATATACATGGGTTGACGCCCGTCGGTTTATAGACTCCGAGGCCGACTCATAATCGTGTCCGGCTCGGTCTCTGCTACCTCTATCTTACAACACAAGTTTACATATCAATGCCGGTTTGCGTCTACGGGCCTTAAACCGGCTTTGGGCCCTGGGCCTTCATGAAGCGTCACCGCCTGTCTTCATAGGCTTCAGATATAGATGAACTACTTATGGGGTTAACCCGGCCTCTCCTGGCTGGTTTACGCCCAGTGGTAATATCCCCAACATTAGGGCCCAGATTGATTTGAACTGGTTCATGTCAATCCTCAATACTTAAGAAATTTGCTTCTTCAACATCTTCATATAATCTTGTAAACCGTCATGATGTCATCTTCTAGGATCGTGGTAAACCGCTGTGACGTCACCTGCTATTTAAAATTCTATACAATCCACCTTCATTAATGAGCCTCCGACAATCGAGGCGACAGCTCCGCCTCATAAAAAAAATTCGGCTCCTCGATTTTCGTGCCTGTCGTTTATCTCCCTTATAAATAGGGCCTGGGGGTCTTTCCATTTCCCCCCTCGTACCTCTTCGCATCATCGTCATCCTCGCGACGCCCGAGCCTTCGACCTCAGCCGCCGTCGTCGACCTTCGACTGCTGCACCAACCTTGGCCGCTGCATCGACCTGAACGTACCAGAGCTCCTCCGCGCGCCGCCATTGCTCGACAGCCTCCGTAAGTCTCCCCTTCTCTTACCATAGATCTGCACTTAGGGTTTCTGTCGTTCATCAGTGTTCTTCGCCCGAACCTTCTTTATCCTTACTTATATCCATGGATTAGATCCAAGAACCACATAGATCTCACGCGGTGGTAGTTTTAGCACTTGTTTAATATCCAACTCATCTCATTTAAGTAGAAAATCCCATCTGAATCTTCATCAACTGCTTCGGTACCAATATTTAGGTCTGAATATATTTTCATTTTCTGACATGCGGTAGATCCAAAATTACAATGCCAACTTGTGAAACCTGTTTTTCTCTTCACTTATACATCCTTAACACAAGATTGGGCAGTTTAACTTTATATACCAAATGATGACCCAGTAGATACCATTAGTCCCCTGTTGAACCGCCAATGCATTACACTGTTTCCATTGTTAGACTCCGGTTTACGAATAACCAAATCCGGTTTGTCAATATGCTTGTATCCTCATACGGCTATATAGTTGTCCACTGTAATTCTTAAACCGGCAATAACCACGTTTCAGATTTCCCTTGTCATGGCCAAGCAAGTCTATGAATGCAATTGGGCTCCCTCTCGAGTAACCGAGGAGCAGTTAAGCAACCTTGTAAAAACGGGCGCTTTAGCTAAGAAAGATGTCATCCACTGGAGGGTCCCTGGCCCGGAAAATCCTCCTACACCCAAGGATGGAGAGTTAGTCGTATTCGCTGATCATCTCGGACGAGGTTTTAGCCCTCCCGGTTCAAAAAATTTCCGGGATGTACTGGCCAATTTTCAGCTGCGCCCTCAAGACATCGGTCACAATTATGTGACCAACATATGCCACTTCCAAGTCTTTTGTGAGGTTTATCTGCAAGAGGAACCTTCAGTTGAACTGTTTAGGGATTTCTTTCACTTAAACCGTCGCACAGAATTCTCAGATGGACCCAATACGGAATTGGGCGGAATGGCAGTTCAAAAGAGGAAGGAAGTCACCTTCCCTCATCCCAAACTCCACAGTCACCCCAAAGAATGGAACCAGACTTGGTTTTACTGCATGGATACATCTCCATCTGATGAGAACCCCCTACCGGGTTACCGCCCTGAACGCCTTAGCAACACACATCCTTTTCCTCAAAGGTTGATAGCAAGAGAAAGGGCCAACTATGCTCCCCAACTATCAAAGCTCAGAGCCTTCATGGCGAACGGTTTGACAGGAGTGGATCTTGCTCGTTGCTGGATAAGCTGGAGTATTCTGCCCTTAAGCCGGCGCCCTGGTTTGATGTGTGAGTACACGGGGAGTCTGAAGGATGCTCAGTGGCATATTGACATTCAGCTCACAGATGCAGAAGTCACTGAAGCTGTAAAAAAGATACTGAACGAACCGGAGGCTGTCTGTGCCCAAATCGGACTACTCCCTTTCTGCACCTTCAACAAACCGCCACCTGTAAGAATCATATAATCTTTTTATCTGACGTTGCTTCTGTCCAAATATTCTCTGAAAGTGTGATTATTTTCTGACAGGGTGACGATCCGTTCTGGAACAAGAAACAGTCACAAGACAAACCGGCGAAGCCGCAAGACAAACCGGTCAAGCCAGTTCGTCCAAAGACCAAGGTTATTAAAAAACCTGCCAAGAGAAGGACTACTGCATCCTCCGATCCACCAGCTGATGATGATGTGGGTAATCCGGGACCAGAGGTAGAACTTGACTCTCTTGGTTCATTTTTCGTACATCTCATTAACAATGATTATTATCAGGACGACGCGGAAGGCAGTCATGCTGAGGACGTAGAGGTAACCATTCTTTCCTCCGATTCAGATCCTCTGACAACATCAAAATTCCGTCAAGCAAACCAGAAAGTAAACTTTTCTCACCCTCTTGCTTATTTGGACCCAAACTTTCTTTTGAAGACGCAGCAGCACGAGGCTCGCCGTACAACCCGCCACAGTGGCCAGGTAGTTACCTCCACCGGTTTACCGAACAGTCCGGTTCGGAAACGCTGATCAGATGTCTCTTATCCCATTGATACTTCATGCCCAAAAGTAGGTTGTTTTCGCCATCCTCTTAACCCGTCTGATTCAAATTATCAGGGTACTTCTCACTCATCCTCTGGCGAATCATCGGCCACACAGCTTCCACCCCTCAAAACAGTTCCTGGGTGAGCTATGCACATGTCTTTATTCTTGATGTGTTATCTTTACATACCGTACTGATCCTTATGTCTATCTTTTCTCAGCGCCAAGCCAAGACCCAGCAAGAAGGCTCGGTTAAACAAACCGGCTGATGATAATGTAGCTGCTGAACCGGAAGCAACTCCAGATCCGGAAGAAACCGAAGCTGATGACATGCTTAATGATCCGCCGCCTCAAGACCATGACTTCCTTGCCGAACAAGTGCAAGTTGACACTACCAGCCATGCAGGCCAGCCAACCAGCCCTGTCCGAACAGATGACAAACCGGCCAGCCCGGTTAAAGGTACTGATAAACCGCCAACTCCATCAAAGGCTGCTGATGACCAAGATGATGACGTTATGATTACTGGCACTGGCCACACCACTCCTGGCAACGCTGTCGCTTTGTCAAAGCATACCGCCAAGGAGGAGCTTTCTGCTATCGGCAAAGGCAAGTGGAATGCCGATTTATCAAGCTACGCCAATCTCAATGCTCAAGACATTCACTCTGGCTTCTTGAACCGTCTGTATACCAGCCGTGATTATGAAGCTAGTTTGGTAAACTTGATGAAGGAGCGATATGAGGTAACTACTATTTTTCTCTTTTGTCCAATTGCAGTTATCAACTCCTAGTAGCCCCCAAGTGACGGTTTATGATTCCAATCTAAACTGAGACTTTTGTCATAACTTAACTTTGCATGTTTAGCCTCCAGGGACCGGATTACCTTTTTAAGATGAACCGGTTCCTTAAAATTTTGCCATACTGCTCTTTCACCGGTATAGCCCCCAAGGGCCGGTTTAATTTTATAAAGATGAACCGGGACTGTAGAAGAATTCCCATACCAACAGTTTTTGAGCAAACACACATTAGCCCCCAAGTGCCAAGATTAATACTTGTATTGTGCTTGGGACTTGTAGAAATGTCTGATAAGGAGCAAATATGCATTAGCCCCCAAGTATCAAGGGGATAACTTGTTATGTGCTTGGTACTTCAAATATGTACTGTCAACTCATTATGTATATGTCTCTTTATAGGCTGAGCTGAGTAAAAAGGAAAGCCAAACCGCTGATCTGCAAGAGAACATCAAGTCCCAACAGGCCGAAACTTCCAAAGCAAAAAATGAACTGACGAGTGCCTTAGCCGCTATGGAAAAGCTAAAAGAGAGCTTTGCCAAGGAACGGGCGGATTGGAACACAGAGAAATCCGCTTTGCGGAAAAGAGCTGAGGACGCAGAAGTAGCTCTCAAACCGGTGGTAGACGAGCTGACTGGTGTAAAGCGGCAAGTACATGCGATGACCGTTGCTGTGTTTGGTAAGCATCTTTTCCTTAATACTTTCAACATATTTTCCCATGCATTGCCGGTTTACTGATGTTTGCAATAATGCAGGAACTCGCATTAGTCATCTGGGCTCTGATGTTCAGAAGAAGCTGAAGGCTGCCTACACGCTGATAGAACAACTGTATATCGGTGCTCAACGAATTATCTGCACCGCTTCTCACAATAAGCCGCCCCCGACTTCAATCAAGGATACCTTAAACAGGCTATCTATGCTGTCTGCCCGGGTAGAAGAACTAAAGAGGTCTACTGCAAGGGCTGGCGCTCTGACCGCTCTAACCCGGGCAAAGGCGTGGGTGCCTGATCTTGATCCGGTGGACGTGGCTAAAGGCTTCCCAAGCTTAAAAGAAGATGGATCAGAATTTGGCCAGGAGGATCTCCACGCCATAAACCGGGAAGTACGTCCACTGGCTTGTCAATTGGCTGAAGAAGTTGATCTCTCACACTATCAGGCAAGCTATGATGAAAAGAACAGACGGGTTGCGGCGCCAATTCCAGAAGCGCAAAATCTGATCCCTCCAATCCGTAAGCACACTTATGCCCCTGATATTGAACCGTCAACCCTTATAAGCGACGAAGCTGTGTTCCAAGCTTTAACTGGGATCGACTGGACAACTGTTGACTTCCAGCCGCTGGGTAGAGACGAAGAAGATGAACCGGTGCAAGATGATCCGCAGCCGTCAGGTCAAGCTGGCAAGCAATCGTAATCCGGGGGCCGGTTTAGTCTTTCACTTACTGCAATGCTTACTGAGAAATAATTATTCTTTTGGGCACTAAAATGCCTTGTAATAGGCTAGTTAAAACACTTTGTCTGTTATGCCTTCGTGCATATTTATCTGCAACTGATGCATGTTAATCCGCCATGCTTAAGATATGATGTTCATAATCCATAGCTATTTACTCAAGTTGTTCCTGCCGATAAGAAGCTTAAAGTGCCCTGGCGGTTTACCACAGGGCGGGTCACGATACCCAAATACATATATGACCAAGGTTTATAACCAAGGTTGTAAAAGATAATCAAATATGGAAATATATGATACCTGTGACCTTTAGACATAGTGTTGGCTAACCAACCTTGTAATGAGGGTAATAACCCTAATCCGGAGTAAAAGTAACTCCTGTTATATGATGCCGGTTTACAATAAAACCGTTCCAGGTTATGATAAACACCAGTTTATTCCATACTGGTGACTATGAGTCAAAACCAGACCGGGTTGATATTCTCCGGATTATAACTTGATCATGTACTGACAACTTGTAGTTGACAGCCTAACCGGGTTGATAAACGCCGGTTTGAAAATGTCACAAATGTTATGAAAACGAAGAAAACTCAGCAAAAGGCAAATAAAAACCGTTGTAGTCAAGGCTTTTCACGGGCTGCCAAGCCCCAAATTTGATCAAGAGGTGTAGCTATGGTTCGGTTCGACCAAGCCCCCAAGTGATGCGGTGGCATTACGCCGATCAAGAGGTGTAGCTATGGTTCGGGTTCGACCAAGCCCCCAAGTGATGTTGTGGCATTACGCCGATCAAGAGGTGTAGCTATGGTTCGGGTTCGACCAAGCCCCCAAGTGATGCTGTGGCATTACGCCGATCAAGAGGTGTAGCTATGGTTCGGATACGACCAAGCCCCCAAGTGATGCTGTGGCATTACGCCGATCAAGAGGTGTAGCTATGGTTCGGATACAACCAAGCCCCCAAGTGATGCTGTGGCATTACGCCGATCAAGAGGTGTAGCTATGGTTCGGATACGACCAAGCCCCCAAGTGACCTAATATTAAGCTTTGAGAAGCTAAATCAAGGGGTGAACCGGACGCCGCTTTGTAAGCTCCATGTAACCACACATGATATAAGAAAACAACAGATACCCCATTTTAGCTGAGGTTCCGGTTTATTATATTGATCATAATATATACAATGTTATAATATGTACATAAGCAGAGCCTGTAGCTCAAGTATAGTTGGGCCGAAGATGAGCGATATTCCACGGCCGGTTGGTCTCCTCCTCCGATTTACGTGAGTCTTTGCGCTCTCGAACATCAATTAGGTAATACGACCCGTTGTGTAGATTCTGTTGGAAATATGCCCTAGAGGCAATAATAAATAGGTTATTATTATATTTCCTTGTTCATGATAATCGTTTATTATCCATGCTAGAATTGTATTGATAGGAAACTCAGATACATGTGTGGATACATAGACAACACCATGTCCCTAGTAAGCCTCTAGTTGACTAGCTCGTTGATCAATAGATGGTTACGGTTTCTTGACCATGGACATTGGATGTCGTTGATAACGGGATCACATCATTAGGAGAATGATGTGATGGACAAGACCCAATCCTAAGCCTAGCACAAGATCGTGTAGTTCGTTTGCTCAGAGCTTTTCTAATGTCAAGTATCACTTCCTTAGACCATGAGATTGTGCAACTCCCGGATATCGTAGGAATGCTTTGGGTGTACCAAACGTCACAACGTAACTGGGTGGCTATAAAGGTGCACTACAGGTATCTCCGAAAGTATCTGTTGGGTTGGCACGAATCGAGACTGGGATTTGTCACTCCGCGTAAACGGAGAGGTATCTCTGGGCCCACTCGGTAGGACATCATCATAATGTGCACAATGTGACCAAGGAGTTGATCACGGGATGATGTGAGTTACGGAACGAGTAAAGAGACTTGCCGCTAACGAGATTGAACAAGGTATAGGGATACCGACGATCGAATCTCGGGCAAGTAACATATCGATAGACAAAGGGAATTGAATACGGGATTGATTGAATCCCCGACATCGTGGTTCATCCGATGAGATCATCGTGGAACATGTGGGAGCCAACATGGGTATCCAGATCCCGCTGTTGGTTATTGACCGGAGAACGTCTCGGTCATGTCTGCATGGTTCCCGAACCCGTAGGGTCTACACACTTAAGGTTCGATGACGCTAGGGTTATAGGGAAAGTATGTACGGGGTTACCGAATGTTGTTGGGAGTCCCGGATGAGATCCCGGACGTCACGAGGAGTTCCGAAATGGTCCGGAGGTAAAGATTTATATATGGGAAGTCCTGTTTTGGTCACCGGAAAAGTTTTGGGTGATATCGGTAATGTACCAGGACCACCGGGAGGGTCCCGGGGGTCCACCAAGTGGGGCCACCAGCCCCAGAAGGCTGCGTGGGCCAAGTGTGGGAGGGGACCAGCCCCAGGTGGGCTGGTGCGCCCCCTCCAAGGCCCAAGCGCATGGGAGAGTGGGAGGGGGCAAACCCTAGGTCCAGATGGGCCTTAAGGCCCACCCTAGTGGCGCCCCCCTTCTCCTCCCCTTGGCCGCCCCCCTAGATGGGATCTAGGGCTGGCCGCCAGCCCTTGGGGGTGGAAACCCTAGAGGGGGCGCAGCCCCTCCCCCCCTATATATAGTTGAGGTTTGGGGCTGCCCAAGACATGAGAACGTCTCTCTTTCGGCGCAGCCCTACCCCTCTCCCTCCTCCTCCTCTCCCGCGGTGCTTGGCGAAGCCCTGCGGGATTGCCACGCTCCTCCATCACCACCACCCCGTCGTGCTGCTGCTGGA
This sequence comes from Triticum aestivum, assembly GCF_018294505.1. Classification (NCBI taxonomy): domain Eukaryota; kingdom Viridiplantae; phylum Streptophyta; class Magnoliopsida; order Poales; family Poaceae; genus Triticum; species Triticum aestivum. The sequence continues at coordinate 375,377,661 of NC_057805.1, forward strand.
TGGAGTCTTCCCCAACCTCTCCCTCTCTCCTTGCTGGATCAAGGCGTGGGAGACGTCACCGGGCTGCACGTGTGTTGAACGCGGAGGCACCGTTCTTCGGTGCTTAGATCGGAATCAACCGCGATCTGAATCGCTACGAGTACGACTCCTTCATCCGCGTTCTTGCAACGCTTCCGCATCGCGATCTACAATGGTATGTAGATGCACTCCCCTTCCCCTCGTTGCTAGATTACTCCATAGATTGATCTTGGTGATGCGTAGAAAATTTTGAATTTCTGCTATGTTCCCCAACAGATTCTTGCTGACCACAAAGGGTCCTTCCCAAGGGGGGGATAGCTTGTGCATATCCGTCTGATCGTGGATGAGCAGAAGCACCAAATCACCTTCTTGAAAGGTTTTGGTTCTAACCCGGCGGCTATGATAACGACGCAGATCTTGCTGATAAATCGCCGAACGGGCTACCGCCATGTCACGCTCCTCATCTAACAGGTCAAGAGCTTCCTGGCGTGCCTTCTCGTTGTCAGCTTCAACGTATGCCGCTACACGAGGTGAATCATGACGGATGTCACTAGGAAGAACCGCTTCCACTCCATAAACCATGAAGAACGGTGTATATCCTGTCGATCTGTTGGGTGTGGTATTGATGCTCCATAACACTGAAGGTAGCTCCTCAACCCAACAACCCGGCATCCGTTGCAAAGGAACCATAAGCCGGGGTTTGATGCCTCTCAAGATCTCTTGATTGGCCCTCTCCGCTTGACCATTGGACTGAGGATGAGTCACTGATGACACGTCAAGCCGGATGTGCTCACGTTGACAGAACTCCTTCATGGCACCCTTAGACAGATTGGTACCATTGCCTGTTATAATGCTGTGTGGAAAGCCAAATTGGAAGATCACCTTTTTGATGATTTGAACCGCCGTGGCTGCGTCACACTTACTAACTGGCTCTGCCTCCACCCACTTCGTGAACTTATCAACCGCCACCAAAAGGTGGGTCTTCTTGTCCTTGGACCTCTTGAAAGGCCCAACCATATCCAGCCCCCAAGTTGCAAACGGCCAGGTGATTGGAATCATCCTCAATTCTTGAGCTGGTACATGAGCGCGCCTTGAGAATTTCTGACAACCATCACATCTTTTGACCAAGTCCTCGGCATCAGCATGAGCTGTCAACCAATAGAAACCGTGACGAAATGCCTTGGCCACCAAAGATTTTGAACCGGCGTGGTGACCACAATCTCCTTCGTGGATCTCACGCAAAATTTCACGGCCTTCCTCAGGAGACACACAGCGTTGAAACACCCATGTCACACTGCAATGATGTAACTCTCCATTGATAATAGTCATGGACTTGGACCGCCGGGTTATCTGCCTGGCCAAAGTTTCATCCTCTGGTAACTCGCCCCGGTTTATATATACCAGATATGGAACCGTCCAGTCCGGGATAACATGAAGAGCCGCCACCAACTAGGCCTCCGGATCAGGAATAGCCAAATCCTCTTCACCGGGAGCTTGACGGACGGATTATGCAAAACATCCAGGAAGACATTAGGTGTAACCGGTTTACGTTGGGAACCCAGGCGGCTTAAAGCGTCCGCCGCTTCATTCTTCCGCCGGTCCACATGATCCACCTGATAACCCTTAAAGTGACATGCCACAATATCCACCTCACGACGATATGCTGCCATTAGTGGGTCCTTGGAATCCCAAGTGCCGGACACTTGTTGAGCCACCAGATCCGAGTCACCAAAGCACTTAACTCGGCTTAGGTTCATCTCCTTAGCCATCCGAAGACCATGGAGTAAAGCCTCATATTCAGCTGCATTGTTAGTGCAAGGGAACATTAAACGGAGAACATAACAAAGCTTATCACCTCGTGAGGAAGTTAATACGACTCCAGCCCCCGAGCCCTCCAATTGCCTGGACCCATCAAAATGAATAGTCCAATAAGTGTGATCTGACTTCTCCTCTGGCGCTTGTAATTCTGTCCAATCATTAATGAAATCCACAAGTGCCTGAGATTTGATCGCCGTTCGGGGTATGTATTTTAACCCGTGAGGCCCGAGCTCGATAGCCCACTTAGCAATTCGACCAGTTGCTTCCCTGTTCTGGATGATATCCCCCAAAGGAGCAGAGCTGACCACCGTGATGGGATGACCTTGGAAATACTGCTTAAGCTTCCAGCTTGCCATGAAAAGCCCATACACCAATTTTTGCCAATGCGGGTACCTCTGCTTGGAATCAATAAGTACCTAACTGATATAGTAAACCGGCCGCTGAACCGGATATTCCTTTCCTGCCTCCTTGCGCTCCACCACAATAGCCACACTAACAGCCCGAGCATTAGCTGCCACATATAGCAACAATGGTTCTTTGTCCACTGGAGCAGCGAGAATCGGCGGATTAACCAGCTGCCGCTTTAAGTCCTCAAATGCTTCATTAGCAGCGTCACTCCAGATGAAGTTATCCGTTTTCTTCAGCATCTGATATAAAGGGATGGCCTTGTCGCCAAGGCGACTGACAAACCGGCTCAATGCGGCAATCCGGCCTGCCAATCGTTGAACATCATTGATACACTTCGGTTTAGCCAAGGAGGTGATGGCTTTGATTTTTGCCGGATTAGCTTCAATGCCCCTGTTAGACACCAAAAAACCCAAGAGTTTGCCTGCAGGTACACCAAAGACGCACTTGGCTGGATTAAGCATCATTTTATAAACCCGCAGGTTATCAAAGGTTTCCTTCAAGTCATCAATCAGTGTCTCCTTTTTCCTTGATTTTACCACAATATCATCCACATAGGCGTGAACATTGCGGCCGATCTGTTCGTGTAGACAATTTTGTACACACCTTTGATAAGTCGCCTGGGCACTCTTGAGCCCAAAGGGCATGGATACATAGCAGAAGGCTCCAAAGGGAGTTATGAAAGTTGTCTTCTCCTGGTCCTTAACTGCCATTTTGATCTGATGATAACCAGAATATGCATCCAAAAAACTTAAACGCTCACAACCCGCCGTAGCATCAATAATTTGATCAATACGGGGAAGGGCAAAAGGATCTGCTGGACAAGCTTTGTTGACATCTGTGTAGTCCACACACATACGCCAAGTGCCATTCTTCTTGAGGACCAGCACCGGATTAGCCAACCACTCAGGATGGAATACTTCAATGATAAATCCAGCCGCCAAGAGCCTGGCTACTTCTTCTCCAATAGCTTTGCGTCTTTCTTCATTGAACCGGCGAAGAAACTGCTTCACCGGTTTATACTTGGGATCAACATTGAGAGTGTGCTCAGTGAGTTCTCTCGGTACACCTGGCATGTCAGAACGCTTCCACGCAAAGATGTCTCGATTCTCACGGATGAACTCGATGAGCGCGCTTTCCTATTTCGGATCCAAGTTAGCGCTGATGCTAAACTGCTTGGACGAATCGCCAAGCACGAAGTCAATAAGCTTAGTCTCATCAGCCGATTTAAACTTCAGGGCCGGATCATGCTCTGTAGTTGGTTTCTTTAATGAAGTCATATCTGCCGGATCAACATTGTCCTTGTAATACTTTAACTCTTCTGTTGCACAAACCGACTCAGCATAAGCCGCATCACCTTCTTCACACTCCAGAGCAATCTTGCGGCTTCCATGCATGGTTATAGTTCCCTTGTGACCCGGCATCTTGAGCTATAGATAAACATAACAAGGCCATGCCATAAATTTAGCATAAGCTGGCCGTCCAAATAGGGCATGATACAGGCTGCTGATTTTCACCACTTCAAAGGTCAAGGTTTCTGATCTCGAGTCATGCTCATCTCCAAAAGCCACCTCCAGAGCTATTTTACCAACAGGATATGCCGACTTACCAGGCACCACACCATGGAACACCGTATTTGGCGGTTTAAGATTTTTATCTGTTAACACCATGCGACGGAAAGTTTCATAATAAAGGATATTGATACTACTCCCTCCATCCATGAGTACCTTAGTGAACTTATAACCTCCCACCTGAGGTGCCACCACCAGAGCCAGATGACCCGGATTGTCAACCCGGGGTGGATGATCTTCTCTACTCCACACAATCGGCTGCTCGGACCAGCGTAAATAACGGGGCACCGCCGGTTCAACGGCATTCACCGCCCTTTTATGAAGCTTCTGATCGCGCTTGTCCAAGCTAGTGGTGAAGACATGATACTGTCCGCTATTCAACTGCTTCGGGTTGCTCTGGTAACCCGACTGCTGCTGCTGCTGATTGCCCTGATGATTATAGCCACCTTGATTGCCCTGATTACCTTGATTGTTATGTCCACCCTGATTACCGTGGAAGCCTGAACTGGAATTTCCTCCACCATAACCCGGCCCATGAGATCCGGGGCCCGAACTGCCACCTGGTCCATGATCATACCGGAAAGAATCAGAATTTTTGAACTCTTGCATGATGTAACAATCTTTCCAGAGGTGCGTGGACGGGTTCTCCTTCGTCCCATGCTTTGGACAGGGTTGGTTCAACAGATAAGACAAACGGTCCGGATTAGGATCTGGCCTTCCATCACGCTGGGTGGCTTACCCTTACGCCGCTGGCCCTTGTCATGTGTATTAGTGTTAGCCACAAAGTCTAAACCATGGTCCGCTTTACGCTTGCCGCCGTTTCCATGACCCGCCGGGTTGTGGTGCTGTCCCTTGGCATTGCCGCTCTTCTTTCCCTTCCCTGTCTTATCATCGTCAGACTCGGGAACCTTGGTACTATCAGAATCGGCATACTTCACCAGTGCAGCTATGAGGGTTCCCATGTCATTACAATGACGTTTGAGCCGTCCCAACTTCAACTTCAGGGGTTCAAACCGGCAATTGCCTTCCAAGGTTAAAACTGCGGTGTCAGCGTTGATGCGGTACGATGAGTGCAAAATCTCCGAAACCCGGCGCACCCAATGGGTTGTTGATTCTCCTTCCTCCTGGACACAGGCAGCTAAGTCCACAATTGACATGGGCTGCTTGCATGTATCCTTGAAATTCTGAATAAACCAGGCTCTCAATTCGGCCCATGACCTGATAGAATTAGCCGGTAAGCTCTTTAACCAAGTGCGGGCTGTCCCTTCTAGCATCATGGTGAGGTATTTCGCACAAGCCACATCATCCACATCCAGCATCTCCATGGCCATATCGTAGCTTTCGACCCATGTTTCAGGGGATAAATCGGCGGTGTAATTCGACACCTTGCGCGGGCCCTTGAAATCCTTGGGCAGGCGCACATTGCGCAACGCTGGGACAAGACATGGCACTCCCAAGGAACTAGAGGTAACTCCTGGTTCCATTGATGTGGTTGGACGAACTAGAGTAAGCTGACGGGCTTCATGCTGTGCCGCTAACTCGGCCTCTTGCGTGCCCGAGCCCGGTTCACCACCTCCTGAGCATCACCAGCACCACCCGCCGGGTTATTGCCACGAGGCTGATCACGGTTCCGCGCATTGCTTGACACTGCCGGTTCATCCATACGCCTGCTGTAACTCCTGCTTGGACGGGGAGTGGAATGAATCCAATCGCGACTATACGAATAAGCCTCCTGTTGAATCAAGGCTGTCTGAAGAAGCTCCTTAACCCGACGCGTCTCGACTACCGCTGGAGAATCGCCTTCGATCGGGATAGCCGCCAGCCGTGAAGCGCAGCGACAATGTTGTCCATCGGGTTGGAATAATGACCCGGTGGTGTGGGGACATGCGGTGCCACAATATTGTCCTGACGAGGCGGATCCACCAAACGTGGCTGAACCGGCGCTCCTGCCCCCGATGCCTCCGTCCGGTTTACCGGACGGAGGATTACTAGTCCCTGCTCCTGGGGTATTAAAGAGATTTCTAGCGTCATAAACCGGCGGCAGACGAGATCGGTGCCTCCTCTTCAGGACTTCGTTCGACGCACTCTGATCCAGCATAATCCGGTAAGCTTGTGCACCCAAAGCGGCCCGCTCCGCAACTATCCTGGTATCCTCAGCTGATAAGTTGGCTTTTGCCTGGGTGATCTGATCTTTCATTTTCGCGATTTCCGCATTGTGTGCATCCTGATCCGCCGGGTTAACCTCCGCCATCAGCGTTGCCAACGCGTCAAACAAATCAGATAGAACCTGAGCTGGTGGTCGCACAGGGCCTCCTGCCCCGGCCGCTGCCGCCGCTGCTGATCCGGAAATCATCGCCACTGCGGTCGAAGAGTGGAGCGCCGGTTGCGTGCCGGCCATGAAGATCGCAACCCGGTTTGGCAGATCAAAGGGGTCCGGAATACTGTCGCCATCGGAACAGCCCCCAATCCGGCCATCTTGCAACTGATATAATGACTCGGTCTCTCCGGTCGATGACTCGTCGCTGGAATAAACGACGGTCTCACCACCAGATTCCGATCTATCCTCAGATTCCCCTCCATGGATAACTCCCACGAAGGCACGCTTCATGACAGGCTTGATCCGGGCAGATCTCGCACGCTGAGCCGTCTCGACGAGGTCGGTGCAGATGTCCGGCTCGGGGCCCGTTTCGCCGATCTTGCCAATGAAGACGTGTATGCCGCCAAAGGGGATCCGGTACCCGTACTCGATTGAGCCGGCCTCGGGGCCCCAGCCTGCATCGTCGATGTAGAGCTTGCCGCGACGACTTTTGGTCATCCGGCCCACAGCGTAACCCTTGAGTCCTTCGAAGTTGCCCTCCAAGAACTTGAAACCATCGTGCGATAGCCCCACGGTGGGCGCCAACTGTCGTGGTTTTGTCACGGCAGATGTCCTAGAGAAAGGACTTAGTCGTGGAGCCATCGCTACGGGTTAGCTTAAAGGGGTTAAAGCGGACAAGGGACGCAAGAGAGTTTTATACTAGTTCGGCCCCTTACGATGAAGGTAAAGCCTACGTCTAGTTGTGATGGAATTGATGGGGTTTCGATGACCAGGGAGCGAATACGCTTTGCCTGAGTCTCGAGGTGTTGTCTGTTGTCCCTGAACCGCCGTCGGGTCGTCCCCTTATATACATGGGTTGACGCCCGTCGGTTTATAGACTCCGAGACCGGCTCATAATCGTGTCCGGCTCGGTCTCTGCTACCTCTATCTTACAACACAAGTTTACATATCAATGCTGGTTTGTGTCTACGGGCCTTAAACCGGCTTTGGGCCATGGGCCTTTATGAAGCGTCACCGCCTGTCTTCATAGGCTTCAGATATAGATGAACTACTTATGGGGTTAACCCGGCCTCTCCTGGCCGGTTTACGCCCAGTGGTAATATCCCCGACAACCAGTCTTATACTCTTTTGCCAAGGATGTTCAGTTCAATCGCAGATGTCCCCAGATGGTTGGGCCATACAGTTGCATCCAAACCTCTCTCATACAACAACCCAAGAGTTGCAAGTCTTGCATGGACTCATTGCGAATGTCACCCTGAATACTACTGACGCGGACCAACGGGTTTCTTCTCTCTATGGTAATAGGATTACCACAGGCTACTATTACAGGCTGCTTACTTTCAGGGGTATGAAGTGTGCTTTTGAGCAGTGGATTTGAGATGCGCTCATTCCTAACAAGCACAAGGTCCTTCCTTGGTTGGTTTTCTGGGGCGCGTAAATACCAAGGATAATATGCTCAAGAAGAACTGGTCTGCGATCGTTTCTCATGCTGATTGTGATATCTGCCCGGCCGCCGAATCGATTGCTCACTTAATCCTGCGATGTCGGCCTGCATATTATCTTTGGGACAAATTGCTGCTGGGTGCTCTGGCATGTGCTTCCTCTGATTTGCTGTCCTTCTTTCAGCAAGCTGCTCACCAACTTACTTTCAAAGGGAAATGGAATGTTGCTTTCGCTGCCTGCGTTGTCACTCTCTGGCATGCAGGGAATGATCGAGTTTTCAATAGTAAGCACTGGACAGATTCGTATGTTAGGTTCTATGTTGCGGATTTGCTTCGGTTATGGGTCCACAGAGCGACGCGGCAACAAGACAAAAATGATCTGATGACCTGGGTGCACATTATCAATAGCTAATTAAGTCGTGCTTGATGTAATTGGTCTACTGCTATCTCTCTATCTCTTTCTTTTTCTTCTCTTTCCACGTCTGTAACTCTGCACCTTTGGTGCGCTTCTTCTGGTTTTGTACTGGACCTCATCCTCCAGGCTTATGCCTGTTTGAAATATATAAGGTAGAGCAATCTCTACCTTTTATTTAAAAATAAGAAATGTTAAAGTGACCCAAAGGATGTTTGACAAAAGCTCTTGGACTGATCATCTTAACTGAGACCAAATTTAACCGCCCTAGAAGCCTTACAAGCTCTTGGTCCACAGAAGGCTTAATGGTGTCAACATCAATATGTCGGTAAAAGGAAAACATCTACGGTGAGAAAACACCAACTAATAAGTTATTTCAAAAAAAAGAGAAGACTCCAGCTAATGTGAAGAATGGATGAATCTCTCATGCAGATATTTATATTTCGAGTTCTGTCCCTGGTAATCTTTTCTTGTTTCAATGTTATCTACGTAACAGTAACAGTATTTAAAGAGCGACGCCTACCAGTCTCAAATTCTGGCTGATAATAGTGTGAACTTTTTTTTTAAAAAAAAGAGAGCTTCCCCTCCTATTTTTATTAAAGAAACCACGTTGTCTTCTTAAAATAAACTACTAGGAGCAAACACAAACTATTGATCGACGATGCATGATCAGGACCAAGGTTTTGGTTACCGAATGGGGCATTTTATCGAGGGGGGCCGATAAATGTGGTTACCACGGGTACCACGAAATTTCGAGAAAATTTCAAACGAATTTCTAATGAAATTTATAATTGAATTTTGAATTTAAATTCTTTCAAAATAGATATAGATAGCACTTGAACCTATATTTATCATAAAAGAGCTATTAGCTCAGTGGAACGTTGTCTACGCGCATGCTGTGAGGTGCTGCCACACTTTACTATACATTGAGTGTTTGAATTCAAATAATTCAAAAAATCAAAATTATTTGCTGGAAATGCCCATGTACCGAGGGGGACTGAAATATTCGGTAACCATGATAAATCTTGAAATTTCGAGCAGTAACCAAAACCCTGATCAGGACGGGCACGGTAAGGCTATATCAGCAAAACCCACTGATAACCTTATAGAGAACTTAAAGATATTCAGAAACATCATCATCCTGGGAAAGCCACAAACTGAGTCTACATGATGATATTTTACTGACACCAAACGCCAAAAAAGTTCTGCACGCAGGCTTACATTCTAATCATAAGTTTTTGCAAAATACTGGAAGAAGCCAACCAAAGCTCCACCAAGGAAGGAAACGTCTTCTTCATCCAGCAGTGATCCGAAGCGAAGATCTCCATCCATGGCAGCTCTGAAAACTTCACCAACCATCATTTCAACCTTTTTTATGCCTCACTTCAGCACCCCTCGTTTTTCTTTGCCTGCGAAATAAGCCAATCATGAAGCATTTTAACAATCAGTTTAATAGGAACACAAGGATAATACGTAACCTTGTTTTCAAATATAGTGAACTACAAACGGGAAGCAATTCGTTTTTGCAAAAGAAAATTGACGAAGGATTCTTCTTCACCAACCAACCTTACCCATGCAAGATCATCGACCGGGGAGGTCGTCGTGTTCAGTTAAGCGCAATTTTACGACCACCGTGCCGCAAACAACATTGGTCGGGTCTCCCCCGGCTTCCCCCGGCCGCCAACCCTGCAGCTCGACCCTCTTGTAGAACGTCCGCGTCCCCTCCGCCAGCTTCGACTGGTGGTTGGGTCGCCTCTTCTTCTCCATCCTCTTCTCCTCCGCCGGCTCGTCGGCGCTGTCGTCGTCATCGTCCCCGAGCACCAGCGCGTCCAGCAGCGGAACCCGCGCCGCCCCGATCATCCCGGTGTGGCGGGAGTGTTAGACTGTATATCTACACGTGGACCCTTGTATACATCTGTAATTATATTATACCCTTTGGTACTCCTATATATAATGAGATAGCCACACCCCGTTTAGGGTGTCGAGCAGTTTCCTAAACTCCATGTTTTACATGGTATCAGTTTAGGGTTTCGATGTCTTCCGCTGCCCCTCACGCCACCGCCGACTCCTCAGCCTCTGCCATCGCTGACGCCGCGTCGGCCCAAGCGCTCGCCTCCTCGTCGCCCTTCATGGCCTCCCGCCCGCTGGCTACGGCCTGGCGGCAGCCGCCCGCGGGCTCCCCGATCGGGTCGAGCGGGACGGGCGACCTGCCCCCGCCGATTGCATCTGGCGGGTCCTCCTCGGCCATCGCCGCTGGGCCGCCGGGGTTCCGCGGCTCTGCACCTATGTATGGCGCGCCTCCCTCGTCGCTCTATGGAGCTCCTTGGTTCGGCGCCGCGCCTCCGCCATCGTCTGCCTGGCAGCTGCCCTACGGCGCGTCGCTGGCGCCTGGCTACGCTGGGTCGTCGCATCCCCAGCCCTACGGGGTGCAGCCGCCCTCGCTGGTTCACGGGGCTGCACCATCTGTGCCCCCCGGAGCTCCGGCTGGCTCGGGCGTTGGCTCCGCTCCTGCAGGAGCCTACCCTGCGTCGCCATACGCTTGTGCACAACTGGCGCTCGCCCCTAACCCAGAGACGGACCCGATGATGGGCTGCTACGCGCCACCGGCACAGCCTCATGCGGATCACATGACCGCACCGTCGCCGTTTTACTTCTCACACCTCCTTCCGGTGAAGCTTACGCAGGATAATTATTTGTCATGGCAGGCTCAGGTGCTACCTCTCCTTCAAAGCCGCTACCTGGAGGGGTACGTTGATGGTTCCATCCCGTGCCCGCCGCCGTATCATCCGGCGTACCATGTGTGGGTGGCTCAGGATCAGGCGATTCTCTCCGCTATCCAGTCATCGCTCACTCCGAGCGTGTCGTCGCTGGTCATCTTCGCCGCGACGTCCTGAGATGCTTGGTCGGCACTTCACAGCAGCTTCGCCTCGCAGTCTACGGCGCGTGCTCATGCTATACGCACCGAGTTGGGGGAGACTAAACTTGATGGTCTCTCTATCACCGAGTACTAACAAGATGTCGGGTCTCGCGGACACATTGGCCTCGATTGGTCAGCCACTTGGAGATGAGGAATTCAGCACCCACGTGCTCAACGGTCTTGATGATGATTATGACAATCTCGTCGAGAATATTCATGGTCGTGAGGCGCCACTTCCGCCCCAAGAGCTATATGCACGTCTTCTTGGTCGTGAGCAGCGCATCAAAGCGCGTCGTGCCTCCCCGAGCTTCATCTCTACCAACGCCGCGACCCGCGGTAAGCCGCAGAAGCCGTCGCCATCGCCTGGCGGGAAACCGACGGCCTCATCCCTGCAGGCCCGTGCTGCCCCGCCCTCCATCACTGGCGGCGCCAGGCCGGTGGCTTGTTGCCCTTGCTGCGGTGCTCAGCAGGCCTGCCAGCCGTGTGGCCTTGAGCGCCACATCGCCTCCCGGTGCCATCGACGCTACAAGCAAGATTTCCTTGGCCTGGGTAATAATGGCAAGGGAAATGAAAAACAAGCTGCTGCAGTGACAAGTCATGACCATGGGCGCACCCCGTCCTACTCCATCGATTCTACATGGTATATGGACACGGGAGCCATGAACCACCTCACCAACGAGATGGCCAAGCTTTCCACCATGGAACCATATCGCGGTCATGATCAGGTGCACACAGCCAATGGAGCAGGTATGCACATCTCCCATGTTGGTCAGCCTCACTCCTTACACACAACTTTCGCAAACTGCATTTTTCTAATGTTCTTCGTGTTCCCACTGCTACACGTAGTTTGTTGTCTATTCCTCAACTTACTCGTGATAATAATGTCCTTGCTGAGTTTCACCCTTTTCGTTTCTTTATCAAGGATCAGGACACGAGGGCCGTTCTTCTTAGTGGCCGTCTTCGCCATGGTTTACATGCACTTGACGCGCCGCCCACATCTCCTATGCAGTCTTCTCCTCAGGCGTTCAGCGGTGTTCGTGTGTCGTCTACACATTGGCATGCACGCCTTGGTCACCATGCTGCTCCTATAGTTCGTCATGTGCTACATCGTCATGAACTACCAGTTGTGTCCAATAAAACTGCTGAAACAATTTGTGATGCCTGTCAGCAGGGCAAGAGTCACCAACTTCCATTTTCAGAGTCTAGTCGTGTTGTGAAACATCCTCTTGAGCTTGTGTTTTCTGATGTATGGGGTCATGCCCAAACGTCCGTTAGTGGCCATAATTATTATGTCAGTTTCATTGATGCTTATAGCCGGTTTACTTGGCTTTATCTTATTAAGAGAAAATCTGATGTGTTCGATGTTTTTGTTCAGTTTCAAGCACATGTTGAGCGTCTCCTTAAGCAGAAAATTATTCATGTCCAATCCGACTGGGGGGGTTGAATATCACAACCTCAACACTTTTTTAACAAGCTTGGGATTTTGCACCGTGTGTCTTGTCCTCATACACATCAGCAGAATGGCACCGCTGAACGTAAGCATCGTCATCTTGTAGAAACTGGTCTTACTTTGCTAGCTCATGCCTCCGTCCCGTTTCGGTTTTGGAGCGATGCTTTCTCCACCGCTTGTTTCTTGATAAACAGGCTACCCTCACGACTTCTGAATATGAAAACTCCTCTTGAACTCTTGCTCAACGAAATCCCAGATTACACTTTTCTCAAAGTGTTTGGGTGTGCATGTTGGCCCCATTTGCGTCCATACAACAAACGTAAGTTAGAGTTTCGGTCTAAAAAGTGTGTTTTTCTTGGGTATAGTTCCCTTCACAAAGGGTACAAATGCCTGCACGTTCCCACCAATCGCGTCTACATCTCTCGTGACGTCGTTTTTGATGAGAATGTCTTCCCTTTCCATGCACTTCCGAATAACTCTGAAACTCCTATGCCACCTGTCCACTCTTCCGTACCTGTGCCTGATCAATTTGTGGATGTTGCAAATGCTCCTGTGTTGCTTCCTAATCACAATGCAGGTATTGGACGTGGTGCTCGTCTTGAGCTACTTGATGAACAGGTGCCGGATGATGATCCGGAGCGGGACGTGGATCTGCATGGGACATGCATACCGGGTGCAGCCGCCCCGCGAGCGCCGCCCTCGCCCTCACCAGCCCCGCGGGCGTCGCTCGCACCTGGCCTGGCTGGGCCGTCTGCCGCGACACCTGGCCCAGCCGCTGGCCCTTCTGCGCCGGCTGGGCTGGCCTCACCTGGCCCAACGCCAGATGTGGGTCGGCCGGCCACGCCTGGCCCGACGCCGCTGTTCTCTCTGGAGCCAGGCGGCTCTGACGCTGGCTCGTCGGCTGAGGCCTCGCCTCTGCAGTTGCCTGTGCCGAGCCCGGCCACGTCAACACAGTCGGCTGCCGTTGTTCTTCGTCCTCGCACGCGCAGTCAGGCAGGGGTTTTTTAGCCAAAGAAACGCACTGACGGGACTGTCGCGTGGCTCGCCGCTTGCATGGCTCATATTGCTGCGGATCCCACTGCTGAGCCTCGCCATTTTCAAGCTGCACTGGGCATTCCTCATTGGCGTGCTGCGATGGAACAGGAGTTTCAGGCTCTGCTTCAGAATGACACTTGGCATCTTGTTCCCCCGACGTCTGGTGTTAATATAATTGATTCCAAGTGGGTTTTTAAAGTCAAGAGACATGCTGATGGTTCTATTGAGCGCTACAAAGCACGGCTTGTTGGTAAGGGTTTCAAACAGAGGTATGGTCTTGATTATGAAGACACATTCAGTCCGGTTATCAAGCCTACTAACATTTGTTTGCTGCTGTCTCTGGCTGTTACCCGCGGATGGTCTCTTCGTCAGCTTGATGTGCAGAATGCTTTTCTGCACGGCATCTTGGAGGAAGAAGTTTATATGCGTCAGCCACCGGGTTTTGTGGATCCTGCACGTCCTCATCATCTTTGTCGTCTTGTTAAGGCGCTATATGGACTTAAACAGGCTCCCCGTGCGTGGCATGCACGCCTCGGCTCTGTTCTTCGGGCTCTTGGTTTTCTTCCCTCCACTGCTGACACGTCCTTGTTCCTTCTTCAGCGTCTTGAGGTTACGATGTATCTCCTGGTTTATGTTGATGATATCATCCTCATCAGTTCCTCTGCTGCTGTTGCGGATCGTCTTGTGGCTGCTTTGAGTGGGGATTTTGCTGTCAAGGACTTAGGTGCTCTGCATTTTTTCCTTGGTCTGGAGGTCTCACGGTCTTCTGCTGGGTTGATTCTTACTCAGAAGAAGTATTCTCTGGACCTATTGCGTCGTGCTGGCATGCTGAAGTGTAAACATGCGATCACTCCAATGTCTGCTACTGATCGGTTGTCTGCCCTGGATGGAGATCTTCTTTCACCTGATGATGCTACTGAGTATCGTAGTCTCGTTGGTGGTCTGCAGTATCTTACTATCATCAGACCAGATGTCTCTTATGCAGTCAACCGTGTCTGTCAGTATCTTCATGCACCCAGGACGTCTCATTGGTCAGCTGTGAAACGAATTCTGCGTTATATTTGTCTCACTGCCTCTTATGGTTTGCTTCTCCAGCCTGCACCATCTTATGAGATCTCAGCCTTTTCAGATGCAGATTGGGCTGGGTGTCCTGATGACAGGCGATCCACGGGGGGATATGCAGTGTTTCTTGGTCATAATTTAATCGCCTGGAATGCTCGCAAGCAGGCTACGGTGTCTCGCAGCAGTACTGAAGCTGAGTACAAAGCAGTTGCTGATGCGACTGCTGAGATCATATGGGTTCAGTCCTTGTTGAGAGAATTGAGAGTCTCTCCTGCTCATTCTCCAGTGCTTTGGTGTGACAACATTGGTGCTACCTATCTTTCATCTAATCCGGTATTTCATGCTCGGATGAAACACATTGAGGTAGACTATCACTTTGTCCGAGAACGTGTTGCACAGAAGCTCCTCAGTATCAAGTTCATCTCATCAAAAGATCAACTTGCTGACATCTTCACGAAGCCTCTTCCACAACCACAGTTTGTAGGTTGTAGGCGTAATCTTAACTTACTTTGTACTTCAGGCCATAGTTAAGATTGAGAGAGGGTGTTAGACTGTATATCTATATGTGGACCCTTGTATACATCTGTAATTGTATTGTACCCTTTAGTACTCCTATATAAT
Source organism: Triticum aestivum (assembly GCF_018294505.1). Taxonomy (NCBI): domain Eukaryota; kingdom Viridiplantae; phylum Streptophyta; class Magnoliopsida; order Poales; family Poaceae; genus Triticum; species Triticum aestivum. The sequence goes on from NC_057805.1 coordinate 375,392,729, forward strand.
AAGATAGCCACACCCTATTTAGAGTGTCGAGCAGTTTTCCAAACTTAATGTTTTACAAGCGGTGTGCGGCTCGCCCGCGCGCAACACCACCACGCGGCGCGTGGCCTGGTGGATGAAGCTGTCCGCGCGTACGGCCTGGAGGCGGACGGATAAGTCTCGCCAGCTCAAGCCCATCAAGTATTCCATGGTTACCTTCCACTTCTTTACACCGTCAACTTTAACGGGGAGCCTCAACGATTTTATCTGCTCGCCGCCGAGAAACACATCCAGGAGGGTGAAGCGCTTCCACGCCGGGCCCTCGTAGCCGCTCATCTCCGGCCACTTGAGGGTGATACGCAGCAGCAACTGGCGCCGGCGGGGCACACGCAACCCTCTCGTGAGGCGAGGTTGCCGTTCGTCGAGCTCCTCTTCCATGTCGACTTGCCGCCCCGGCATGAATCAACCGCCGGAAGAGACTTTGCCGGGAGTTTTGTAGGTAACGGCCGCAGTATCTATATTCCGGAATAAAAACGGAAAAATCCTTTCGGTAAGATGCAAAAAAAAAAAAAAAAAAAACAGAGTCTCGTGCATACACCTTTGTCTTATACTCCCTCCGTCCCAAAATAAGTATCTCAATTTTGTACTAGCTCTAGTATAAATTTATACTAAGCTCAAGACACTTATTTTGGAACGAAGAAAGTATATGGTACTCCCGTAAAAGCAGAGTCCAGCTAAAAAAGACGTGTTCACTCAAGAAATATACATATACATAAAAAAACAAATATACAATCTGCCTACCAACTAAAGGAAGAGATTTAAACGAGTTAACGAGGTAAAGGACCTCTCATGTGCATTATTACTCGGTGTTAAGTTTGTGGCAATGTGCTATTTGCCCGGTCGTTTTATCTTTTATTTCGACCTGCTTGTTTAAGGGTTTTCTCACCACTATGTATCGGCTCAACTGTTTATGTTTTTATTTATACAAAAATAATATTTGACGAACGTTCGCCAGGAGGCTGATGCTGGCAAACGCCCTTCCTGCCGTCTTGGTGCAAATCCGACGCCTCGTTAGCTCTCTGAAAGGGTTTGGTGCAACTAATCTCTTGGCGAACATCTTTTTTATATTTTTTCGTCATAAGAAGTGCAGAACTAGGGATCAAACTCACGCCCTCCTACAATTTAGCCATGCGCACACATTAGTTGGGCTAAAGAGGTGTTTATGAGCACTTTGCGCTCAAACACCTATTATATATTCGAGTTAAATTGTTTTTAAATTCATTTTTTTCATTTGAAAAAAAACTAAAAATCCCAAAAATTGCCATTGTTTGACAGAATAAAAATTCCTATTTTTTAGAGGCGTTTTTTTATAAACTTGCCATGTGCATTTTTTGTTATATGTAGCATGGCAATTTCCATGTCTTTTTTAATGCCCCCATGGAAATTTAATTAAGAGCAAGGCATTCTAATAATGAGTAACATGTCATTTTTATTATTAAGAGAATGGTAGTTTTATTATTAAGAGCATGACATTTTTATTTGTCAAAATAATGACATTTTCATGGTTAAGAACATGGCATTTATTATTAATAACATGTCATTTTTATTATTAGGAGGATGGCGGTTTTATTATTAGGACATTTTATTATTAATAGGTGGTTTTTTAGAGCATTGCATTTTTATTATTGTTGACATGGCATTTTTATTATAAAGAGAATGTCATTTTTAATGTCAAGAGGATGACACTTTTAATATTGAGACAATGGCATTTTTTTATTTGCATGACAGTTTTTCATGGGCTTATCCAAGTAAAATATTTTATCTAGAGGATGGCCGTTTTATAAAGTAGCACAACATTTTTTCGAGAGCACGACAGTTTTATAAATTTGTGCACATTTTTTGTTCATGGCATTTTTAATATAGAGGGCGGCAGTTTTAATGTTTAGCATGGCAAAAAACAAATTCTAGATCACTCGACTTTAAAAATAGTTAACATGGCAATTTAACAAGAAAAACACTTAAATGGGCCTTTTGGGTCTCGGGGGTCGCCCTGGCCTGCCCTCATGGCAAACAACTAGAAACGGTCCTCGGGGCTGCTCCCCCTGGCGAACAATCATTACATCGGAGCTCTCCCCTACTGAACGTTCGCCGGATATTCTAGGTGTAGATCGAGGTAGAGGAATGAGTGTGGCTATTCGCTGCCCAGGTGCATCTGCACCTAAGCATGAATAGTAAAATCAAATAAAATACTAGTAAAATTTGAAAAACATCTGGATTTTCTTGGCATCCAGGATGTTTGAATGCGTGATTTGTGTGCAAACATTATGGTCATTGGACATTCGAGGAAGTCATGACAAAAAAAATTTAGGTGTGAAAGAAACTTTAAAAAGAGCACTGATTGGACCCAAATTTGTTCTTATTTGCCCCGAAGTCCTCGAATGTCCAAACACCACAAAAATGTGCACACTTCTTGCTCATATGAGCATCTTCAATGCCAAAAAAATTTAGAACTTTTTTAAAAATTACTATTTTTGTTTACTGTTCATCGGATGTAGATGAGTCCGCCTTAGACGTGAATTTCAGGTAGAGGAACAAATTATTAAGCGTTTACTCAGGAAATATACATACATAAAAAGCCGCATCTAACTAGCTAGAAGTCCTGAGCCAAATAGTGAAGGCCCTAATCACCCAGTTCGCCCCTCCTAAAAAAAGCTCCATTCCCTCCCCTCACACGTGCGTGGTCCCCACGTGCAATCTATGTGTGATCCGCTCCTGGATCACGCGGTAACTACCCTCTGGGAACCTCACCCTCCCACACCCTAATTCGTTGTTATCCATTTCTCATGATGCTTTCATGCTCCTTGCACTGGAAATCTCCAGATGATGGCACCGCACTAGGTGACAAAAGCTCAAAAAAAACGATCATGTGTGGATTAGCAACCACTTGTTTCCCCATCCCCTCACCGCCTCCCTCAAAATTGGTTGCATTGTCCCCCCTGTTTTCTAATATTTGATGTTTGCTCTTCCGCCGAAAGTTGATCGTATGAAAACCGAGAGTTGGCGCCTTAAATCGATTTTATCGTCTAGCTACACACTAAGGCCTTCTTTCCACCAGTTTGTCCCTCTCTGCTGGTGTGTGGTATCTACAGCCAGCACACCCTCGACTTCTCTAGAAGAGTGTGGTCGCGGCTGCAATGTGCGCTCTGTCTAGTGTGATAGATGCTTCGGACTGGTTAATTTTGTAGGTCATGGAACTGATAAAAAACGCTTTCACCAAGATAGTGTGTGAAGCAACGATTGTTGATTGTGCATGCAATATGAAATATGAGAAGTGAGGCAATACCACCTGTTAGAAAACTCGAGCACGATCAATCAACGAGGACAAGCAATCAAGACATGATACCGCGATTTGCTGATGAGGTTCAGGGACAACCTACTTCTTGAGACATACCTATGGGTGCCCTTCCCTCTATACTACATCGGCATAGTACACCCAACGACAAAGTTCTCCGAGGACATTAGATAGTATCTTTGACCCAACCACGGTTAGTCCATTCACTCTTGCCATAAGCACGTAGACCATCGTGATTAAGCCCTTAGTCGCAATCTATTTCTAGCCTACTAACTTTTTGCTAGTCTATTTGGCTACCCATTGTGCCAGCATGGGATATGTCTGTCTCGAACATCTAATCATCCATAAATTATAAGTCCAATTGTAGCACAACTCATGGGCATACTTGAGATAGTTCTAGCAAACTTTGCGTTGGCAGATATGTCGTGGACATCTTTGAACAATCATGCACGAAAGCCTAGTGTATCTTGACTAACTTTGAACATGAATTATGCGCTCTGCTACTACTACTTTGATTATATATGACTCCACTTGCAACTGTGGCCCTTTTCCCATCAGTCAATACTCATTTCATGATTGAGTTCTTGCACTCATGTTTTGCGTTCGCAACCGCGGTGTCATCACACATCTAGCATAAAGTCTGTATCTCACAACATCGTGGTAGGAGCACTGCGATAGCCTATTCTCCGGCCTATGGGAAAATAAACAAGGCACATATTCTGTGACACATATAAGAGTTACTTGAACTCATCACCCTCACTCTTGTTGACAAACCCCTTTTGAAATTTGAAGCACGCTCATTAGTCATCAAGAGTCAAATTCGTAGTTGCCTCATTATTATTTTTCTAGATAGTCTTTTACATGTCCCATAGCTATACCGTATGTACACTCAAAGACTTCGACATTTTAAACTTTCCACCACCTCCTCAGACTCTCCAAGGTCAACTCATGTCCATCTTTCGGGACGATAGACTTAGTGAACGGTTTGAACCTGGCACTCGCCAACACAACTTTAGCACCTTATGCACACTTGTGTGACCACATATTTGACCTTCAGTGCCGCTTGGCCTGTCGATATGTTTCATGCTTACCACATGCCTCAGCTATCACCGCGTCGGGTCTCTGATGTCCATGCGTAGTTAGCCCACACCTTCTGGCCCCCAGTATAGAGAACCATCATTCACCATGGTGGCCCATGTCGTTCCATGTTTCCCTTAGACTAGTGAGCCCCAATACGAACCAAGTGTTTCTTGCGTTTCTCCACTCTGATATAGGCTTCATTGTAGCCCCTCCATCAGCCCAGTGGAATCTTTTACCACACTCTAGCTCCACCCTTAAGTACACGACCTCATGATAGATGATCAGTCCACCCTCGCGTCAGCCGACTTCAAGCTCCCAATGTGCATCGTCATGTTGAAGCCGACAAGCCCTCGGGCATGCTTCGTTGTCATGCCTCAGAAGTTGGACATCCCCAGCATCGTGCTCTTATGTCGTCCTCTATGATCTCAACCTTATCTTTCGTTCTGACCGATGTCCCCGTCCGTCAAACTATCAAGACAGCAAGTAGGAGCATACTAAGATTGGAAAGAGATAACCAGTTAGAATTTGTTATGCTCACATGGGTGCCAAGAATTTTCAGTTTATTTTTCACTTAATTAATGCACCGCAGCTTGGTTAATGTTTTCCATAAAGTCATCTATACGAAGACTATATGGCAACCATGGGTGGAGTATTTGCTGGCGCAACATAGATGCTTAGAGGTGTTGGAGAGAGCACGTACGTCCAAGTGCCCAACAACTCCTGGAGCCCACAGGTCAACGCAGACGAAACAGGTTGCCAAAGACTCAGTCAGCTGTAGCAAATGCAAGGTGATTTTGCGGGGGAGGGGCAACGCGGGCGTCAGGAGAGTTCGTAGAAGATACGGGTCGCCAACGACGCGGTTATTTCTACGGGATAACAAAACACTGAATCGTAGACTTCACTTGACCCGGCGAAGCACAGAGCTCCTCCACTCTATATATGCCCTACACAACTTAACTGAGCCACTCACATCGTCCGCGTAACCAACCCCGATCGATCGAGGTGTCACCACAACGAAGCACCGAACCTTCCTCCGATTCGAGATCCCCTACTCGGTAGTGAGTGAGCATGGACTTCCACCTCCCCATAGTTCACCCAGGCGCGGCGCCGGCGGGCAACGTCGAGATGGACCACCAGGCACAAGCAGCAGCCGTGAACCCGCCGCCACCAGCGGCTCACGGCCGTGAACCAGCAGCAGGTCGGCGGGCAGGGACCGAACACCTGGGTCGGCAACGACGCCAACACGCTGCTGGTGGTGGCCACGCTGATCACCACGCTCACCTACCAGCTCGGCACCAACATCCCCGGCGGGTACTGGCAGGAGACAAAATCGCTGGACGGCAGGGAGCTTTACCGCGCCGGCGACCCCATCATGCGCGACCTGCACCGCCCAAGGTACGCGTGCGCGTGAAAACCACTCCATCGGTCGTTCATGCCAGTATCGGTTGACATGCCGGATGTGCAGGTACTGGTTGTTCATGGCGGCGAGCTGGGTTGGGTTCGCGAGCTCGATGGTGATGACGCTGAGCCTGCTGGTGCGGATGTCGGCGGACTCGCGGCACGTGCGGTGGTCGTTCGTGGTGGCCTACTCCAGCCTCGTGCTCACCTTCGTCTGGGCGGGCGTCCGCGCCTTCCTCTGGCTCGTCATCAGCGTCCACCCGGAGCACCGCACGCGCATCGTCCAGGCACTCTGCTGCAGCCACCGCAACTAGGAGTTGACTGGCGGGTGACTCTATCGTCCACCCGGATACGTAGTTTGATTGGCTAGGGAATTAGCGGTACTTCTTTTAAATAATCGGAGGGAGTATGCTCAGTGAACTAGTAACTAGTTATCGATGATTACCGTTTTCTTCAAGCTGTGTGACATAGTGCTGATGTTAATGATTTTTTTTTTTTTTTGCGGTTGTGATGTTAATGAATTGACGCAAGCTGTGTGACATACTGCTGATTTTAGTGAATGAACAGTCACGTGAAAGGAGAAAAAAACACGGCAAAACTAACGGGGAAAATTTCGCTAGTTTTGAGCGGGATTACAGCTTTCTAATTGACATGAGAAAATAGAGGAGCTTGCCTGATATAAGAAAATGTAATTAAATCTCTAAAAAAATTATCCAAATGAGTGGTGCAACGCAATACACCATATATTTCAGATTTTTTCACGAAAATCTATACACCTTATATCAAGAAACGGAGGGAGTATAAGTTTTTTTAACAATCACCATGGGGAGAGCATCCCCACCTGAATATATTACTCAAAGCGCCAAAGGAGACGTTACAAGAGAGCGCTAACGTGCAGGGAAAGGTATTGACGCCAAGACACGACAACCACCTTTTTATGAGCGAATCTACAGGTTCAGAGAGAGAAATCATTTACAAGGTTCAGAAGCATAGTCCTAGGCGTGTGATTTTCATTTGCGAAAAACACACGTGTTCCTAGAGTGCCAAGTTTTCCACAAAATAGCGAGCACAGCCGACGGCCAAATTTCATAGTCGAGCCCAGCCGACGAAGCTATATCCCAAATTGCAGCAAGCGAGAGTGGTGCGGCGAGCTATAGGGCATCCCAGGCCTGAACTGCAAACATGCCATGGACAAACAAGTGAGTAGCATCCTCCACCGGTGCATCACATCGAGGGCAAATAGAATCATTAGTGATCGTCTTCTTGAGGAGATTGTGCTTGGTGTTGAGACGATCCTTGAAAAGGAGCCAACCAAAAATCTTGAACTTGATCGGGACTTTGGATGACCAAATAAGCTCGGCGGAGGGGTCGATGTTGTTTTCCTCAGTGATAATGGAGTAGGCCTGTCTGGAGGAGAAAGGTGCGCCGTGTAGAAGGAACCTATCATTAGAAGCATCATTTGGGCGAAGTCCTGCAACAAAGACAACACAACCACTAGCTCATTTGAGGCAACATTAGTAAGGCGATTCCGCGGGTTAGCTAGTAATCCATCTTGCATGACCTGAGACACTAAAATGGTAGGTTTCATGGAGTGTGAGTAGAGGTGAGGGTAAACAATGGCTAGAGGTTTATGAGTGATCAAAGTATCGGTTCAAAAAAAGTAGTAAGTCCATTTGTCAGCACAAAGGATGTATTTTGAAGTGTAGGTAGCTGAGAGTTTACCACTTTCCGAAGAAACGAGAGGTTTGTAGGTTTATCTACAATGGAGTGGGAGTACCTATTATGGTACTAGTTTACCCAAGGTAGGTTCTTACCCTGAAGTAGTTTGAAAGCAAACTTCATTAGTAAGCAGTTATTCTAGAGAAGCAAAGTTTTTATGCCTAGAGCACCAAATTTTTTAGGTTTGGAGACATTTTTCCAAGTAACAAGACATTGTGCTCCCGAGCAGTTTTCCTCTGCGGCCCAAAAAAAGGCTCTACGAATCGCGTCTAGCCGTTTTAAGATCTTTTTGGGGATACGGAAAACCGACATGAAATAAATTACTATTGAGTCGAGTGCAGAAGAGATTAGGGTAAGACGAGCTCCACGAGAGAGTAACCAAGCAACCCATCCGGTCAAGTGTTTTAAAGAGTGTTGGATGATGGGTTGGAAAGCTGAAGAAGGTAGTTTGGTGGGGAAGGAGGTAGACCAAGGTAAGGTTGAGGGAACACAGAGACGACACATCCAAAGATGTTGCTAATTACATAGGCTAGGTTGGGTGAGAGGTGGATGGGGAGAAACGTTGTTTTCTGGAAGTTGAGAGAGAGGCCGGTCACGTTGGCAAAATTATCGAGAATTTGTTTGAGCTGGGTTGCCCTGTTGGAGGAGGCATTTGCCAGGATGAGAGTGTCATCCGCGTATTGTAGGACGACGGGGGGAGGTTGGGGTCTAAATGGTGGTGAAGAAGGCCATCATTGTGAGCTAGTATGATCAGACGTTGCAGGATGTCGGCAACAAGGATGAAAAGGTAGGGGGTGATAGGTCTCCAACGTATCTATAATTTTTTATTGCTCCATGCTATATTATCTTCTGTTTTGGACATTATTGGGCTTTATTATTCACTTTTATATTATTTTTGGGACTAACCTATTAACCGGAGGCCCAGCCCAGAATTGCTGTTTTTTGCATATTTCAGAGTTTCGCAGAAAAAGAATATCAAACGGAGTCCAAACGGAATGAAACCTTCGGGAACGTGATTTTCGGAACGAACATGATCCAGGAGACTTGGACCCTACGTCAAGGAAGCTTCCAGGAAACCACGAGGTAGGGGGCGCGCCTACCCCCCCCCCCCCAGGCGTGCCCTCCACCCTTGTGGGCCCCACGTTGCTCCAACGACGTACTCCTTCCTCCTATATATACCTACGTACCCCCAAACCCACGAGATCCCATCTTGGGGCCTGTTCCGGAGCTCCGCCGGAGGGGGCATCCATCACGGAGGGCTTCTACATCAACACCATAGCCTCTCCGATTATGTGTGAGTAGTTTACCTCAGACCTTCAGGTCCATAGTTATTAGCTAGATGGCTTCTTCTCTCTTTTTGGATCTCAATACAATGTTCTCCCCCTCTCTCGTGGAGATCTATTCGATGTAATCTTCTTTTGCGGTGTGTTTGTTGAGACCGATGAATTGTGGGTTTATGATCAAGTTTATCTATGAACAATATTTGAATCTTCTGAATTCTTTTATGTATGATTGGTTATCTTTGCAAGTCTCTTCGAATTATCAGTTTGGTTTGGCCTACTAGATTGATCTTTCTTGCAATGGGAGAAGTGCTTAGCTTTGGGTTCAATCTTGCGGTGTCCTTTCCCAGTGACAGTAGGGGCAGCAAGGCATGTATAGTATTGTTGCCATCGAGGATAACAAGATGGGGTTTTTATCATATTGCATGAATTTATCCCTCTACATCATGTCATCTTGCTTAAAGCATTACTCTGTTCTTATGAACTTAGTACTCTAGATGCATGCTGGATAGTGGTGGATGTGTGGAGTAATAGTAGTAGATGCAGGCAGGAGTCGGTCTACTTGTCTCGGACGTGATGCCTATATACATGATTATACCTAGATATTCTCATAACTATGCTCAATTCTTTCAATTGCTCAACAGTAATTTGTTCACCCACCGTAAAATACTTATGCTCATGAGAGAAGCCACTAGTGAAACCTATGGCCCCCGGGTCTATTTTCCATCATATTAATCTCCCGACAACAAGCTATTTCTAGGCGCCGTTTTTATTTTGTTTATTTTACTTTGCATCTTTATCACAAAAATACCAAAAATATTATCCTATCATATCTATCAGATCTCACTCTCGTAAGTGACCGTGTAGGGATTGACAACCCCTTATCGCGTTGGTTGCGAGGATTTATTTGTTTGTGTAGGTGCGAGGGACTTCCGTGTAGCCTCCTACTGGATTGATACCTTGGTTCTCAAAAACTGAGGGAAATACTTACGCTACTTTGCTGCATCACCCTTTCCTCTTCAAGGGAAAACCAACGCAGTGCTCAAGAGGTAGCAAGAAGGATTTCTGGCGCCCTTGCCGGGGAGGTCTACGCAAAAGTCAACATACCAAGTACCCATCACAAACCCTTATCTCCCGCATTACATTATTTGCCATTTGCCTCTCGTTTTCCTCTCCCCCACTTCACCCTTGCCGTTTTATTCGCTCTCTCTTTTTCGTTTGCCTCCTTTTGCCCGTCTCTTGTTTGCTCGTGTGTTGGATTGCTTGTTTGTCACGATGGCTCAAGATAATACCAAATTATGTGACTTTACCAATACCAACAATAATGATTTCCTTAGCACTCCGATTGCTCCTCTTACCGATACTGAATCTTGTGAAATCAATGCTGCTTTGTTGAATCTTGTTATGAAAGATCAATTCGCCGGCCTTCCTAGTGAAGATGCCGCTACTCATCTAAATAGCTTCGTTGATTTGTGTGATATGCAAAAGAAGAAAGATGTTGACAATGATATTGTTAAATTGAAGCTATTTCCTTTTTCGCTTAGAGATCGTGCTAAAGCTTGGTTTTCGTCTTTGCCTAAAAATAGTATTGATTCTTGGAATAAGTGCAAAGATGCTTTTATCTCTAAGTATTTTCCTCCCGCTAAGATTATCTCTCTTAGAAACGATATTATGAATTTTAAGCAACTTGATCATGAACATGTTGCACAAGCTTGGGAGAGGATGAAATTAATGATACGTAATTGCCCCACTCATGGTTTAAATTTGTGGATGATTATACAAAAAATTTATGCCGGATTGAATTTTGCTTCTAGAAATCTTTTAGATTCGGCCGCGGGAGGCACTTTTATGGAAATCACTTTAGGAGAAGCTACTAAACTCCTAGATAATATTATGGTTAATTATTCTCAATGGCACAAGAAAGATCTACTAATGAAAAAGTGGATGCGATAGAAGAAATTAATGTTTTGAGTGGAAAGATGGATGAACTTATGAAATTATTTGCTACTAAGAGTGTTTTCTTCTGATCCTAATGATATGCCTTTGTCTACTTTGATTGAGAATAATAATGAATCTATGGATGTGAATTTTGTTGGTAGGAATAATTTTGGTAACAACGCGTTTAGAGGAAACTTTAATCCTAGGCCTTATCCTAGTAATTCCTCTAATAATTATGGTAATTCCTACAACAATTCTTATGGAAACTTTAATAAGATGCCCTCTGAATTTGATACTAGTGTTAAGGAATTTATGAATTCGCAAAAGAATTTCAATGCCTTGCTTGAAGAAAAATTGCTTAAAGTTGATGAATTGGCTAGGAACGTTGATAGAATTTCTCTTGATGTTGATTCTTTGAAACTCAGATCTATTCCACCTAAGCATGATATCAATGAGTTTCTCAAAGCCATGAGAATTTCCATTGATGAGTGCAAAGAAAGAACCGCTAGGATACGTGCTAAGAAAGATTGTTTTATAAAAGCGTGTTCTTCAAATTTCTATGAAAATAAAAATGAAGATCTAAAAGTTATTGGTGTGTCCCCTATTAAATCTTTGTTTTGCAATATGAATCTTGATAATGATGGGACTGAATATGATCCACCTTTACCTAGAAGGCGTTCCAAAAATTCGGAGTTTTTAGATCTTGATGCTAAAATTGATAAAAGTGGGTTTGAAGAGAGCAAAACCCTAGATATTAATAAACCCACTATTTTGGATTTCAAAGAATTTAATTATGATAATTGCTCTTTGATATATTATATTTCCTTGTTGCAATCCGTGCTAAATTCTCCTCATGCTTATAGTCAAAATAAAGCTTTTACCAAATATATCGTTGATGCTTTGATGCAATCTTATGAAGAAAAACTTGAGTTGGAAGTTTCTATCCCTAGAAAACTTTATGATGAGTGGGAACCTACTATTAAAATTAATATTAAAGATCATGAATGCTATGCTTTGTGTGATTTGGGTGCTAGTGTTTCCACGGTTCCAAAAACTTTGTGTGATTTGTTAGGTTTCCGTGATTTTGATGATTGCTCTTTAAACTTGCACCTTGCGGATTCCACTATTAAGAAACCTATGGGAAGAATTAATGATGTTCTTATTGTTGCAAATAGGAACTATATGCCCGTAGATTTTATCGTTCTTGACATAGATTGCAATCCTTCATGTCCTATTATTCTTGGTAGACCTTTCCTTAGAACGATTGGTGCAATTGTTGATATGAAGGAAGGGAATATTAGATTCCAATTTCCATTAAAGAAAGGCATGGAACACTTCCCTAGGAAGAAAATAAAATTACCATATGAATCTATCATGAGAGCCACTTATGGATTGCCTACCAAAGATGGCAATACCTAGATCTATCCTTGCCTTTATGCCTAGCTAGGGGCGTTAAACGATAGCGCTTGTTGGGAGGCAACCCAATTTTATTTTTAGTTTTTTGTTTTGTGCTTATGTTTAGGAATAAATATTTGTTCTAGCCTCTGGTTAGATGTGTTTTTATCTTTTAATTAGTGTTTGTGCCAAGTTAAACCTATAGGATCTTCTTGGATGATAGTTATTTGATCTTGCAGAAAATTCCAGAAACTTTCTGTTCACGAAAATAATTGTTAAAAATCACCAGAACGTTATAAAATATTGATTCCAATTGCTGCTGATCAATAAACAAATTTTCTAGGTCGTCCTATTTTGGATGATTTTTTGGAGTTCCAGAAGTTTGCGTTAGTTACAGATTACTACAGACTGTTCTGTTTTTTACAGATTCTGTTTTTCGTGTGTTGTTTGCTTATTTTGATGAATCTATGGCTAATAAAATAGTTTATAAACCATAGATAAGTTGGAATACAGTAGGTTTAACACCAATATAAATAAAGAATGAGTTCATTACAGTACCTTGAAGTGGTCTTTTGTTTTCTTTCGCTAACGGAGCTCACGAGATTTTCCGTTAAGTTTTGTGTTGTGAAGTTTTCAAGTTTTGGGTAAAAGATTTGATGGATTATGGAACAAGGAGTGGCAAGAGACTAATCTTGGGGGGAACAAGGAGTGGCCAGATCCTAATCTTGGGGATGCCCATGGCACCCCCAAGATAATCTAAGGACACCAAAAAGCCAAAGCTTGGGGATGCCCCGGAAGGCATCCCCTCTTTCGTCTACTTCCATCGGTAACTTTACTTGGAGCTATATTTTTATTCACCACATGATATGTGTTTTGCTTGGAGCGTCTTGTATGATTTGAGTCTTTGCTTTTTAGTTTACAACAATCATCTTTGCTGTACACACCTTTTGAGAGAGACACACATGATTCAAAAATTATTAGAATACTCTATATGCTTCACTTATATCTTTTGAGTTATATAGTTTTTGCTCTAGTACTTCACTTATATCTTTTAGAGCACGATGGTGGATTTGTTTTATAAAAACTATTGATCTCTCATGCTTCACTTAGATTATTTTGAGAGTCTTAAATATCATGGTAATTTTCTTAAAAAATCCTAATATGCTAGGTATTCAAGATTAGTAAAAACTTTCTTATGAGTGTGTTGAATACTAAGAGAAGTTTGATGCTTGATGATTGTTTTGAGATATGGAGGTAGTGATATTAAAGTTGTGCTAGTTGAGTAGTTGTGAATTTGAGAAATACTTGTGTTGAAGTTTGCAAGTCCCGTAGCATGCACGTATGGTAAACGTTATGTAACAAATTTGAAACATGAGGTGTTCTTTGATTGCCCTCCTTATGAGTGGCGGTCGGGGACGAGCGATGGTCTTTTCCTACCAATCTATCCCCCTAGGAGCATGCGCATAGTGCTTGGTTTTTGATGACTTGTAGATTTTTGCAATAAGTATGTGAGTTCTTTATGACTAATGTTGAGTCCATGGATTATACGCACTCTCACCTTTCCATCATTGCTAGCCTCTTCGGTACCGTGCATTGCCCTTTCTCACATTGAGAGTTGGTGCAAACTTCGCCGGTGCATCCAAACCCCGTGATATGATACGCTCGTTCACACATAAATCTCCTTATATCTTCCTCAAAACAGCCACCATACCTACCTATTATGGCATTTCCATAGCCATTCCGAGATATATTGCCATGCAACTTTCCACCATTCCCTTTATCATGGCACGTTCATCATTGTCATATTGCTTAGCATGATCATGTAGTTGACATAGTATTTGTGGCAAAGCCACCGTTCATAATTCTTTCATACATGTCACTCTTGGTTCATTGCATATCCCGGTACACCACCGGAGGCATTCATATAGTCATACTTTGTTCTAGTATCGAGTTGTAATCATTGAGTTGTAAATAAATAGAAGTGCGATGATCATCATTTTTAATAGAGCATTGTCCCAAAAAAAAGAGAAAGGCCAAAAAAAGGAAGGCCCAAAAAAAAGAAATAAAAAGGGACAATGCTACTATCCTTTTGCCACACTTGTGCTTCAAAGTAGTACCATAATCTTCGTGATAGAGAGTCTCTTGTTTTGTCACTTTCATATACTAGTGGGAATTTTTTATTATAGAACTTGGCATGTATATTCCAACAATGGGCCTCCTCAAGTGCCCTAGGTCTTCGTGAGCAAGCAAGTTGGATGCACACCCACTTAGTTTCTTTTGTTGAGCTTTCATACATTTATAGCTCTAGTGCATCCGTTGCATGGCAATCCCTACTCCTTGCATTAACATCAATCGATGGGCATCTCCATAGCTCATTGATTAGCCTCGTTGATGTGAGACTTTCTCCTTTTTTGTCTTCTCCACATAACCCCCATCATTATACTCTATTCCACCCATAGTGCTATATCCATGGCTCACGCTCATGTATTGCGTGAAGGTTTATAAAGTTTGAGATTACTAAAGTATGAAACAATTGCTTGGCTTGTCATCGGGGTTGTGCATGATGAGAGCATTCTTGTGTGACGAGAATGGAGCATGACTAAACTATATGATTTTGTAGGGATGAACTTTCTTTGGCCATGTTATTTTGAGAGGACATAACTGCTTAGTTAGTATGCTTGAAGTATTATTATTTCTATGTCAATATGAACTTTTATCTTGAATCTTTCGGATCTGAATATTCATACCACAATTAAGAAGAATTACACTGAAATTATGCCACGTAGCATTCCGCATCAAAAATTCTGTTTTTATCATTTACCTACTCGAGGACGAGCAGGAATTAAGCTTGGGGATGCTTGATACATCTCCAACGTATCTATAATTTTTGATTGCTCCATGCTATATTATCTTCTGTTTTGGACATTATTGGGCTTTATTATTCACTTTTATATTATTTTTGGGACTAACCTATTAACCGGAGGCCCAGCCCAGAATTGCTGTTTTTTTGCCTATTTCAGAGTTTCGCAGAAAAAGAATATCAAACGGAGTCCAAACGGAATGAAACCTTCGGGAACGTGATTTTCGGAACGAACATGATCCAGGAGACTTGGACCCTACGTCGAGGAAGCTTCCAGGAAGCCATGATGTAGGGGGCGCGCCTACCCCCCCAGGCGCACCCTCCACCCTCGTGGGCCCCACGTTGCTCCACCGACGTACTCCTTCCTCCTATATATACCTACGTACCCCCAAACGATCAGGTACGATTCCACCGCCGCAACCTTCTGTACCCACGAGATCCCATCTTGGGGCCTGTTCCGGAGCTCCGCCGGAGGGGGCATCCATCACGGAGGGCTTCTACATCAACACCATAGCCTCTCCGATGAAGTGTGAGTAGTTTACCTCAGACCTTCGGGTCCATAGTTATTAGCTAGATGGCTTCTTCTCTCTTTTTGGATCTCAATACAATGTTCTCCCCCTCTCTCGTGGAGATCTATTCGATGTAATCTTCTTTTGCAGTGTGTTTGTTGAGACCGATGAATTGTGGGTTTATGATCAAGTTTATCTATGAACAATATTTGAATCTTTTGAATTCTTTTATGTATGATTGGTTATCTTTGCAAGTCTCTTCGAATTATCAGTTTGGTTTGGCCTACTAGATTGATCTTTCTTGCAATGGGAGAAGTGCTTAGCTTTGGGTTCAATCTTGCGGTGTCCTTTCCCAGTGACAGTAGGGGCAGCAAGGCACGTATAGTATTGTTGCCATCGAGGATAACAAGATGGGGTTTTTATCATATTGCATGAATTTATCCCTCTACATCATGTCATCTTGCTTAAAGCGTTACTCTGTTCTTATGAACTTAATACTCTAGATGCATGCTGGATAGCGGTGGATGTGTGGAGTAATAGTAGTAGATGCAGGCAGGAGTCGGTCTACTTGTCTCGGACGTGATGCCTATATACATGATCATACCTAGATATTCTCATAACTATGCTCAATTCTGTCAATTGCTCAACAGTAGTTTTTTCACCCACCGTAAAATACTTATGCTCATGAGAGAAGCCACTAGTGAAACCTATGGCCCCCGGGTCTATTTTCCATCATATTAATCTCCCGACAACAAGCTATTTCTAGGCGCCGTTTTTATTTTGTTTATTTTACTTTGCATCTTTATCAAAAAAATACCAAAAATATTATCCTATCATATCTATCAGATCTCACTCCCGTAAGTGAGCGTGTAGGGATTGACAACCCCTTATCGCGTTGGTTGCGAGGATTTATTTCTTTGTGTAGGTGCGAGGGACTTGCGTGTAGCCTCCTACTGGATTGATACCTTGGTTCTCAAAAACTGAGGGAAATACTTACGCTACTTTGCTGCATCACCCTTTCCTCTTCAAGGGAAAACCAACGCAGTGCTCAAGAGGTAGCAGGGGGAGAGCGGGTCACCCTGACAAAGGATGTTTTTGCAATTTATCCACGTACCGGGCACACCTTTTAGCATGACCGCTATTTTTACAAAGGAGAGGAGGGAGTTGACCCATTGAACCCATTTTAGGGGGAAACCCCTGTGAGTGAGAAGCTGCAAAAGGGGGGCAAGCGATTTAATCAAAAGCCTTGCGGAAATCCAATTTAAAGTTCATGGTGGGTGCTTTTCTATTGTGGCAGCAGTTAAGCAAGTCAACTGCATAGATGAAGTTCTCAGCAATTGATCTCCCATTAATGAATCATGTTTGGTCATCGTGGATGAGCAGTGGGATAAGAGGCTTTAGGCGGTTTGTTAGGAGCTTTGCAATGGCCTTTGGAGGGCAATTTTGAAGGGAAATGGGTCGGAAGTCATTTGCAGATATGGCAACGGTATCCTTGAGGAGCAGAATCATGAATACTCTATTGAGACGTTCAACACCTACAGTCTGTTCATGGATGGCTTGAAAAAAAGGGATGATGATTTCTTTAGTGGAGTGCCAATACTTTCGATAGAAGCCTGGTCCAAAACCGTTCAGACCAGGGCTAGTGTTTGGGTTCATTTGGAGGAAAGCGTCATAAATTCCCTGATCTGAGAAGGGGTCATCAAGTGTCCGAAGCAGGGTGAGAGTCTGGGGGTAAATATCATGGAGCGATAGGTTCCACCCATAGTTTCGGGGGCCCCAATTAGGTCAAGAAGGAAGGAGTTAAGGATGGAGGCCTTTTCATTGTGGGAGAAGAATTCGGAGCCATTATGCTTGAGAATCGCAATTTTGTTATGGCGGAAACACTGAGAGGTGGAGACTTGGAAAAAATTGTGTTTTCGTCTCCTTCAACCACAGATCGGACCTTTCCGCGCTCTTTCCAGAAGAGAGTTTTTTCTGAGTGGCTCGAAGCAGCGCATTGATGACTAAAGACGATAGCCTTTTCTCAGGGTCGGAAAGTTGTCTAGATTCCTCAATAAAGTCGAGCAGGTCGATGACAATTTTGCAGTCTGATTCCTGGACATGCGCGGGCCTTAAGGTTCTAGCCCGCGTTTTAAGGGAAAAACGGGTTTTTTTGTAACCAACACAAGGCATGCATCTAGTGGGCCTTGTCCTGTGGTATGAGACTAATGGTGCAAGATGAGTGGTGTGAGGGCTACAATATAAGTTTTATTAATACAAAATAATAGTTCAGAGGCCCCTTAAGTTAATGGAATAAAAAAATAGCTAATCTAGCAAGCTCATCATCGACTTTATTTACTTCTCTATTACAATGTTCAAAACCAGTAAGAAGGAAGTCACAAGCCTAGCAATCATCAAAAACAACTATGCCGCAGCCGCATAACATGCTCCATTGTTCATGGTGTCGGTGACCTTCATATTATTCGAGTTGATAACAAGGCAATTGCATCCAACCCTTGCGCAAGGGATAATCCAAATTGCAGTGTCAATGCCTCAGCCGTTAGGACATCCGCACACCAACCAATTTTCCAATTTCCCCCAACAATAAAATTACTTTTATGATCTCAGAACAACACCAGTTATACCCCTTAGCAAGTCTTGATCGAAGGAAGCATCAACATTAAGTTCTACAAAACCCATAGGGGCCTTAATCCAACCCCCTCTTTCATGCTAGCATTTGGGGAGGAAGCAATGACATAATTAGCCATAAGCTCTATTGGAAAATATAGTGCCTAGTTATTTCTTAGGCATGCTCGGGTGCTAGGCCACAACCAAACGCCTCGCCTAGGCTAGAGGCGGAAGCCTGGGCAGTGAAATCAATAAATTCTCCACTCAAGTGAGAAATCATGCCATATTTTGTTGATAACCCGAATGGACCATAATGCAATGTACATTATATGATAGTTTACTCATTTTATGCTCTAAATTGATTTATATGGGTATATAATACCCCAAACATGCCCTTGAAGGAAATATGCCCTAGAGGCAATAATAAAGTTGTTATTTATATTTCCTTATATCATGATAAATGTTTATTATTATTCATGCTAGAATTGTATTAACCATAAACTTAGTACATGTGTGAATACATAGACAAAACAGAGTGTCCCTAGTATGCCTCTACTTGACTAGCTCGTTAATCAAAGATGGTTAAGTTTCCTGACCATAGACATGTGTTGTTGATACGTCTCCAAGGTATCTATAATTTTTTATTGTTCCATGATATATTATATTCTGTTTTGGACATTATTGGGCTTTATTATACATTTTTATATTATTTTTGGGACTAACCTATTAATCGGAGGCACAACCCAGAATTGTTGTTTTTTTGCCTATTTCAGAGTTTCGCAGAAAAAGAATATCAAACGGAGTCCAAACGGAATGAAACCTTCGGGAACGTGATTTTCGAAACGAACGTGATCCAGAGGACTTGGACCCTACGTCAAGACATCAACCAGGAGGGCACGAGGTAGGGGCGCGCCTACCCCCCTGGGCGCGCCCTCCACCCTCGTGGGCCCCACGTTGCTCCATCGACGTACTTCTTCCTCCTATATATACCTACGTACCCCCAAACTACCAGATACGGAGCCAAAAACCTAATTCCACCACCGCAACCTTCTGTACCCGTGAGATCCCATCTTGGGGCCTTTTCCGGAGCTCCACCGGAGGCGGCATCGATCACGGAGGGCTTCTACATCAACACCATAGCCTCTCCGATTATGTGTGAGTAGTTTACCTCAGACCTTCGGGTCCATAGTTATTAGCTAGATGGCTTCTTCTCTCTTTTTGGATCTCAATACAATGTTCTCCCCCTCTCTTGTGGAGATCTATTCGATGTAATCTTCTTTTGCGGTGTGTTTGTTGAGACCGATGAATTGTGGGTTTATGATCAAGTTTATCTATGAACAATATTTGAATCTTCTGAATTCTTTTATGTATGATTGGTTATCTTTGCAAGTCTCTTCGAATTATCAGTTTGGTTTGGCCTACTAGATTGATCTTTCTTGCAATGGGAGAAGTGCTTAGCTTTGGGTTCAATCTTGCGGTGTCCTTTCCCAGTGACAGTAGGGGCGGCAAGGCACGTATTGTATTGTTGCCATCGAGGATAACAAGATGGGGTTTATATCATATTGCATGAGTTTATCCCTCTACATCATGTCATCTTGCTTAAAGCGTTACTCTGTTCTTATGAACTTAATACTCTAGATGCATGCTGGATAGCGGTCGATGTGTGGAGTAATAGTAGTAGATGCAGGCAGGAGTCGGTCTACTTGTCTCGCACGTGATGCCTATATACATGATCGTACCTAGATATTCTCATAACTATGCTCAATTGTGTCAATTGCTCCCACCGTAATACTTATGCTCTCGAGAGAAGCCACTAGTGAAACCTATGGCCCCCGGGTCTATTTTCCATCATATTAATCTTCCAACACTTAGTTATTTTTATTGCCTTTTATTTTACTTTGCATCTTTATTATAAAAATACCAAAAATATTATCTTATCATATCTATCAGATCTCACACTACAGGAATCAGCTACTTTGCCGTCTGCCGCGGCGGACGGCAAAGGCATGAACGGCGGACGGCAAAGGCCTTTGCCGTCAGCCGCGGACGGCAAAAGGCTCCGGCAAAGTAGGCTACGGTAAAGACCTACTTTGTCGTCTGCTTTCGGCGGCTGACGGCAAAGGCGCCTTTGCCGTCTGCCGCGGACGGCAAAGAAGCGGACGGAGTAGTGTTAGTGTCCGTTAGGTGGCTAACGGCAGCCTTTGCCGTCCGCCAGCTGACGGCAAAGGCTGCAGGCTCTTTGCCATCTGTTGGCAGATGGCAAAGAGACCAAATAGGCATTAATTCTGTTTCTTCTTATATCAATTCATTTTCACAGAAAATCAAACACACACATATATATATATGACCAATATAGCATATCCAACACATATTACCAATACTCATGAACACATATATATCCAACACATGTTACCAATATATAGTCATGAACACATATATATCCAACACATATCCATGAACACATATCCAACAAATATTACAAGGAATGATCTAAAACTAAATATCTATTTTCCTAAAAGACTATCTTATTACTAAGATCTTCTCCAGATCTTCTTCTTTTCTTCCAACCTGCATAACAAAAACACTAAGAAAGAGAGAATGGGTTAGGAGTAGAAATGTAGCATTTCACTTGGTGAAATGCAATGCCCTAGGAGCCAGTACTTGAGATCAAGATAATCAGCCAACCAGACCAAGTCCCAACACATCCAACCACCAGCAGCTTAGAAGAGATAACTATTAAGGAGAGCTACAGAAGACCTCAAGGTATACTTGAGGGATTATGTGCTCAGACAGCCTGGAAGTGCCAGGGCTAGTTCATCACAGCACAGGGATAGTTACATGTAAATTAAGCCTAAGAGAGGGGGCTCAGACCAGCATCACTGCCCAAATCAGATGTAGTATCTGTCTTATCAGTAGAAAACTAGGAAAGTAACAGCCAAAACCAAGTATAGCATCTGTTCATAGGCTATTAGAAAGAGACAAATAGGAATAGCCAAACCAAGTGGTATCTGTTCATATCAGTATTAGAAGTAAAATAACTAATAACAAGTGAGTATCCGTTCATGAGTAAAGTAACTGACCAAAGTAACAACTCCAGGATCAACTAAACAGAACAGAGCAGTACAGGAGTATATATACTTCACAAATACACATAGATGGTCACTGACCAAAACCCTGACACAGCAAGAATCCATCACAGAGAGCTCCAATACAAGTTGATGCTCATCTACAGCAGATAACCACAGCTAATAGAGCCTCACATCCCACAAGATCAAGATCTAGAGCTATGCATTAGAGAGATCAGGAGGGGAGCAAGGAGAAGCTCACCAAAAGGAGTTGTAGCCGAAGTAGGATGCAGCCACACCATCACTATGGTGTGACCAGCATCACAACCAACACCACCACAACAAGCCGGAGCTTGCCAGAGAGCACCACAACGGCGGCACCAGTGAGAGCACGGGCACGAAGGCGCCAACCAGGGGCACCGCAGCACGGAGGCGCCACCCAGGGGCACCACCGCACCACGGCACATCCAGCACCGCCGGCGACGTGGGCACATCCACCGCCGGCGACGTGGGCACATCCAGCACCACCGCGCCACGGCACATCCCACAACCACAACCACGGCACATTCAAGTTGTGAAGTGCCATTCATGTGTCACTAACATTTGCACTCCACTTGTCTAAGCTTGGGGACAGAGACGAGCTCGATCCGTGTGCACAAAAGGCCGATGAACTCAAGCTCCTGGAGCTCAGAGCACGGCACATCGATCTTGAGCGTGGAGTGCAGATCAAGCAGTCTGCAGAATCTCAAGCTGAGGTGCCTGAGCCTACTGCAAGTGCTAATGAGGTCAGGTGAGGGGAAGACGTGTAGAAGCTGAGGACGAGCACCTTGAGGGCACCACTCTCGCACACTCCCTCGTCGGGAGGCACCCGAGTGAGCAAGGCCCGCGCCGCGCCCGTGAACGCGTCCATGACCTGGAGCGATGTGGCGCCGCGGAAGTGACCGGCGTCGAGGTGCACGAGCGAGAGGTGGCTGGGGAGGTGCCGCCACCGCGTGGAGAGCGCGCCGGCGCGGACCGCCTCGAGCAGGTGGAGGCGCTCGAGGATGTCGAGGAGGAGGTGGTCGGGGAGGGCGCTGATTCCGTCCTCGCCGACGTGGCCGGCGTTGCGCTTGGGCGGCGGCGACTCCATGGTCCCGACCGATTGACTGAAACCCTAGCTCGAATCAATGCGCCCCAGGCGGCGGCCTCCTGTTCGAGGTCGCGGCTCCCCCACCTTGTGCCTGCCGCGCGATCCGGTGGCGAGGCCCGCCGGGAGGTCTGTGGCGCCGCCCGCGGCATCCCCGGGGCGCCGGTCCCAGGCGACGGAGACGGAGAGCGGGTGCGAGGAGTCCGGGCAGCGGCCCCGCGGGGCCTCGGCAGGCACCCGGGAGAGGGAGACCGCGGGGGCGAGGAACCCGGCGAGGCCGAAGAGGAGGCAGGCTGCGGAGACGGCCGGCGAAGAGAGGAGGCGGCGGAGCGAGGAGCGGCGGGAGCGGCAGTGGGTGCGGATCTGGTGGGCCTCGGGGAGGGGAGAGAGGGAGAGAAGAGATAACGACGGGGGGAGAGAGGGAGAGAAGAGATAACGTGCGGTGGGTGTGGATCTGGTTTGCCGTCCGCTGTTTTGTCTCTTTGCCGTCTGCTAGCAGACGGCAAAGTGGGGGCGTTTTTTTTTCGTAAACGGCTCGTTAGTGGGGGGCCACCTCTCTCTTTGCCATCCGCCAGCTGACGGCAAAGATTCTTTGCCGTCCGCCAGCTGATGGCAAAGATTCTTTGCCGTCCGCCAGCTGACGGCAAAGAACTGACTGATGGCAAAGGCCTGTTTTGTTGTCTGTCATTTTCTTTGCCGTCTGCTTTTGGGTAGCTGATGGCAAAGACCTTCTTTGCCATCCGCTAGCAGACGGCAAAGAGCTGGCAGATGGAAATTAGCTGATTCCAGTAGTGTCACTCTCGTAAGTGACCGTGAAGGGATTGACAACCCCTTTATTGCGTTGGTTGCGAGGATTTATTTGTTTGTGTAGGTGCGAGGGACTCGTGCGTGGCCTCCTACTGGATTGATACCTTGGTTCTCAAAAACTGAGGGAAATACTTACGCTACTTTACTGCATCACCCTTTCCTCTTCAAGGGAAAACCAACGCAGTGCTCAAGAGGTAGCAAGAAGGATTTCTGGCGCCGTTGCCGGGGAGGCTTACGCAAGGTCAAGTCAATATTTGGACGCCCGACAACGAGCCGTTTCTAGCGCCGTTGCCGGGGAGTCTACGCAAAAGTCAACATACCAAGTACCCATCACAAACCCTTATCTCCCGCATTACATTATTTGCCATTTGCCTCTCATTTCCCTCTCCCCCACTTCACCCGTGCCATTTTATTCGCCCTCTCTTTTCCGTTCGCCTCTTTTTCGCTCGCTTTTTGTTTGCTCGTGTGTTGGATTGCTTGCTTGTCACAATGGCTCAAGATAATACTAAATTGTGTGACTTTACCAATACCAACAATAATGATTTCCTTAGCACTCCGATTGCTCCTCTTACTGATACAGAATCTTGGGAAATTAATGCTGCTTTGTTGAATCTTGTCATGAAAGATCAATTCGCCGGCCTTCCTAGTGAAGATGCCGCTACCCATCTAAATAGCTTCGTTGATTTGTGTGATATGCAAAAGAAGAAAGATGTGGACAATGATATTGTTAAATTGAAGCTATTTCCTTTTTCGCTTAGAGATCGTGCTAAAGCTTGGTTTTCATCTTTGCCTAAAAATAGTATTGATTCTTGGAATAAGTGCAAAGATGCTTTTATCTCTAAGTATTTTCCTCCCGCTAAGATCATCTCTCTTAGAAACGATATCATGAATTTTAAGCAACTTGATCATGAACATGTTCCACAAGCTTGGGAGAGGATGAAATTAATGATACGTAATTGCCCTACTCATGGTTTGAATTTGTGGATGATTATACAAAAATTTTATGCCGGATTGAATTTTGCTTCTAGAAATCTTTTAGATTCGGCCGCGGGAGGCACTTTTATGGAAATCACTTTAGGAGAAGCTACTAAACTCCTAGATAATATTATGGTTAATTATTCTCAATGGCACACTGAAAGATCTACTAATAAGAAAGTGCATGCGATAGAAGAAATTAATGTTTTGAGTGGAAAGATGGATGAACTTATGAAATTATTTGCTAATAAAAGTGTTTCTTCTGATCCTAATGATATGCCTTTGTCTACTTTGATTGAGAATAATAATGAATCTATGGATGTGAATTTTGTTGGTAGGAATAATTTTGGTAACAACGCGTATAGAGGAAACTTTAATCCTAGGCCGTATCCTAGTAATTCCTCTAATAATTATGGTAATTCCTACAACAATTTTTATGGAAATTTTAATAAGATGCCCTCTGAATTTGAGACTAGTGTTAAGGAGTTTATGAATTCGCAAAAGAATTTCAATGCTTTGTTTGCAGAAAAATTGCTTAAAGTTGATGAATTGGCTAGGAACATTGATAGAATTTCTCTTGATGTTGATTCCTTGAAACTTAGATCTATTCCTCCTAAGCATGATATCAATGAGTCTATGAAAGCCATGAGAATTTCCATTGATGAGTGCAAAGAAAGAACCGCTAGGATGCGTGCTAAGAAAGATTGTTTTGTGAAAGCATGTTCTTCTAGTTTCTATGAAAATAAAGATGAAGATCTAAAAGTAATTGATGTGTCCCCTATTAAATCTTTGTTTTGCAATATGAATCTTGATAATGATGGGACTGAATATGATCCACCTTTACCTAGAAGGCGTTCCAAAAATTCGGAGTTTTTAGATCTTGATGCAAAAATTGGTAAAAGTGGGATTGAAGAGATCAAAACTCTAGATATTAATGAACCCACTATTTTGGATTTCAAGGAATTTAATTATGATAATTGCTCTTTGATAGATTATATTTCCTTGTTGCAATCCATGCTAAATTCTCCACATGCTTATAGCCAAAATAAAGCTTTTACTAAACATATCGTTGATGCTTTGATGCAATCTTATGAAGAAAAACTTGAGTGGAAGTTTCTATCCCTAGAAAACTTTATGATGAGTGGGAACCTACTATTAAGATTAAAATTAAAGATCATGAATGCTATGCTTTGTGTGATTTGGGTGCTAGTGTTTCCGCGATTCCAAAGACTTTGTGTGATTTGCTAGGTTTCCGTGATTTTGATGATTGCTCTCTAAATTTGCACCTTCGGATTCCACTATTAAGAAACCTATGGGAAGAATTAATGATGTTCTTATTATGGCAAATATGAATTATGTGCCCATAGATTTTATTGTTCTTGATATAGATTGCAATCCTTCATGTCCTATTATGTTTGGTAGACCTTTCCTTAGAACGATTGGTGCAATTATTGATATGAAGGAAGGGAATATTAGATTCCAATTTCCGTTAAGGAAAGGCATGGACCACTTCCCTAGAAAGAAAATAAAATTACCTTATGAATCTATTATGAGATCCACTTATGGATTGCCTGCCAAAGATGGCAATACCTAGATCTATCCTTGCTTTTATGCCTAGCTAGGGGCGTTAAACGATAGCTCTTGTTGGGAGGCAACCCAATTTTACTTTTAGTTTTTTGCTTTTTGCTTCTGTTTAGGAATAAATATTTGATCTAGCCTCTGGTTAGATTTGTTTTTAGTTTTAATTAGTGTTTGTGCCAAGTTAAACCTATAGGATCTTCTTGGATGATAGTTATTTGATCTTGCTGAAAATTTCAGAAACTTTCTGTTCACGAAAATAATTGTTAAAAATCAACAGAACGTGATAAAATATTGAATCTAATTGCTGCTGATCAATAAACAAATTATCTAGGTCGTCATATTTTTTCTGAAGTTTTAGAGATCCATAAGTTTGCGTTAGTTACATATTACTACAGACCGTTCTGTTTTTGACAGATTCTGTTTTTCGTGTGTTGTTTGCTTATTTTGATGAATCTATGGCTAGTAAAATAGTTTATAAACCATAGAGAAGTTGTAATAAAGTAGGTTTAACACCAATATAAATAAATAATGAGTTCATTAGAGTACCTTGAAGTGGTGTTTTGTTTTCATTCGCTAACGGAGCTCACGAGATTTTCTGTCAAGTTTTGTGTTGTGAAGTTTTCAAGTTTTGGGTGAAAGATTTGATGGATTATGGAACAAGGAGTGGCAAGAGCCTAAGCTTGGGGATGCCCATGGCACCCCAAGATAATCTAAGGACACCTAAAAGCCAAAGCTTGGGGATGCCCCAGAAGACATCCCCTCTTTCGTCTACTTCTATCGGTAACTTTACTTGGAGCTATATTTTTATTCACCACATGATATGTGTTTTGCTTGGAGCGTCTTGTATGATTTGAGTCTTTGTTTTTAGTTTACCACAATCATCCTTGCTGTACACACCTTTTAAGAGAGACACACATGATTCGGAAATTGTTAGAATACTCTATGTGCTTCACTTATATCATTTGAGTTATATAGTTTTGCTCTAGTACTTCACTTATATCTTTTAGAGCACGGCGTTAGATTTGTTTTATAGAAACTATTGTTCTCTCATGCTTCACTTATATCTTTTTGAGAGTCCTATAAAATAGCATGGAAAATTTCTTTAACTAAATATCATGAGAAATTTGATACTAGATAATTGTTTTGAGATATAAATGTGGTAAGATCATAGTTGTGCTAGTTGAGTAATTGTGGAATTGAAAAATACTTGTGTTGGAGTTTGTGATTCCCGTAGCATGCACGTATGGTGAACCTTTATGTAACGAAGTCAGAGCATGAGGTATTTATTGATTGTCATCCTTTGTGTGGCGGTCGGGATCGCGCGATGGTTAACTCCTACCAACCCTTCCCCTAGGAGCATGCGTAGTAGTACGTTGCTTCGAGGGCTAATAAATTTTTGCAATAAGTATATGAGTTCTTTATGACTAATGTGAGTCCATGGATTATACGCACACTTACCTTTCCGCAATTTTCTAGCCTCTTCGGTACCGTGCATTGCCCTTTCTCACCTTGAGAGTTGGTGCAAACTTCGCCGGTGCATCCAAACCCCATGATATGATACGCTCTATCACACATAAACCTCCTTATATCTTCCTCAAAACAGCCACCATACCTACCTATTATGGCATTTCCATAGCCATTCCGAGATATATTGCCATGCAACTTTCCATCGTTTCGTTTATCATGACACGCTCCATCATTGTCATATTGCTTTGCATGATCATGTAGTTGACATTGTATTTGTGGCAAAGCCACCATTCATAATTCTTTCATACATGTCGCTCTTGATTCATTGCATATCCCGGTACACCGCCGGAGGCATCCACATAGAGTCATATTTTGAGTATTGAGTTGTAATTCATGAGTTGTAAGTAAATAAAAGTGTGATGATCATCATTATTAGAGCATTGTCCCAAGTGAGGAAAGGATGATGGAGACTATGATTCCCCCACAAGTCGGGATGAGACTCCGGGCTAAAAAAGAGGCCATAAAAAAAGAGAAAAGGCCCAAATAAAAAAATGAGAGAAAAAGAGTGAAGGGACAATGTTACTATCCTTTTATCACACTTATGCTTCAAAGTAGCACCGTGATCTTCATAATAGAGAGTCTCTTATTTTGTCACTTTCATTTACTACTGGGAAATTTCATTATAGAACTTGGCTTGTATATTCCAATGATGGGCTTCCTCAAAATGCCCGAGGTCTTCGTGAGCAAGCAAGTTGGATGCACACCCACTTAGTTTCTTTTTGAGCTTTCATACACTGATAGCTCTAGTGCATCCGTTGCATGGCAATCCCTACTCCTTGAATTAACATCAATTGATGGGCATCTCCATAGCCCGTTGATTAGCCTCGTTGATGTGAGACTTTCTCCTTTTTTGTCTTCCCACATAACCCCTACCATTATACCTTATTCCACCTTAGTGCTATATCCATGGCTTGCGCTCATGTATTGCGTAAGAATTGAAAAGGCTGAAGCGCGTTAAAAAGTATGAACCAATTGCTTGGCTAAAACCGGGGTTATACATGATATGAATATTTTGTGTGGGGAAGATGGAGCATAGCCAGACTATATGATTTTGTAGGGATAACTTGCTTTGGCTATGTTATTTTGATAAGACATAATTGCTTGGTTAGCATGCTTGAAGTATTATTGTTTTTATGTCAACATTAAACTCTTATCTTGAATCATATTAAATCTGAACATTCGTGCCACAATAAGAAGAACTACATTGAAATTATGCTAAGTAGCATTCCACATCAAAAATTCTGTTTTTATCATTTACCTACTCGAGGACGAGCAGGAATTAAGCTTGGGGATGCTTGATACGTCTCCAACGTATCTATAATTTTTTATTGTTCCATGCTATATTATATTCTGTTTTGGGCTTTATTATACATTTTTATATTAATTTTAGGACTAACCTATTAACCGGAGGCCCAGCCCAGAATTGCTGTTTTTTGCCTATTTCAGAGTTTCGCAGAAAAAGAATATCAAACGGAGTCCAAACGGAATGAAACCTTCGGGAACGTGATTTTCGGAACGAACATGATCCAGAGGACTTGGACCCTACGTCAAGACATCAACCAGGAAGGCACAAGGTAGGGGGCGCGCCCTCCACCCTCGTGGGCCCCACGTTCCTCCACCGACGTACTTCTTCCTCCTATATATACCTACGTACCCCCAAACTACCAGATACGGAGCCAAAAACCTAATTCCACCGCCGCAACCTTCTGTACCCGTGAGATCCCATCTTGGGCCTTTTCCGGAGCTCCGCCGGAGGGGGCATCGATCACGGAGGGCTTCTACATCAACACCATAGCCTCTCCGATTATGTGTGAGTAGTTTACCTCAGACCTTCGGGTCCATAGTTATTAGCTAGATGGCTTCTTCTCTCTTTTTGGATCTCAATACAATGTTCTCCCCCTCTCTTGTGGAGATCTATTCGATGTAATCTTCTTTTGCAGTGTGTTTGTTGAGACCGATGAATTGTGGGTTTTTGATCAAGTTTATCTAGGAACAATATTTGAATCTTCTCTGAATTCTTTTATGTATGATTGGTTATCTTTGCAAGTCTCTTCGAATTATCAGTTTGGTTTGGCCTACTAGATTGATCTTTCTTGCAATGGGAGAAGTGCTTAGCTTTGGGTTCAATCTTGCGGTGTCCTTTCCCAGTGACAGTAGGGGCAGCAAGGCACGTATGTATTGTTGCCATCGAGGATAACAAGATGGGGTTTATATCATATTGCATGAGTTTATCCCTCTACATCATGTCATCTTGCTTAAAGCGTTACTCTGTTCTTATGAACTTAATACTCTAGATGCATGCTGGATAGCGGTCGATGTGTGGAGTAATAGTAGTAGATGCAGGCAGGAGTCAGTCTACTTGTCTCGGACGTGATGCCTATATACATGATCATACCTAGATATTCTCATAACTATGCGCAATTCTGTCAGTTGCTCAATAGTAATTTGTTCACCCATCGTAATACTTATGCTCTCGAGAGAAGCCACTAGTGAAACCTATGGCCCCCGGATCTATTTTCCATCATATTAATCTTCCAACACTTAGTTATTTTTATTGCCTTTTATTTTACTTTGCATCTTTATTATAAAAATACCAAAAATATTATCTTATCATATCTATCAGATCTCACTCTCGTAAGTGACCATGAAGGGATTGACAACCCCTTTATTGCATTGGTTGCGAGGATTTATTTGTTTGTGTAGGTGCGAGGGACTCGTGTGTGGCCTCCTACTGGATTGATACCTTGGTTCTCAAAAACTGAGGGAAATACTTACGCTACTTTACTGCATCACCCTTTCCTCTTCAAGGGAAAACCAATGCAGTGCTCAAGAGGTAGTAGTTGTCATTTGATGAACGGGATCGCATAATTAGAGAATGATGTGATGGACAAGACCCATCCGT
Organism: Triticum aestivum; assembly: GCF_018294505.1. Taxonomy (NCBI): domain Eukaryota; kingdom Viridiplantae; phylum Streptophyta; class Magnoliopsida; order Poales; family Poaceae; genus Triticum; species Triticum aestivum. The sequence goes on from NC_057805.1 coordinate 375,422,826, forward strand.
TAGCTTAGCATAATGATCGTTAAGTTTTAATTGCTATTACTTTCTTCATGACTTATACATATTCCTCTGACTATGAGGTTATGCAACTCCCGAATACTGGAGGAACACCTTGTGTGCTATCAAACGTCACAACGTAACTGGGTGATTATAAAGATGCTCTACAGGTGTCTCCGAAGGTGTTTGTTGGGTTGGCATAGATCAAGATTAGGATTTGTCACTCCGAGTATCGGAGAGGTATCTATGGGCCCTCTCAGTAATGCACATCACTATAAGCCTTGCAAGCAATGTGACTAATGAGTTATTTACGGGATGATGCATTACGGAATGAGTAAAGAGACTTGCCGGAAACAAGATTTAACTAGGTATGATGATACCGATGATCGAATCTCAGGCAAGTAACATACCGATGACAAAGGGAATAACGTATGTTGTTATTGCGGTTTGACCGATAATGATCTTCGTAGAATATGTAGGAACCAATATGAGCATCCAGGTTCCGCTGTTGGTTATTGATCGGAGATGTGTCTCGGTCATGTCTACATAGTTCCCGAACCCATAGGGTCCGCACGCTTAACGTTCGATGACGATTTGTATTATGAGTTATGTGTTTTGGTGACCGAAGATTGTTCGGAGTCTCGGATGAGATCACGAACATGAAGAGGAGTCTCTAAATGGTCGATAGGTAAAGATTGATATATTGGAGGAAGGTATTTGGACACCAGAATGGTTTCGGGACGTTTTAGATATTTATCGAAGAACCGAGGGGTTACCGGAACCCCCCGGGGAAGTAATGGGCCTTCATGGGCCATAGGGGAGAGGGGAGGCAGCCCACAAGGGGTGGCCGCGCCCCCTCCCATAGGGAGTCCGAATTGGACTAGGGGAGGGGGCACGCCCCCCTTTCCTTCTCCTCTTCCCTCTCCCTTCCCTCTTTCCCCTCCATGAGAAAGGAAAAAAAGGGGGTCGAATCCTACTAGGAGTGGAGTCCTAGTAGGACTCCCCCGCTTGGCGCGCCCCTTGGTGGTCGGCCTCCTCCTCCCCTCCTTTATATATGGGGGCAAGGGGGCACCCAAAAGCACAACAGTTGTTCTCTTAGCCGTGTGCGGTGCCCCCCTCCACAGTTTACTCCTCCGGTCATAGCGTCATAGTGCTTAGGCGAAGCCCTGCACGGATCACATCACCATCACTGTCACCATGCCATCGTGCTGACGAAACTCTCCCTCGACCCTCTGATGGATCAAGAGTTCGAGGGACGTCATCGAGTTGAACGTGTGCTGAACTCGGAGGTGTCGTACGTTCGGTACTAGATCGGTTGGATCATGAAGACATTCGACTACATCAATCGCGTTAACCTAACGCTTCCACTTTCGGTCTACGAGGGTACGTGGACACACTCTTCCCCTCTCGTTGCTATGCAGATCTTGCGTGATCATAGGAAATTTTTTGAAATTGCATGCTACATTCCCCAACAGCCCTAATGGTCAAAATTATATGACTGCCTAGGCCATGCCTAGTGCGCTTAAGCATCGTCTAGGAGCTAGGAGAAGGCCAACCTCATCGCTTACGCCTAGCGCCCATAAGAGTATGAATCTCCATATTAATATGATTGGCATCTTGAGTCTTCTCCTCATGGACCAAGTTGCGCCGTTTCCACCATAAAGTACCAAGCGGTAATGACGATCATCTCACACACATTCCATATTCCCAAATAGATAATTCCTTATCAGCTAGAAGAAGTAGAAACTCAACTACAACCTCGCCAGCATGATCGACTTCACAAGACCTTTTGACAATATCATCCAACCCCAACATCCTCCAAACCTCTTTAGCTTTCTAGCATAGGAACATCAAGTGCTTTGAATCTTATACTCCATTAGAACAAGAAAAACACTGAGGCAAAACTTTCAGGTCTCTATTAGCAAGCGTAGCACGACATGACAAAGTGCCATGCAATGTATGCCAAATAAATTGGTTAACCTTTCCCGGACAAGACAACTTCGAAATCTTACACCAAATAGGGTTGAATGTGACTTGTACTATCCCATTAGTTTGACGAAGTTTCCTCCCATGCTGGTGATCCCATTCCATGAAATAAGTTGATCTAACAGAGAAGCTCCCATTTTTTGTAAAACTACAGGCAATAAAGTCCAACATCTCATGCATTGTAAGAGGGGTCGCAACAACCCGTTGAGCATCAACTGGCCACAATGTTTATATGGCTATCTCTTAATCCCGATTGTTATTAGTTGGGTAAATAAGATCAGAAACCTTAGACAGAAGATTTCCCCCTCTAGGAGTAATAACTTTCCTACTAGCACAATTTGGGATATCAATACTTTTCCCATTTACAACTTTCCATACATAACCAAGTTTCAGAAAATTGACCCCTGCCATGATACTTTTCCTAGTAAAAGAAGATTTCTTTTTAAAACTTGTGTTTGGCAAAACACCCTTAGGGAAATATTTATCTCTCAATACAAAGGCACTTAAAGAATCTAGCTTCTCAATTAGTCGCCATGCTTGTTTGCTAGCATCGCCAAATCAAAACAACAAATATTGCAGACACGCATTCCTCCTTGGTATTTTGGGACACACATTTTTCATCAAGCCATCCAATGCATCCTCTTCTAGTCTTCTTCGTCTCCCCACCAAAACTGTGACATCGCTTCAATATTGATCTCCGGCACAAGGACCCAAACACTCCTATGCCTGATTTCAAGTTGACACCTGGCCAAAGTCACATGCTGACCCATTTCATCAGTGCAGAAAAAATGGAAATATGAGAAGGCCAGGCAACTCAAGAAAGCACAGTACAGGAAGGAGAAGTTTATGAAGAACAACGTTGTCTCTATGACAACTGATGAACTCGTAAAGCTCCAGTCTGAAATCAAAGTCCTTAGCGATGATTTCAATGCTTGCTATGCTGATTGGAAAGGAGCCAAGGTCAGGTTCGTCAATCTGACGAAGACACTCACTTCAAGTGCCGCTGCCCCTGTGCATATTGAAGTCACTCCGGCTGTAGCATCTGCTCAGCAAACTGAAGAACATGCCAGCACCGCTGATGACAATCAGGCTGCTGAAGATAATGTGAGTTCCAGGGCTGATGACTGCATTCCAGCCGCTGATGAAATTCCCAGGGCACCCACTTGTGGTGCGCCTGAAGAAAATGAAGAGGTCAGGCCAACTGTATTAGTTGTGCCTGAAGAAACTGCACCAAATTCCTCTGCTCCACCTGCGCCTACTCCAACTCCAATCCTTCCATCTGCATCAGATGTGAAGAAGACCAAGGCTGCAAAGCGTGCAGCAGTGAAGAAAAGGAAAGCATCAGCTTCTTCAGATTCTTCTGCTCCGAAGAAAATGAAGCCTATGACCAGCTCTTTTGCAAATCCGATTGATTTGTTCCAATCTCAACCATGCCATCAAAGGACCTTGTTCCTTTTGGTGAAGAATATGTGATCCCTAGCGGATCTGATGAAGAAACTCCTTCTGCTGCTACGTCAGAGCAGATGGATGAAGAAATTGAAGTGGATGAAATCCCTTCAACCCCAGTTGTTTCCTCGCCTGTGCCTCAGTTTACTGCTGAAGAGGCCGGCGTTGAAGAAATTGAAGATGAAGATGTGGACATTGGCTGTACCACACCTGTGATGAATGATGACTTTTGGGAAAGTCAGCACCCCAATTCTCCACTCTTCACTCCACTGCAGCAAATTCCTCAGTCCCCAGTCACTACAGTTCAAATGGGATCTGATGAAGCTCATGAAGACATTCCAGCCGCTAGTGCTGAAGAAACTGAAAATGAAGAATTCAAGAACCAGGCTGCCACTGAAGAGGAACCAGAAATTCCTCAGCCTGAAGAACCTGAGATTGCGATTCCTGAGGTTGTGATGCAACTCACTGACACTCCTCTGCCCAAACCAAAGGATCCATTCTCCAGGAAGCAAAAATTCAAGACTGATGCCTTCTTTGGCGAGCATGTATTCTTCACTGATTACAACCCTTATGACTCTGCTCGCATAAGGAAGAGGCGTTTCTGGACTGCCAGCCAGGCAAATTTCTATTCCTCAGTGCTGTTCGACAAAGACAAAGTCTTCGATCATGAGCACATTCCTCACGTGGACATGGAATCTCTGCCGTGCTTCGTGCCAGTCCTCAGTGTTCTTCACGACGCTGGACTGTTAAATTTCTGCACTGACATCTGTGATTGGAATGAAGAACTTATTCTTCAATTCTATGCAACGCTGCACATCACCGGAAATTCTGAAGATGTGAATTCATGGGTGCTGGACTGGATGTCTGAAAACACTCACTACAAGGCACCAGCTACTGAATTGCTTCGTGCCTTACCTCTCAGTCCGCCCCTTGAAGGTGCTTGTTGCGTCTACAATGAACCTGAGCTAACCGATCACTACATGCAAGTGCTGATGAAGCCTTTGAAGCCAGGTCAGACCTCAAGAACAAAATTCCTTGTGAAGGAATTGCTGTATGTGCCTCGGACTGTCTATCGCATTCTGACGAAGACATTGAGTCCAATCAAGGGCCACGACTCAAATGAAGAAGAAGTCGTTGGCATCATGAAGAATCTGCTTTTCAATATCATTCATGGCATTCCCATCAACTTCCATGATTTCTTCATGAGGACTCTGGCTAATGTCGCCATGTCACCATTTGAGTTGAAGCCTTATGCACCTTGGATTATGAGATTCATCAGGACAAGGTCTTCACTCAACTATAAAGCTGATACACTGAACCATTGCAGCTACTTGCCCCCAATTGAAGTCCTCAAACGGACATTTTCCTCAGCTGATGAAAAGGGCAAGGCTACTGCTGTAATTGATGAAGGCATTCGTCCATTGGATGGACAATTTCGCAAGGCTGCATCCTACTCCACCAATGATGACTCTGCCACCCATGACTCTGCCGCCAACGCACCCAAGCAAAATCCTCAAGGCACAGCACCCAGGGTGATGACTGACCGTGAGCTTCTCCTCAGTCTTCACCAGAAGGTTGATCGCAATCATAAATGGGTCAAGCGTCAGTTTGGTTCAATTCTTCACAACATGACTGCTACCCACAATGCAGTGAAGAAAAACCACTACTACCTTCATGAAATCCTCAACCGCACCTGGGCTGTTCTGTCTCAAGTCTATAGTGAAGAAGATCTGAAGACAATGGGTCTCAAGGACGATCTTGACTGGGCTGCACCTCCTCCGAAGAAGTACAAGAAGGTCAAGGTTCCTTCCTTGGTGGCCAGCTCCTATTCTTCATCACGTGACACTGATGAACATGAAGATTTGGACGACACTGCGGCAGGCCCTACTCCAACAACCGACCCCAACAACGCTGACGCTCCTTCATCACCTTGATATTCTTCAGGGGCGTTAGTCCTCATTTTCGACCCTTTTGGTCATTTGATGACAAAGGGGGAGAAATTTGAGTTAGTCTTCAAGCGGGTCTATCTTAAATGGGCGTTTTTTTAAGTTGCAACTCTCGTTCTTTTGAAGACTTTGCTGGATCGAGTTGTAAACTTAAACTCTATGGTGACCTGATACTTTTGCTGTTTCTTCTGCATTCCTCGTTAATGTTATTGCACGCATGCTGAATTACATCAGTCACCATATTTCATCATGCATTTCAAATTCTTCATATATTATGTCAAATGCGTGTATGAATTACAAGATATAGGGGGAGATCTCCATGATTCAACTCTTCAAGTGTGCATTGCTTCAAAAGCAAATTCCTCACTATGCACATCTTCAGGGGGAGTTCTTCTATATCTTGCAATCAAATTCCTCAATATCAGTATTTACACTTCATATGTTTATCCCCGTTGAAAACTTAACCTATATTGTCATCAATCACCAAAAAGGGGGAGATTGTAAGTGCATCTAGTGCCCCTTAGTGATTTTGGTGTATTGAAGACTTATAGGTTAAGGGACTAATGCGTTTGTGAGTGTACACAGATCTATAAGTCTATGAGGAGTTTGATAATTACAGAGAAAGTCGACCCCTAAAAATGAAGTTCTTCGACTGAAGACTTTGGATTTCTGAAGACTTTCTGAAGACTTTGAAGGTGAAGAAATTGGTGTGACCTTGAAGACTTGGTATTCATTTGAGGAATATGAAGCGTGAAGACTTTTGTTTTCGTAGTTTCATTTTCTCTTTCTTGAGTCATAGGAAACACCGTACTGTTAAAGGGGGTCGAGGAAATACTAAGGAAAAATTTCCATGTGATGCTCAACTCAAAATCCTACACCTACCAATCCCTTCGAGTGAAGCCATTGGAAATCTCATACAGTTCAGTCATATTCTTCAGTGACAGAGACGAAGTTCTTCTGGTCTCTGAGGAATTTGTTCTGACTGAGGAGTTAGGAATTCGCCAGTGCGGATTGCCTACACAGTGAGGAACATGATAGCCCTGAGGAATTTGAACCTCAAATTTCCGACCGTTGCTGTGCTATGCGCCAGCTGTCCCAAAATATCTACCCACCTAACGGTCATATCATTGAAGGGCATTTATGTCTTATCATGCGGGCTGCTCCCTAGGCTATAAATAGCCGCCCCCTACAACCACTAGCTGGTTGGCTGCTCCGAGAGAAACTGACACTTGTCATTTGAGAGCATCCCATCCTCCGAGGACTTTGAGCGAAAATCATCAAGTGAGGAAAAACCCCAAACCCAAACACCTACAAACCCAAAGTGATTGAGCATCACTGAAGAGATTGATCCTGCGTGGATCCGACGCTTGTTACCTTTGAAGACTGTGCTTCTTCCAGACGGTTAGGCGTCATGGTCTAGAGCATCCAAGAGGAAATTGTGGATTGCCGAGTGACCGAGTTTGTGAAGGTTTGGAAGTCACCTGAAGACTTACCATGAGTGATTGGATGAGGTCTGTGTGACCTTAGTTCAAGGAGAATACGGTGAGGACTATGTGTCCGGGACTGGGTGTCCTCAGGTTTAAATACCTAGCCGCTCCAACCAGACGTACAACTGAGACAGCAGTTGGAACTGGTCTACCAAATCATTGTCTTCACCAAGCCAAATGGTTCTATTTCCTCAACTCTTTCATTTCCTCATTCCTGTGTTGTGCAATTGTTCATATCTGTGTTTCAAGACTTTGACTGAAGACTTTCTCAATTTCCTCAGTCTGTTTGTCTTCATCCTGTGTTATCCTATGTTTACGCTTTCTGTACTCTGTGCTTGTTTTCATTTCATCATGATGACTATGCTTGTGTTCTGCTATGCATACTTTTGAGTACTTATTGCGCTGCAAGTAGTTCTTCGCTAAGGAATTTCCTCACCCACAAATTCCTCAGTGAAGAATTTATAAAAATCGCCTATTCACCCCCCCTCTAGTCGATATAACGCACTTTCACTTTTCCTCTTGTTTTGGACTCTAATTTGCATGATTTGAATGAAACTAACCCGGACTGACGTTGTTTTCAGCAGAACTACCATGGTGTTGTTTTTTGTGCAGAAATAAAAGTTCTCAGATTGGCACGAAACTTGCGAGGATTTTTTATTAAATAAATAAGAATTTCTGGAGCCAAGAACCACTAGAGGGGGGCACATGGGTGGGCACAACCCACCAGGGCGCGCGCCCCTCCAGGCACGCCCAGGTGGGTTTTCCCAGCCTGGTGGCCCCGCAGACTCCAACCCTGATACTATAAAATCACATATTTGGAGAGAAAAATCAGGGAGAAAGAATTATCGCGTTTCTCGAGACGGAGCTGCCGCCACCTCCTGTTGTTCATCGGGAGGCCAGATCTAGAGTCCGTTTGGGGCTCCGGAGAGGGGGATCTTTGATCTTCGTCATCACCAACCCTTCTCCATCGCCAATTCCATGATGCTCCCCACCGGGAGTGAGTAATTCCTTCGTAGGCTCGCTGGTCGGTGAGGAGTTGAATGAGATTCATCATGTAATCGAGTTAGTTTTGTTAGGGCTTGATCCCTAGTATCCATTATGTTCTGAGATTGATGTCGATGCTTAATGCTTGTCACTTTGGGCCCGGGTGCCATGATTTCATATCTGAACCATTTATGTTATCACCATTATATCTATGTTCTAGATCCGATCTTCCAAGTTATAGTCACCTACTACGTGTTATGATCCGGCAAACCTCGAGTGACAGAAGTCGGGACACTTCCCGATGATGACCGTAGTTTGAGGAGTTCATGTATTCACCATGTGTTAATGCCTTGTTCCGGTTCTCTATTAAAAGGAGGCCTTAATATCCCTTAGTTTCCGATAGGACCCCGTGATAATCCCCAAGTGCAGGGAATCATCATAGCAATTCCCAAAGGTGGAAGTGATAAGTATGGAGTGTCGAACCCACAAGGAGCTAAAGGTAAGATCAATATTCTCTCAAGTCCTATCTGCCACTGATACGACTCTACGTACACCGAACGTTTGCTTCCAACTAGAAACAAGAAAGAAAACTATGTTGTGGGTATGAAGAGGATAACTTTGCATGGCATCGAAGAGCTAAAATATAAAAGTAGGTGCTGTTATCATAAAGTTAGAATATATTACTTAATATTATAAATAGCGAGTGTGGAATAATGATGGGTCGGTGTGCGGAATTATCCTAGGCAATTGTTAATAAGACCGGTAGTCGTCATTGCAATTTCATATGAGGGAGAGGCATAAGCTAAAATACTTTCTCTTCTTGGATCATATGCACTTATGATTGGAACTATAGCAAGCATCCGCAACTACTAAAGATCATTAAGGTAAAACCCAACCATAGCATTAACATATCAAGTCCCCTTTATCCCATACGCAACAACCCCCTTACTCGGGTTTATGCTTCTGTCACTCAAGCAACCCACTATAAACGAATCATGAACGTATTGCAACACCCTACCGGGAATCCCTCACGCTTGCGCGACACGGAGGGCACAATAGGACAACACCAAAATAAAACATACAACTCATACCAATCTAGATCATCAATCAACCCAAAGACAAAGGATATCTACTCAAAACATCATAGGATGGAAACACATCATTGCATCATAATATGTGGCATAAAGCACCATGTTCAAGTAGGGATTACAACGGGGTGCGGGAGAGTGGACCGCGTAAAATAGATGAGGATGGTGATGATGATGGTGATGTTGATGAAGACGATCACCGCGGCGATGATTCCCGTCCCGATGGCACTCCGGTGCCACCGAGAGAGAGGAGGAGAAGTTCTCCCCCTTGTGCTTCCTCCTCCATGGCCTCCCCCTAGATGGGGAGAGGTTCTCCCTCTGGATCTTGGCCTTCATGGCGATGATGGCCCCTCCGGGATCCTCCTCCATGGCCTCCGGTGATGATGGCCCCCTCCGGCAGGGTGCCAGAGAGGGCCTAGATTGATTTCTCGTGGCTATAGAGGCTTGCGGTGGTGGAACTTCCGATCTAGGTTATTTTCTGGAGGTTTGGGTATTTATAGGAGAGGTTGGCGTCGAGAACAAGTCAGGGGGCCCCACGGGAAGTCCACGAGGCACAAGGGCGCGCCCTAGGGGGGTGGGCACGCCCTCCACCCTCGTTGGGCCCACGGGCCTCCCCTCCGGTAACTCTTCATTCCAGTATTTTGTATATTTTCCAAAAAAAATCTCCATTATCGCATTCCGAGAACTTTAATTTCTGCACAAAAACAACACCACGGTAGTTCTACTGAAAACAGCGTCAGTCCAGGTTAGTTCTAATCAAATCATACCAAAATCATATAAAACTATTGTAAACATGGCATGAATACTTCATAAATTATAGATACGTTGGAGACGTATCAACATCCCCAAGCTTAATTCCTGCTCGTCCTCGAGTAGGTAAATGATAAAAGAAATAATTTATGAAGCGTGAATGCTAGCAAGTGCATAAGTTTGATCAATTATAGTTCCAATCACTTTTTCTAGCATCATTATATATCATAACAGTAGCTCAACTCATGAAACTTCTCATGATCAAGTAACAATCTATTCACATGTTAAAGTATAGATCATAAACTTTCTTGAAAACTAACAAACCGTGCTCTTAGTCATCAAACAATTGCAATTCATCTTATTTTCGGGAAGGGTCTATGTAAGAGCTTTGATTCAGCAAACTCCACATACTCAACTATCATTTAATCTTTCACAATTACTAACACTGATGTGATATTTATGGGTTCAAAGTTTTAATCGGACACAGAGAAAGATAGGGGCTTATAGTTTCGCCTCCCAACCTTTTACCTCAAGGGTAATGTCAACAATAATAATTTATGAAAACCTACATCCAAGTGGATATATATATCCGGATCGCTCCAACACAAAGTGCTTGCCAAAGGAAAAAGTGTAAAAAGGAAAGGTGATAATCACCACGACTCTTGTATAAGGGTAGAAGATAAAAGTAAAAGATAGGCCCTTCGCAGAGGGAAGCAGAGGTTGTCATGCGCTTTTATGGTTGGATGCACAAAATCTTAATGCAAAAGAACGTCGCTTTATATTGCCGCTTGTGATAAAGACCTTTATTATGCAGTCTGTCGCTTTTATTTCTTCCCTATCACAAGTTCGTATAAAGCTTATTTTCTTCGCACTAATAGATCATACATATTTAGAGAGCATTTTTATTGCATGCACCGATGAAAACTTACTTGAAGGATCTTACTCAATCCATAGGTAGGTATGGTGGACTCTCATGGCAAAACTGGTTTAAGGGATGTTTGGAAGCACAAGTAGTATTTCTACTTGGTGCAAAGAATTTGGCTAGCATGAGAGGGAAAGGCAAGCTCAACATGTTGGATGATCCAAGACAATATAACGTTTCGGATATAGGAAAACATAACCCATTAAGTTGTCTTCCTTGTCCAACATCAACCTTTTAGCATGTCATATTTTAATGAGTGCTCACAATTACAAAAGATGTCCAAGATAGTGTATTTATATGTGAAATCTCTCTTCCTTTAATATTCTTTCATGAATTGTTCAAGTGACCAATTCTGTGTTTGCTAACTTTCAATGAATTTACCACCTATACTTATTATGTGTGAAGTCATTACTCCCGATGGTATAAGCATATGAAACATATATAAATTCAGATTTATGATATTCAATTCATTCAACCATTTACTCATAGGATATATGTGAAGCACATGAGTAAATGACAAACTACTCCAAAAAGATATAAGTGAAGAACACTGAGTAGTCAAATAATTAACTAGCCATGGGACGATTCTTTTTCACTCAAGATTTCAGATCCAATGATTTTATTCAAACATCAATTAAAATTAAAAATACGCTCCAAGCAAAACACATATCATGTGACGAATAAAAATATAGCTCCGAGTAAGGTATACCGATAGTTTTGAAGACGAAAGAGGGGATGCCTTTCGGGGCATCCCCAAGCTTAGGTGCTTGATTCTTCCTTGAATATTAACTTGGGGTGCCTTGGGCATCCCCAAGCTTAGGGTCTTTCCACTCCTTATTCTCCTCATATTGATATCTCACCCAAAACTTGAAAACTTCAATCACACAAAACTTAACGGAACTTCGTGAGATGGGTTAGTATGATAATGAGTAAACCATTCACTTTGGTACTGTCAAAGACAAGATTCATAATTGTTATCACACAATGCCTACTTTAACATATGATTTCTACAATTTATATTGAGAAATATAAGCCATAGAAACTAGAAAACAAGCAAACTATGCAATGAAAACAGAATCTGTCAGAAACAGAACAGTCTGTAATGATCTGAACAGCAACCATACTTCTGCTACTCCAACAATTATGAAATAAATTGGTGGACATGAGGAATTTGTCTATTAATCTTCTGAAAAAAGAATCAGCTCAAAATCGCTCTTCTGTAAAAAATGACAGCTAATCCCGTGAGCGCAAAGTTTCTGTTTTTTACAGCAAGATCACATTAACTTTCACCCAAGTCTTCCCAAAGGTCTTACTTGGCACTTTATTGAAACAAAATATATAATACATTATTACGACTGTAGCTTAATCATGTGAACACACAAAAACAGTAATGGTAAATATTGGGTTGTCTCCCAACAAGCGCTTTTCTTTAATGGCTTTTAGCTAGGCATGATGATTTCAATGATGCTCACATAAAAGATAAGAACTGAAACATAAAGAGAGCATCATGAAGAATATGACTAGCACATTTAAACCTAACCCACTTCCTATGTCTAGGGATTTTTTGAGCACACAATTTATAGGAACAAGGATCAACTAGCATAGGAAGGCAAAACAAGTATAACTTCAAAACTTTAAGCACATAGAGAGGAAACTTGGTACTATTGCAACTCCTACAAGCATATATTCCTTCCTCATAATAATTTTCAGTAGCATCATGAATGAATTCAACAATATAACCATCACATAAAGCATTCTTTTCATGATCTACAAGCATATAAATTTTTCTACTCTCCACATAAGCAAAATTCTTATCATTCGGAATAATGGGAGCAAACTCAACAGAATAACGGTCATGTGAGGCATAATCCAATTGAAAATTAAAATCATGATGACAAGTTTCATGGTTAACATTATTATTTATAGCATAGATTTCATCACAATAATCATCATAGATAGCGGCTTTGTTCTCATATTCAATTGGAACCTCTTCCGAAATAGTGGAATCACCAATTCCTAAAGTTGACACTCTTCCAACCCCACTTTAGATTATAGTATTATTCATACTCCAAAAGATATAAGTGAAGTTCATGGAGCATTCTAAAATTAATATAGACTAACCAATATCCAAGATCAAAATATATAAGTGAAGCACACGAAGCATTCTATAAAACCATACTCAAAAAGATTTAAGTGAAGCACAAAGAGCAATTCTATAAGATCATACTTAAAAGATATAAGTGAAGCACATGAACTATTCTATAAATAAATGGATGGCTATCTCATACTAGCATGGTTCTTAAAGGAAAAACAAAAACACAAAGGACACAAATCATGTGAACAAAAAAACCGAGGTATACCGATAATTGTTGAAGAAGAAAGATGGGATGCCAACAGGGGCATCCCCAATCTTAGATGCTTGAGTATCCTTGAAATATTTACTTGGGGTGCCTTGGGAATCCCCAAGCTTGAAATATTGCCTCTCTTTATTTTTCTCATATTGATAGCTCCTCGATCTTCGAACACTTCGTCCACACAAAACTTTAACAAAAACATTGTGAGATCCGTTAGTATAATAAAGCAAATCACTACCTTTAGGTACTGTTGCAAACTTATTCCAATTTCATATTATAACTATATATACTGTATTTCAACTTCACCATGGTTCATACCCCCCGATACTACCCATAGATTCATCAAAATAAGCGAACAACACATAGAAAACAGAATATATCAAAAACAAGACAGTCTGTAGTAATCTGGAAGTTTAGTATACTTCTGTAATTCCAAAAATTCTAAAACAATATGAAAATTTAAACAAATTGTACAGAAGTAATGTGCAAAAAGTTTCAGACCCATTTGACTTTCCAGTAAAAAATGTCAATTCACGCGCTATAGCCAAAGTTTCTGTTTTTGTACTGCACAAAGTAAACAAGCAATCTAACCATCCTAAAACCAAAGGTTGGAACATTATTTTTATAATACAATGGATATATACAAGGGGATAATTATTTTCAGAGAAACTTCCATGAAATTTTTTTACATTGTTTCCATGAGCATGTACACAACTGTTCAAGGTCGACCCTCACTTCTCCAATGCATAACCTTCCAATCACTTCTCTTATTGAAAAACTTTTTAGGCATGAGAGGCAAGTAATTTTTTTTTGTATTTTCATTCTTTTTTTTTGTATGTTTCACCCACAACTAAATAGAAACAAAAAGGAAAAACAAAATCTACTTAGTGAAGAAAGCAAACAAGCACACACGAGATATCAACCCCATGCTATTGCTCCCCGGCAACAGCGCCAGAAAAGAGCTTGATAATCCCCAAGTGCGGGGAATCATCGTAGCAATTCCCAAAGGTGGAAGTGATAAGTATGGAGTGTCGAACCCACAAGGAGCTAAAGGTAAGATAAATATTCTCTCAAGTCCTATCTGCCACTGATACGACTCTACGTACACCGAACGTTTGCTTCCAACTAGAAACAAGAAAGAAAATTATGTTGTGGGTATGAAGAGGAGAACTTTGCATGGCATCGAAGAGCTAAAATATAAAAGTAGGTGCTGTTATCATAAAGTTAGAATATATTACTTAATATTATAAATAGCGAGTGTGGAATAATGATGGGTCGGTGTGCGGAATTCCTAGCCAATTGTTAACAAGACCGGTAGTCGTCATTGCAATTTCATATGAGGGAGAGGCATAAGCTAACATACTTTCTCTTCTTGGATCATGTGCACTTATGGTTGGAACTCTAGCAAGCATCCGCAACTACTAAATATCATTAAGGTAAAACCCAACCATAGCATTAACATATCAAGTCCCCTTTATCCCATAAGCAACAACCCCCTTACTCGGGTTTATGCTTCTGTCACTCAAGCAACCCACTATAAGCGAATCATGAACGTATTGCAACACCCTACAGCGGGAATCCCTCATGCTTGCGCGACACAGAGGGCACAATAGGATAGCACCAAAATAAAACATACAACTCATACCAATCTAGATCATCAATCAACCCAAAGACAAAGGATATCTACTCAAAACATCATAGGATGGCAACACATCATTGGATCATAATATGTGGCATAAAGCACCATGTTCAACTAGGGATTACAGCGGGGTGCGGGAGAGTGGACCGCGTAAAATAGATGAGGATGGTGATGATGATGGTGATGTTGATGAAGACGATCACCGCGGCGATGATTCCCCTCCCGATGGCACTCCGACGCCACCAAGAGAGAGGAGGAGAAGTTCTCCCCCTTGTGCTTCCTCCTCCATGGCCTCCCTCCTGGATGGGGAGAGGTTCTCCCTCTGGATCTTGGCCTTCATGGCGATGATGGCCCCTCCAGGATCCTCCTCCATGGCCTCCGGTGATGATGGCCCCCTCTGGCAGGGTGCTAGAGAGGGCCTAAATTGATTTCTCGTGGCTACAGAGGCTTGCGGCGGCGGAACTTATGATCTACATTATTTTTTGGAGGTTTGGGTATTTATAGGAGAGGTTGGCATCGAGAACAAGTTAGGGGGCCCACGGGAAGTCCACGAGGCACAGGGGCGCGCCCTCCACCCTCGTGGGGCCCACGGGGCTCCCCTCCAGTAACTCTTCGTTCCAGTATTTTTTATATTTTGCGGAAAACTTCTCCGTTGATTTTCATCGCATTTCAAGAACTTTTATTTCTGCACAAAAACAACACCACGGTAGTTCTGCTGAAAACAGCGTCAGTCCAGGTTAGTTCTAATCTAATCATACCAAAATCATGTAAAACTATTGTAAACATGGCATGAATACTTCATAAATTATAGATACGTTGGAGACGTATCACCCCGCTGCCATGGGAGGGTGGGACAAAAGATGTCATGCAAGTTCTTTCCATTAGCATGTATAACTATTTATGGAATACATGCCTACATTATATTTATGAACTGGAGCTAGTGCCATATCACCCTAGGTTATGACTGTTATATGATGAATATCATCCAATGAATTCACCGATCCAATGCCTACGAATTTCTCTCATATCGTTCTTGCTAAGTCACTACTGTTATTGTTACTATTGCACTTGCTACAAAATCATTGCTATCACTGTTACTATTACTATTGCTGTTGCTACTACTGTCAAAACTATCATACTACTTCGCTACTGATCACTTTGCTGCAGATAATTATTCTCCAAGTGTGGTTGAATTGAAAACTCAGCTGCTAATACTTGCAAATATTCTTTGGCTCCCCTTGTGTCGGATCAATAAATTTGGGTTGAATACTCTACCCACGAAAACTGTTGTGATCCCCTATATTGTGGGTTATCAAGACCTTTTTCTGGCACCGTTGCCGGGGAATCATAGCTATATTTGTTGAGTCACTTGGGATTATTATCAAATTATCACTATGAAGAATCTGAAGGATGCTAAGACTAAGATGTTTTCCCTCTAAGACGATGGGAGGTAAGGAACTACCATCTAGCTCTGCACTTGATTCACCTTCTGTTATAAGTAGACTTACAACACCACCACATGTTATCAATTCTGATATGTCGCAAGTTATTGATGATGCTACTTCTGCTATGAATGCTACTCATGATGATGCTAGCACCTTGCTTGATGATCATGTGCCACTAGGTGAATTTCTTGATGAAAAAATTGCTAGAGTAAGACAGAATGAGATTTTTGAAACTGATGAAGAGCTTGAAACTGAAAATCTTGAAACACCTAGTTCTCCTAGATATGAATTGCCAAAGGTACCAGAAGGTTATGTTATGGATGAGGAGACAGCTAGAGACATTCTTGCTTGCAAGGGTAGAGATGATTTGGAAAAATTATTATGCAAGTATAAAGAAAATACTTTGAATGCTAAACTGAAATGTGATCCTCAGTTTGCTACTTCACCTCTCTTTGTTGATGATAAGGATTATGAATTCTCTGTAGACCCAGAGTTAATTACTTTGGTTGAATCTGATCCTTTCCATGGTTATGAAATTGAAACTGTTGTGGCACATCTACTAAGTTGAATGACATGGCCACCCTTTTTGCTCATGATGAGAAGATTCGCTATTATTATATTCTCAAATTATTTACGTTCTCATTAAAGGGTGATGATAAGACTTGGTATAATACTCTTTGTCCTGGTTGTGTGTGTAGTCCCCAGGATATGATTTATTACTTCTCTGGAAAATATTTTCATGCTCATAAGAAACAAGTTGCCTTACAGGAAATATTTAACTTTGTGCAAATTGAAGAAGAGAGTCTCCCACAAGCTTGGGGGAGGCTTCTCCAATTCCTTAATGCTTTGCCTGATCATCCTCTTAAGAAAAATTAAATACTTGATATCTTCTATAATGGACTAACCGATGCTTCTAGGGATTTCCTAGATAGTTGTGCTAGTTGTGTTTTCAGGGAACGAACTGTTGAACAAGCTGAAGAATTATTAAATAACATATTGAAAAATTATGATGATTGGATCCTTCCCGAGCCACCACTTAAACCTAATCCAAAAGAAGAGGGGTATCTTATGTCTCAGTCTCGAAGATATGCAAGAGGCAAATAAATCTATGAAGGAAAAAGGTATTAAAGCAGAGGATGTTAAAAATTTACCACCTATCGAAGAAATACATGGGCTTGAAACACCACCACCACCTAAGGTGGTAGAGGTAAATTCTTTACTGAAGTTCGATGAGGGTGATATTCCTTATAATAAACATCCTAGTCAATGCCTTTATGAGTTTGATAATTACATTAGAAAGCAAGATCACTTCAATGCAAATGTTATGAAACGATTGAAATATAATTCTGATACGATTGCTCGCTTGAGTGACTTGTTATTTTAGAATCTCAAATGATGTTAGAGGTGTAGGGAAGCATGCCTCTATGGTTCAAACTAAATTAGAACAAGTTGCTAAATCTCAAAGAGAGTTGCTTGATGAAATGAATAATAATATCAATGATCATGTTGTTAGAGTAATGACTAGAGGAGGTAGAATGACTCAGGAACCACTTTATCCTGAGGAACACCCAAAAAGAATTGAACAAGACTCTCAAAGAGTTAACACTGATGCACCTAGTCCTTCCAAAAAGAAGAAGAAGAAGAAGAAGAAGAATGATAGGACTTTGCATGCCTCTAGTGAACCTGAAGTAGAAAAACCTCCTGATAATGATAACGAAGTCTCTATTTCTGATGGTGAAACTCAATCTGGTAGTGAACACTCATCTTCTGATAATCAAAAAGACAATGATGAGGTTCATGAAGATACTCAACCAAATAATAAAGAACCAGATAATGATGTTGAAATAGAACCATTTGTTGATCTTGATAACCCACAACCCAAGAATAAAAGATATGATAAAAGAGACTTTGTTGCTAGAAAACATGGTAAGGAAAGAGAATTGTGGGTTCAAAAACCTATGCCCTTTCCACCTAAGTCAACCAAAAATAAAGATGATGAAGAATTTGAACGCTTTGCTGAAATGTTGAGGCTAGTCTTTTTGCATACTCGCTTGACTGATATCTTAAAAATGCCTCCTTATGCAAAGTACACGAAAGACATCATCACCAATAAGAGAAACATATCAGAAGCTGAAATCTCCACCATGCTTGCTAATTATACTTTTAAGGGTGGAGTACCTAAAAAACTTGGAGATCCGGGAATACAAACTATACCTTGCTCCATCAAAAGAAATTATGTGAAAACTGCTTTATGTGACTTAGGAGTCGGTGTTAGTGTTATGCCTTTATCTTTATATAAAAGACTTGATTTGAATAAACTCACACCTACTGAAATATCTTTGCAAATGGCTGACAAATCAACTGCCATACCTATCGGTATTTGTGAGGATGTGCCCATTGTTGTTGCAAACATTACTATCTTAACTTACTTTGTTATAGTTGAGATGCCCGAGGATGACAACATGTCGATTATCCTTGGTAGACCCTTCTTGAATACTGCAGGGGCTGTTATTGATTGCAATAAAAGCAAGGCACTTTTCATATCAATGGTAATGAGCATACGGTGCACTTTCTGAAGATACAATTCCAAGTGAATGGTATTAATGTTATTGAAAAATCTCCGACAATCACTATTGGAAGTTTTCAACTACCTCTACTTACTGACAAAAAGAAATATGAAATGCTTACTGCTGGGGACATTCATATTGTTGGGGATCGTAGCAGAAATTAAAATTTTCTACGCATCACCAAGATCAATCTATGGAGTTTACTAGCAACGAGAGGGGAGGAGTGAATCTACATACCCTTGTAGATCGCGAGCGGAAGCGTTCAAGAGAACGGGGTTGATGGAGTCGTACTCGTCGTGATCCAAATCACCGATGATCCAAGCGCCGAACGGACGGCACCTCCGCGTTCAACACACGTACGGAGCGGTGACGTCTCCCACGCCTTGATCCAGCAAGGAGGAGGGAGAGGTTGAGGAAGAAGGCTCCAACAGCAGCACGACGGCGTGGTGGTGGTGGAGTGACAGTTCTCCGGCAGGGCTTCGCCAAGCACACGCGGAGGAGGAGAGGTGTTGGGGAGGGGAGGGGCTGCGCCTTGGATGTGGTGCTGCAGCCCTCCCCTCACCCCTCTATTTATAGGGAGAAGTGGGAAGGGGGACGGCCCCTCTAGATGGGATCTAGAGGGGGGCGGCGGCCAAGGGGAAGGTGGCTTGCCCCCCAAGCAAGGGGGGGCGCCCCCCTTTAGGGTTTCCCCCAAACCCTAGGAGCATGGGCCCTAGGGGGATTGGCGCCCAGCCCACTAAGGGCTGGTTCCCTTCCACCTACAGCCCATAAGGCCCTCCGGGGCAGGTGCACCCTCCCGGTGGACCCCCGGAACCCCTCCGGTGGTCCCGGTACAATACCGGTATACCCCCGAATATTTCCGGTGACCGTATGGTGACTTCCCATATATAAATCTTTACCTCCGGACCATTCCGGAACTCCTCGTGACGTTCGGGATCTCATCCAGGACTCCGAACAACATTCGGTAATCACATACAAACCTTCCTTATAACCCTAGCGTCATCGAACCTTAAGTGTGTAGACCCTATGGGTTCGGGAATCATGCAGACATGACCGAGACACCTCTCTAGCCAATAACCAACAGCGGGATCTGGATACCCATGTTGGCTCCCACATGTTCCATGATGATCTCATCGGATGAACCACGATGTCGAGGATTCAAGCAATCCCGTATACAATTCCCTTTGTCAATCGGTACGTTACTTGCCCGAGATTCGATCGTCGGTATCCCAATACCTCGTTCAATCTCGTTACCGGCAAGTCACTTTACTCGTTCCGTAATGCATGATCCCATGACTAACTACTTAGTCACATTGAGCTCATTATGATGATGCAATACCGAGTGGGCCCAGAGATACCTCTCCGTCATACGGAGTGACAAATCCCAGTCTCGATCCGAGCCAACCCAACAGACACTTTCGGAGATACCTGTAGTGCACCTTTATAGCCACCCAGTTACGTTGTGACGTTTGGTACACCCAAAGCATTCCTACGGTATCCGGGAGTTGCACGATCTCATGGTCTAAGGAAATGATACTTGACATTAGAAAAGCTTTAGCAAACGAACTACACGATCTAGTGCTATGCTTAGGATTGGGTCTTGTCCATCACATCATTCTCCTAATGATGTGATCCCGTTATCAATGACATCCAATGTCCATGGTCAGGAAACTGTAACCATCTATTGATCAACGAGCTAGTCAACTAGAGGCTCACTAGGGACATGTTATGGTCTATGTATTCACATATGTATTACGATTTCCGGATAACACAATTAAAGCATGAACAATAGACAATTATCATGAACAAGGAAATATAATAATAACCATTTTATTATTGCCTCTAGGGCATATTTCCAACAGTCTCCCACTTGCACTAGAGTCAATAATCTAGTTACATTGTGATGAATCGTACACCCATAGAGTTCTGGTGTTGATCATGTTTCGCTCGTGGAAGAGGTTTAGTCAACGGATCTGCGACATTCAAATCCGTATGCACTTTACAAATATCTATGTCTCCATTTTGAACATTTTCACGAATGGAGTTGAAGCGACGCTTGATGTGCCTGGTCTTCTTGTGAAACCTGGGCTCCTTGGCAAGGGCAATAGCTCCAGTGTTGTCACAGAAGAGAGTCATCGGCCCCGATGCATTGGGAATAACTCCTAGGTCGGCAATGAACTCCTTCATCCAGATTGCTTCATGTGCTGCCTCCGAGGCTGCCATGTACTCCGCTTCACATGTAGATCCCGCCACGACGCTTTGCTTGCAACTGCACCAGCTGACTGCCCCACCATTCAAAATATACACGTATCCGGTTTGTGACTTAGAGTCATCCAGATCTGTGTCGAAGCTAGCATCGACGTAACCCTTTACGACGAGCTCTTCGTCACCTCCATAAACGAGAAACATATCCTTAGTCCTTTTCAGGTACTTCAGGATGTTCTTGACCGCTGTCCAGTGTTCCATGCCGGGATTACTTTGGTACCTTCCTACCAAACTTACGGCAAGGTTTACATCAGGTCTGGTACACAGCATGGCATACATAATAGACCCTATGGCCGAGGCATAGGGGACGACACTCATCTTTTCTCTATCTTCTGCCGTGGTCGGGCATTGAGCCGTGCTCAATCTCACACCTTGCAATACAGGCAAGAACCCCTTCTTGGACTGATCCATATTGAACTTCTTCAATATCTTGTCAAGGTATGTGCTTTGTGAAAGACCTATGAGGCGTCTCGATCTATCTCTATAGATCTTGATGCCTAATATGTAAGCAGCTTCTCCAAGGTCCTTCATTGAAAAACACTTATTCAAGTAGGCCTTTATACTTTCCAAGAATTCTATATCATTTCCCATCAATAGTATGTCATCCACATATAATATGAGAAATGCTACAGAGCTCCCACTCACTTTCTTGTAAACACAGGCTTCTCCATAAGTCTGTGTAAACCCAAACGCTTTGATCATCTCATCAAAGCGAATGTTCCAACTCCGAGATGCCTGCACCAGCCCATAGATTGAGCGCTGGAGCTTGCATACTTTGTCAGCATTCTTAGGATCGACAAAACCTTCCGGCTGCATCATATACAATTCTTCCTTAAGGAAGCCGTTAAGGAATGCCGTTTTGACGTCCATTTGCCATATTTCATAATCGTAGAATGCGGCAATTGCTAACATGATTCGGACGGACTTCAGCTTCGCTACGGGTGAGAAGGTCTCATCGTAGTCAACTCCTTGAACTTGTCGATAACCCTTAGCGACAAGTCGAGCTTTATAGATGGTAACATTTCCATCCGCGTCCGTCTTCTTCTTAAAGATCCATTTATTTTCTATCGCTCGCCGATCATCGGGCAAGTCTGTCAAAGTCCACACTTTGTTTTCATACATGGATCCTATCTCGGATTGCATGGCTTCAAGCCATTTGTTGGAATCTGGACCCGCCATTGCTTCTTCATAGTTCGAAGGTTCACCGTTGTCCAACAACATGATTTCCAGGACAGGGTTGCCGTACCACTCTGGTGCGGAACGTGTCCTTGTGGACCTACGAAGTTCAGTGGTAACTTGATCATGATCGTCATCATTAACTTCCTCTCTAGTCGGTGCAGGCACCACAGAAACATTTTCTTGTGCTGCGCTACTTTCTGGTTCGAGAGGGGTCATCTCATCAAGTTCCACTTTCCTCCCACTTACTTCTTTCGAGAGAAACTCTTTCTCCAGAAAGGACCCGTTCTTGGCAACGAAGATCTTGCCTTCGGATCTGAGGTAGAAGGTATACCCAATGGTTTCCTTAGGGTATCCTATGAAGACGCATTTTTCCGACTTGGGTTCGAGCTTTTCAGGTTGAAGTTTCTTGACATAAGCATCGCATCCCCAAACTTTAAGAAACGACAGCTTAGGTTTCTTTCCAAACCATAATTCATACGGTGTCGTCTCAACGGATTTCGACGGAGCCCTATTTAAAGTGAATGCGGCAGTCTCTAAAGCATAACCCCAGAATGATAGCGGTAGATCGGTAAGAGACATCATAGATCGCACCATATCCAATAGAGTGCGATTACGACGTTCGGACACACCATTACGCTGAGGTGTTCCAGGCGGCGTGAGTTGTGAAACAATTCCACATTTCCTTAAGTGTGTGCCAAATTCGTGACTCAAATATTCCCCTCCACGATCTGATCGTAAGAACTTTATTTTCCTGTCACGTTGATTCTCAACCTCACTCTGAAATTCCTTGAACTTTTCAAAGGTCTCAGACTTGTGTTTCATTAAGTAGACATACCCATATCTACTCAAGTCATCAGTGAGGGTGAGAACATAACGATAGCCACCGCGAGCCTCAACGCTCATTGGACCGCACACATCAGTATGTATGATTTCCAATAAGTTGGTTGCTCGCTCCACTGTTCCGGAGAACGGAGTCTTGGTCATTTTGCCCATGAGGCATGGTTCGCACGTGTCAAATGATTCATAATCAAGAGACTCCAAAAGTCCATCTGCATGGAGTTTCTTCATGCGTTTGACACCAATGTGACCAAGGCGGCAGTGCCACAAGTATGTGGGACTATCATTATCAACCTTACATTTCTTGGCATTCACACTATGAATATGTGTAACATCACGTTCGAGATTCATTAAGAATAAACCATTGACCAGCGGGGCATGACCATAAAACATATCTCTCATATAAATAGAACAACCATTATTCTCGGATTTAAATGAGTAGCCATCTCGCATTAAACGAGATCCAGATACAATGTTCATGCTCAAAGCTGGCACTAAATAACAATTATTGAGGTTTAAAACTAGTCCCGTAGGTAAATGTAGAGGTAGCGTGCCGACGGCGATCACATCGACCTTGGAACCATTCCCGACGCGCATCGTCACCTCGTCCTTCGCCAGTCTCCGCTTATTCCGCAGCTCCTGCTTTGAGTTACAAATATGAGCAACCGCACCGGTATCAAATACCCAGGAGCTACTACGAGCGCTGGTTAGGTACACATCTATAACATGTATATCACATATACCTTTGGTATTGCCGGCCTTCTTATCCGCTAAGTACTTGGGGCAGTTCCGCTTCCAGTGACCGTTTCCCTTGCAATAAAAGCACTCAGTCTCAGGCTTGGGTCCATTCTTTGTCTTCTTCCCGGCAGCTTGCTTACCGGGCGCGGCAACTCCCTTGCCGTCTTTCTTGAAGTTCTTCTTACCCTTGCCTTTCTTGAACTTAGTGGTTTTATTCACCATCAACACTTGATGTTCCTTTTTGATCTCCACCTCCGCTGATTTCAGCATTGAATATACCTCAGGAATGGTCTTTTCCATCCCCTGCATATTGAAGTTCATCACAAAGCTCTTGTAGCTAGGTGGGAGCGACTGAAGGATTCTGTCAACGACCGCGTCATCCGGGAGATTAACTCCCAGCTGAGACAAGCGGTTGTGCAACCCAGACATTTTGAGTATGTGTTCGCTGACGGAACTATTCTCCTCCATCTTACAACTGTAGAACTTGTCGGAGACTTCATATCTCTCGACCCGGGCATGAGCTTGGAAAACCATTTTCAGCTCTTGGAACATCTCATATGCTCCGTGCTGCTCAAAACGCTTTTGGAGCCCCGGTTCTAAGCTGTAAAGCATGCCGCACTGAACCAGGGAGTAATCATCACTACGTGACTGCCAGGCATTCAGAACGTCTTGAGTTGCTGGGAAAACAGGTGCATCACCTAGCGGTGCTTCAAGGACATATGCTTTCTTGGCAGCTATGAGGATAATCCTCAGGTTACGGACCCAGTCCGTGTAGTTGCTACCATCGTCTTTCAGCTTGGTTTTCTCTAGGAACGCGTTGAAGTTGAGGGCAACATTAGCGTGGGCCATTTGATCTACAAGACATATTGTAAAGGTTTTTAGACTAAGTTCATGATAATGAAGTTCATCTAATCAAATTATTAACGAACTCCCACTCAGACAGACATCCCTCTAGTCATCTAAGTGATACATGATCCGAGTCAACTAGGCCGTGTCCGATCATCACGTGAGACGGACTAGTCATCATCGGTGAACATCTTCATGTTGATCGTATCTGCTATACGACTCATGTTCGACCTTTCGGTCTCTTGTGTTCCGAGGCCATGTCTGTACATGCTAGGCTCGTCAAGTCAACCTAAGTGTATTGCGTGTGTAAATCTGGCTTACACCCGTTGTATGCGAACGTTAGAACCTATCACACCCGATCATCACGTGGTGCTTCGGAACAACGAACCTTCGCAACGGTGCACAGTTAGGGGGAACACTTTCTTGAAATTTTAGCGAGGGATCATCTTATTTATGCTACCGTCGTTCTAAGCAAATAAGATGTAAAACATGATAAACATCACATGCAATCAAATAGTGACATGATATGGCCAATATCATTTTGCTCCTTTTGATCTCCATCTTCGGGGCGCCATGTTCATCATCGTCACCGGCATGACACCATGATCTCCATCATCGTGTCTTCATGAAGTTGTCTCGCCAACTATTACTTCTACTACTATGGCTAACGGTTAGCAATAAAGTAAAGTAATTACATGACGTTCCAGTTGACACGCAGGTCATAAATAAATTAAGACAACTCCTATGGCTCCTGCCGGTTGTCATACTCATCGACATGCAAGTCGTGATTCCTATTACAAGAACATGATCAATCTCATACATCACATATATCATTCATCACATCCTTCTGGCCATATCACATCACATGACACTTGCTGCAAAAACAAGTTAGACGTCCTCTAATTGTTGTTGCAAACTTTTACGTGGCTGCTATAGGTTTCTAGCAAGAATGATTCTTACCTACGCCAAAACCACAACGTGATATGCCAATTTCTATTTACCCTTCATAAGGACCCTTTTCATCGAATCCGATCCGACTAAAGTGGGAGAGACAGACACCCGCTAGCCACCTTATGCAACTAGTGCATGTCAGTCGGTGGAACCTGTCTCATGTAAGCGTACGTGTAAGGTCGGTCCGGGCCGCTTCATCCCACGATGCCGCCGAATCAAGATAAGACTAGTAACGGCAAGTAAATTGACAAAATCAACGCCCACAACAACTTGTGTTCTACTCGTGCATAGAAACTACGCATAAACCTGGCTCATGATGCCACTGTTCGGGATCGTAGCAGAAATTAAAATTTTCTACGCATCACCAAGATCAATCTATGGAGTTTACTAGCAACGAGAGGGGAGGAGTGCATCTACATACCCTTGTAGATCGCGAGCGGAAGCGTTCAAGAGAACGGGGTTGATGGAGTCGTACTCGTCGTGATCCAAATCACCGATGATCCAAGCGCCGAACGGACGGCACCTCCGCGTTCAACACACGTACGGAGCGGTGACGTCTCCCACGCCTTGATCCAGCAAGGAGGAGGGAGAGGTTGAGGAAGAAGGCTCCAACAGCAGCACGACGGCGTGGTGGTGGTGGAGTGACAGTTCTCCGGCAGGGCTTCGCCAAGCACACGCGGAGGAGGAGAGGTGTTGGGGAGGGGAGGGGCTGCGCCTTGGATGTGGTGCTGCAGCCCTCCCCTCACCCCTCTATTTATAGGGAGAAGGGGGAAGGGGGCCGGCCCCTCTAGATGGGATCTAGAGGGGGGGCGGCGGCCAAGGGGAAGGTGGCTTGCCCCCCAAGCAAGGGGGGGGGGGGCGCCCCCCTTTAGGGTTTCCCCCAAACCCTAGGCGCATGGGCCCTAGGGGGGTTGGCGCCCAGCCCACTAAGGGCTGGTTCCCTTCCACCTACAGCCCATAAGGCCCTTCGGGGCAGGTGGACCCTCGGAACCCCTCCGGTAGTCCCGGTACAATACCGGTATACCCCCGAATATTTCCGGTGACCGTATGGTGACTTCCCATATATAAATCTTTACCTCCGGACCATTCCGGAACTCCTTGTGACGTCCGGGATCTCATCTGGGACTCCGAACAACATTCGGTAATCACATACAAACCTTCCTTATAACCCTAGCGTCATCGAACCTTAAGTGTGTAGACCCAATGGGTTCGGGAATCATGCAGACATGACCGAGACACCTCTCTAGCCAATAACCAACAGCGGGATCTGGATACCCATGTTGGCTCCCACATGTTCCATGATGATCTCATCGGACGAACCACGATGTCGAGGATTCAAGCAATCCCGTATACAATTCCCTTTGTCAATCGGTACGTTACTTGCCTGAGATTCGATCGTCGGTATCCCAATACCTCGTTCAATCTCGTTACCGGCAAGTCACTTTACTCGTTCCGTAATGCATGA
Organism: Triticum aestivum; assembly: GCF_018294505.1. NCBI lineage: Eukaryota > Viridiplantae > Streptophyta > Magnoliopsida > Poales > Poaceae > Triticum > Triticum aestivum. Next base: position 375,449,715 of record NC_057805.1, read on the forward strand.
TCCCGTGACTAACTACTTAGTCACATTGAGCTCATTATGATGATGCAATACCGAGTGGGCCCAGAGATACCTCTCCGTCATACGGAGTGACAAATCCCAGTCTCGATCCGAGCCAACCCAACAGACACTTTCAGAGATACCTGTAGTGCACCTTTATAGCCACCCAGTTACGTTGTGACGTTTGGTACACCCAAAGCATTCCTACGGTATCCGGGAGGTGCACGATCTCATGGTCTAAGGAAATGATACTTGACATTAGAAAAGCTTTAGCAAACGAACTACACGATCTAGTGCTATGCTTAGGATTGGGTCTTGTCCATCACATCATTCTCCTAATGATGTGATCCCGTTATCAATGACATCCAATGTCCATGGTCAGGAAACCGTAACCATCTATTGATCAACGAGCTAGTCAACTAGAGGCTCACTAGGGACATGTTATGGTCTATGTATTCACATATGTATTACGATTTCCGGATAACACAATTAAAGCATGAACAATAGACAATTATCATGAACAAGGAAATATAATAATAACCATTTTATTATTGCCTCTAGGGCATATTTCCAACACATATCCCCATTGAGGTAACTTAGTGTTTTACGAAAGTTCTTCTGTTTCATTGTAATCGGAAGTGGTTGTTAATAAGACTTGATCAACCTTATTAATGAATCATTTTTGAGAGGTATGAAGTTGATGAATTCAGTGAGCACTACCTTCTGTCCCTACCCTTTTGTTTTTTGTTTTTATTAGTTAAATAAAATAAAATGCCATGCCTTGCCTGTTTTCTGAATTTCCCGTGCAATAAAAAAATTTGACCCAAAAATAAAAGTTCTCAGAATGCTCTGAAAATTTAATACGATTTTTTCTGATTATTTAAGAATTTTTAGTGCAAATAACATCAGAGGGAGGTGCTCCAGGTGGGCACAACCCACCTAGGCGCGCCAGCACCCCCAGGTGCGCCCTGGTGGGTTGTGGTCCCCACATGGGCCCCCTCACTTATCTATTCGTCCCACATCATCACATACCCCTAGAAAAAAATCACAACTGCTCTCTCTCTCTCTCTCTCTCTCTCGTGTTCTTGCTCTCAAACCCGCAGATTTCGATCTCTTTGCTCGAAGCTCCGTTTTCGAAACTGTTTCGGGGGATTGTTGCTTGGTATGTGACTCCTCCATTGGTCCAATTATTTTTGCTTTAGTGGTTTATATTTAGAATAATTAGTGACTCTTTGTGCTGCTGTAGATGAGCTTGCATGTTGAATTCTTAGAGTTCTAAGTAGTTTGAATGCTTTATATAGCCTCTATGCATCCCTATGAGTAGTTGCTTTCAATCTTGTGAAGTTTTGTTGAGAAAAATTTTGTGAACTAAAAAATTTCAGAATTTTGTTCATAGGAAAAAGATGAGTATCTTTAGGAAGTTTGCTTCCAAGAAGAAATCCAAGTGAGTTATTGGGGAGTCATCTGACAGTGATCTCCGCACCCGGAGAATGGCGGAGGTAGGACCGTGCGAATGGCCACATAACCCATTCATGGAAGGGGCCGGAATCCGTCAAGAGTTTGCACAATATGCTGCTAATGCCGGCCTCACCAACTTCATCGCAGCTGAATGTGAACAGTATCATCTCCTCACAAATTCCTTTGTGCAAAGTTTTCATTTCATAAGTAGGAATAATCCTCCTGGGGTGCAGTTTAATTTATATGCTGAAACCCGTCATATACCACTCACTGAATTTTGTGACATATGCATGATCCCTTCTGACGGGGATTTAGTAGAGCCTAGGCCCGCAGAGTTTGATGGTTTTTACCACACTCTGACAGTGGGGGACGAGAGAGGGGTGTTAGGTGTCACCGTCACTAGCTTGCATTTACCTGTCGTGCATTATTTTGCTCTATTCATTGCGAAGTGTTTGCTTGCTAGAGAAAAGGTAGGTGCACTCAGTGCCCCATATTTTGCTGTTTTACGCCATGCACTTTACGGCGACAACACTTATAGCTTGGGGGCTATTGTGGCACGTCGCCTCCAGATCAACAGATCCAAGGGTAAAATACATGGTGGTATTTATGCTACTCATTTAGCGAATCACTTTAACATCCAGATACGCCAGCATGATTATCCTTTACCCAAGGTTTATTTAGATCATCAGGCTATGGCACACCACTAGTTTATTGCTGGCGAGAACACTGAAATTATTGTTCCTTATAACCTGGTTTTTAGTGTGAACACTCATGATATTATTCCATTGCCTGCACCTGCTTTGTTTGATCCTATTGCTAGGGGCGGATACTGGATTATGCGTGAGGACATTGTCGCCTATCGGAACAACCTGGCTGCGGCAGAGGAGGAGCCTCAGGAGTGGGACCCGTAGGTGCCCGCTCCCCAGCACTTCAACATAGGACCCCATGGTTTCTTCGAGTGGTGATCACCAAGTTAGGCCAAAAGCCTAATCTTGGGGGAGTACGTATTTCCACCGACATTACATTCATGTTCACACATTTCATTCTAGTTGTCGGTGTCCACACTTTTTCATTGTATTACCCATGTTAGATTTATTATCTCGCCTTCTTCTTGTGTGTTTGAAAAACTTTGAGAAAATACAAAAATAAATCCTGCTTCTTTTTTATTTTTCTTTCTAGTGTAGTTAGTTGTAATATTTAAAAAGAAAACCCGATTTCCTTATTCTTCTTTTACTTGTTGGGAGCTCTCACGTGTAAATAGTTTTTCTCGTTTTTGTTTTCTTTCTTTAATTTTCTTTCTTCCATAAAACCAAAAACTCCAAAAATATTTCAGTGTGTTTCTCTGAATTTCTTTTCTTTTTTATTGAGTCGTACCGAGGAGAAGACCACGATGAAAATGTTGAGTGGCTCTCATATGCATTATTGTTGATCTACCAGAGAGCCCATATTACCTTGTCTTCTCTTTTTGAATAAAATATTTACAGATTCCAGCTTAGTCCACGACACTCTTGCACTATTATTTTTTATAGCGTTCGGTCGTGCAAGTGAAAGGCAATAATGACAATGTTTGATGAACTGGCTGTGGTAGAGAGAAACAGGTATGAACTCAACTTGTTCTGTTTTTGTAAATATGTTTAACCTAGTATCCATGATTCATCTCATTGTGATCAAACATGTTCGCAATGACAATTAAAGATTATAGTTTCACATGCCATGCTTAAGTAGCTAGGAGTGGATAACGATTTATCTTAGATATCAACATTGCGTTAAAATGATTGTGATGTAGTATGATGATATGGTATCCTCCTCTGAATGTTCGAGTGGCTTGACTTGGCACATGTTCATGCATGTAGTTGAATCAAAACCAACATAGCCTCTATGATATTTATGTTCCTGGTGTTCATATCCTACTCATGCTAGTATCCAATGTTACTTATGCATAATGCATGTTCATGACCGTTTTCGCTCTCTAGCTGGCCGCTTCTCAACCTATTTTCTAGCCTTCGCCTGTACTAAGCGGGAATTTTGCTTGTGCATCAAAAATCCTAAAACCCCAATTATCCCAGATGAGTCCACCATACCTACCTATATGCAGTATTACCCTGCCGTCCTAAGTAAATTTGCATGTGCCACTTCTAAAAACTTCAAATAAGTATCCTTTTTGTGTGCCTGGATTGTTCATAGAGCGACAGGAGGTAGTCAGTATCTTCCATGCTAAGTGGGTTATTCTCATGATGAGTGTTTATTCAATTGTCCTTGCACGAGAGGGGCGGTAATAGGGATTCCCAGTCCCAAACTCAAATTGCAAATAAGCAAACAAATCTCCCCTAGGACTGTTGTTGGTATGGATGGCACCCATTGTTTCGGACAAGCTGTGGAGTGTGATTGTTGGTGGAGGGGGAGTGAACCTTTACTTTTATCGCTTGGGAACCGCCACTAATGTGTTTAGCATGGAAGATACCGATAACTAATGGTCGCGAAGTAAACAAGAAGGGTGCATTTCTCAAAAGTTCATTTACCTCTGTTTTAAAATTTTGAGCTCTGGCACCTCTGCAAATCACTGCTTCCCTCTGCGAAGGGACTATCTATTTACTTTTATATTGTGTCATCACCTTCTCAAATAAGCGCCAGAACCTGAGAGCACTATTTTCATCCTCATGCATTGTGTGTAGCTAATGTTGGGTGCATCATGACTTGATCTTTTCTACCATGAATTAGAATGTTTAGTCGCTGCTTCAACTTCGGAGGTGCTCTGCATTTATGTTTTGCGGTCTCAGAAAGGGCTAGCGATATACCACTTTTGTCATATTATATCATGGTTGTTTTGACAAAGTGTTGTTGTTTGAGATATCTTATTATTGCTCACTAGTTGATTATGCCATTGATATGCGTTAATATAATTTTTAAGAGTTATTGTTTACATGGTTAGTTATAATCTTGGCTAAAAACCTGGGTGCTATTTAAGCTTATTTATGTAAACAAGAGCAAAAGAGTTCGTAAAAGTTTTTCTATTTTACTTTCAGTTTATCAACTGAATTGCTTGAGGACAAGCAAAGGTTTAAGCTTGGGGGAGTTGATACGTCTCCAATGTATCTACTTTTCCTAACGCTTTTCCTCTTGTTTTGGACTCTAGTTTGCATGATTTGAATGAAACTAACCCGGACTGACGTTGTTTTCAGCAGAACTACCATGGTGTTGTTTTTGTGCAGAAATAAAAGTTCTGGGATTGGCATGAAACTTTGCGAGGATTTTTTATTCAATACATAAGAATTTTTGGAGCCAAGAACCACCGGAGGGGGCACCTGGTGGGCACAACCCACCAGGGCGCCCCCCCTCCAGGCGCGCCCAGGTGAGTTGTCCCCACTTGGTGGCCCCGCAGACTCCAACCCTGATACTATAAAATCACATATTTGGAGAAAAAATCAGGGAGAAAGAATTATCGCGTTTCACAAGACGGAGCCGCCGCTACCTCCTGTTCTTCATCGGGAGGCCAGATCTGGAGTCCGTTTGGGGCTCCGGAGAGGGGGATCTTCGATCTTCATCATCACCAACCCTTCTCCATCGCTAATTCCATGATGCTCCCCACCGTGAGTGAGTAATTCCTTCGTAGGCTCCCTGGTCGGTGAGGAGTTGGATGAGATTCATCATGTAATCGAGTTAGTTTTGTTAGGGCTTGATCCCTAGTATCCATTATGTTCTGAGATTGATGTTGCTACGACTTTGCCATGCTTAATGCTTGTCACTTTGGGCCCGGGTGCCATGATTTTAGATCTGAACCGTTTATGTTATCACCGTTATATCTATCTTCTAGATCCGATCTTGCAAGTTATAGTCACCTACTACGTGTTATGATCCGGCAAACCCGGAGTGACAGAAGTCGGGACACTTCCCGGTGATGACCGTAGTTTGAGGAGTTCATGTATTCATCGTGTGTTAATGCTTTGTTCCGGTTCTCTATTAAAAGGAGGCCTTAATATCCCTTAGTTTCCGATAGGACCCGCTGCCACGGGAGGGTAGGACAAAAGATGTCATGTAAGTTCTTTCCATAAGCACGTATGACTATTTACGGAATACATGCCTACATTATATTTATGAAGTGGAGCTAGTGCCGTATCGCCCTAGGTTATGATTGTTATATGATGAATATCATCCAACGAATTCACCGATCCAATGCCTACGAATGTCTCTCATATTATTCTTGCTAAGTCACTACTGTTATTATTACTATCGCACTTGCTACAAAATCATTGCTATCAGTGTTACAGTTACTATTGCTGTTGCTACTACTGTCAAAACTATCATACAACTTTGCTACTGATCACTTTGCTGCAGATAATTAATCTCCAGGTGTGGTTGAATTGACAACTCAGCTGCTAATACTTGCAAATATTCTTTGCCTCCCCTTTGTGTCAAATCAATAAATTTTGGTTGAATACTCTACCCACGAAAACTGTTGCGATCCCCTATACTTGTGGGTTATCAGACTCCAATGCAAATCCATATTGCAAAGCATTGAATCTTTTCAAACTCAAATAATTACATCAGATCTATCTCTTTGCACATGGCTATGTTATCACTCCTAGCCTCCACAAACATTCCCATAAATTTTGGCCCTTCCAACTTCTACTTCGTTCAAACTAATTTGAACTAAATTCAAATTACTTTGAATTCAAACATTCCAAACATTTGTGGAACCAAGTATAAATCTTGGAGTCTACGAACATTGGTCCATGAAGAAAATTTATTCTCTGACCCCTCCTTTCACTTTTCCCTTTTTTTGTCTAATTAAATGAAAAAGGGAAAGGCAGAAGAGAAAGAAAAGAGTAAACGGGCCAACTTACCTCCTCCTTACCATTCTTACTACGCCGGCCCATCCCTAACCTTGGAGTCTAGGAATAGGATGGCTTCTAGAATAGGGATTGTTAATGTTAAAGATCTTTCATTCGAAACTGCCTGGCTCAACCAGTCATGGGTCACATCAGTTGGTGTCTTCGAGCAAGCATTGTCGTGTTGTCTTGGAACTTCCAGTACCAGCTCATAAAATGGGTGCCTGTAATGGGCAGATTCCAGTTGGGAACAACGTGCGCATGGAGCCTATAATGGGTATGTTGGTGCACCCTTGTAGGTTTAAATATTTTTGAAAGTCATGTCCTTGGTTATGGACAACTTGGAGCTTGGTAACATTTAGTAAAAACAACTTCAACCTAATAAATAAAACTTGCTAACGAGTGAGTTCCTTGACTATTTCTTCTTCATGGGAAATGCGAGGGGGGAGGACAAGGTAGTGCTATGTTTGCTTAGGCAGGTGAGTATGATGAATAATTCACGAGTCACCTTGCTTTGGACTATGCTTTTCACCTTATATATGTTTAGATGTAGGTTTTAGTTATTTCTTAGTGCTTGCGGCTTCACCACTTCACCATTCCACTATATTGTTAGTGCTAGCACCCCCGGGTAATGGGACTTGGTGAGTACTTTGTACTCGCCCTTGCCACAACAACAACTTGTAGAGTTCTTCAACTGGGATGCGGAGAGAGGTCGCTATTATGTTGAGTTCAATGGCAATGACGAGTAGAATAGTGAATCCCGACCAGTAGCCTACAACCAATTGTAGGGTTTGCTTGCTTTATGTTTCCGCCTCTTAGGAAATCTTAGATTTTGTTTGTACCTGGACTATTGATGACTTCCGTGTGTTAGTGTAATGTTGGTCCAAGTAGTCTCTTAGTGTAATAAATTTGGATCTTGTCACTTGTATGCCCTATTCATATAATATTATGTTGCGCCTTTCGTAGTGGAAATATTGTCATATTTCTTTCTTAAAGTCCACGACATATGACCGTGTATGTGACATATGACAGTGCATATGATACGAAGTCATATGTCAAGACGGTTGGGGAAATGTTTTCAGCCTCCCACTTCATTCCATCGTCGTTGTACCCCACTGGCCTCTCTCTACTGTCATCACTGCCCCATCCATGGCCTCTCGACCTCCCTCGCCACACCCCTCCTCTCCGCTCCATCAGCACACCACCCCCATATGCCTTGCCAACGACAACGCGGGGGGCCACGGCGACAGCGACGATATATGCACCGTGACATCGATGTGCGACAGCGGAGGCAGCAACCTGCTCGCGTTCCTGTAAGAGGACCGGTAGTCGCGGGGCCCTCCCCCGCCGACCGGTTCCAGAATAGGACCTTATCGCTAGGCGATGCGTAGGGGTGGGCCATGATGCAGTTGCTCGGGTTGGTCACGACGGCACGGCTCGTGCTCTTCGGGCTTGCTGTTGCGGCGCGACCCAGTGAGAACGCAACTGGAAGGGGCCTTCGGGGTCAGGGGTGTGGGGCGCGGCGCGGGTTGGGTCGAGGCCGCGTGGAAGGGACCAGTGGCGGCGTTGGAGGCGAATGGCTTCGGGAGATCTCGGAAGCCGCCGGATCCGGGCTCGCACACGTCAGGGGCGGCGGCCAGAGTGGCGCATCATGGTCGAGGCATAGCGGCGAGGTAGGAGGTGTGTCGGTCGAGGCGCAACGGCGTGGAGGAAGGCGCCTGTGATGAGTAGCTTCAAGTTGTATTCATTTTTCCTCATACTTTTCATGCATTTTCTTGAAATTTGTGCTTCTTATATATGAAATGCTTGGAAATTTTGTATTCATTACCTGATACTTCTTATGCCCTTTTCAATTCACTATATGGCAACTCAGAATTTATGTGCATCTTATGTACATGGAAACATAGCAAGTTTTGAAAAATATTTCTAGTGGTCGCATGAAAAATTCAAAACTTTCTTATTTTTTCCAAGACATAGCAAATTTTAGAAATTTTGCAATGCTCACATGTTTAGATTTTTTTCCTAGTGTATTTTTTTTAAATCATTGCAATTCTTCAAAAAAAAATCTACTGATCTCATGGAAAAATTAGATAAATCATGCAAAATTTATAAATTTTTGTATTGTTCTGGTGGCAAGTTTAGAGAAAGTTCTTTATGCACACATGGCAAGTTTTTAAAAAACTTCTAAAACACGACAATTTAAGAAACAAAAAAATGTACTCCTCACATGGCAATTTTTCGTACATGTTTTGTCCATAACATCTTCGAGTTGTTTTTTTTCTATTGCAAGTTAAAAGATACTTGGCAAGTTTTATAAAAAAATGTTTTCTAAAACACGATAATTTTAGAAAGAAAGAAAAAGTAATGCTCACATGGCAATTTTCCATACATATTTTGTCCATAACATCTTCAGGTTTTTTTTCCATTGCAAGTTAAAAGATACTCCACCTGGCAATTTTAAGGTGTTTGCACATGGCAAATATCATTGTAATTAACAATTTGTTAGATCTTTCACCATGGCAGAAATCCTAAAACTTTTGCAATGTCACCAGTACAAATTTTTGTCATGTCACTTGCAATATGTTTTTCTTTTTCTTTTTGCCATCATGTGTACTGCTCGGATGGCAAATTTTAGAATTTTTTTCTCTATAATTGCCTTGAAAAATTTGAGATAACAATATTTTTTTAAGTTGTCCCATTACAAACACGTGTTTCTTCCAAAATGTTTTTGCCATGTTTTTTTAATGAACATATTTTTTTCTTAAATTTTGACATGGAACATGGCAAATTTGTGTTTCTGTAGTTTTTTTTTTATCTTAACTATGGCAACTTTTTTGTACATACCATGGCAATTTTATCTATATACCATGGCAAATCCTTTTGTTACACATCGTGGCAAATCCTTTAGTTAAATATTATGCTGATTTTCTATATTTTCCATGGTTTAGAGATCACAGTTCGTAATTTTTGACATGCGATGATTGCAAATTTTCCCAATTTTTTTAATATAACATGGCAAATTATTTTTTGCCAAACATTTTGCCCATGTTGCTTTACATATGAAAATTCCTACTTTTGCCATTTGAACATTTACGGACATATTCTATTTTTTTCTAATTACCATCTTCCCACAAGTACAATATATTTTCCAAGTTTGACATGATCTATAAGAACATTTTGTCTCAAACTTCCCATGCATCATGACATTTTTGTTTCTGTATATGTTTTTGTACAGCAGCATTGCATATATTTTTTTCTTGCGTATGCATTTTTTATTTTTTATTTGACCATGGAAAATTTATTGAACGTACCTGGTAAATTCTTTTTTGTATACTATCAGATTTATTGCCATGGTAAATTTCTGCATTCTCACAAGTACAATCTTTGTTTGCAACGCAGGATTTGCCATGTGAACACTACATGAATTTTATAATTTTTCCATGAACTTTATAGAAACCATTTTTTTTCTTAGTCTGCCATGTTAAACACCCTGATTTTGGCCAGCTTGGGGTCGCACTGGAACCCCGCTGCAACGAAGCGAACATACGATAGAATGCTTTTGGTTCGCTCGCTGGACGCGGCCAGCGCGCGAGGCGTGTGGCTGGGAGCTGACGTACGCGCTTTGACGCGCGTCCTAAATCATTAGCGAAAACTCTGCGCGTACGTGGAATTACTCATATATAACTTTCGCCGTGTTGAAAATTGTAGCTGAAAGCGTGTCTAGGGGTAAAGAAGGTAGTAAAACAAGGACCAGGGGGAACCTCCAAGGGGTAGACTTGGCTGTTGGAAGCTCTCAAAAATAAAATAAAAAGACTTGCTGTTGGAGGTGGGCGTAGGAATGTAGTATGTGTCGCGTTGCGGCATCCAAGCAAAACACTCGAAGTGAGTGGGCAAGTGACTGCGTACTCACTGCGCATTGACTTCCCGATCCCATTCTCTTCTCGTGAGCAAGAAAGCTGGGGCCATTAGTAGCAGCTGATAGCTGATAGAATCAACGACACATCACGATCGAGCTCAAGGGCACATCATGGACATGCTTTGTTTAGATCACTCTCATAGCAATCTTGCAGTTTCCTGTCTATTCACCAGGCAGAAAAGCAGAGTGCATCTGAATCCGCTAGCATCATTGAATGAGCATACTCTAAATGACAGTATATCATTATCACCTACTCTAGATTGGATCCAAGAAAGTGCTAAATGGGAGCATATCGGCACCACCGCATTGCACTAAAAATGTCAGTATGTCACACTAGCACGTATGGGAGACGTACTCGAGCAAGCAACCCAATTTTTCAGCATGTCTATGTCATACTAGGTACCAGCGATTTATTAGATCAAAGCCTCTTTATCAGAATAGGTTAAGCTACGAAGCGAGTATGAAAGTGAGAATGTTTTAACTATTTTCATGAGTTCTACCGATGAAAACTCTGCGTTCGATGGGCAGGTGACGAGCAAAAAATATTAAGGTGAGCATTTGTGGAAGCAACTCACTCCATGACATTGCACATCGAACAATGATATACAAAATGAATGATGATGAGATAAGAACACCATAATTGTGTATGTGCCATCATATCCAGATTTAGTTCTTGATAGAAAATTATTTAGCAATAGAAGTATCGTATATGCTAAGTTTCCCTTCTTTGATGCATAATTACATTACCGGTAATTAATCATAAAAGCGTAATTGAGCAGATAGCACTGTCATATTTTCTAACTTCGGTATTACAATTTCCTCCGTTGGAGTATTAAACAAAATTTATAGTCTCCTATCTATTTTATTAGCAAATATTTTTATATATTTTGCTAATATTTAGATTGTACAAGCAAAATTTAATACTCCCTCCGACCCATATTAATTGGCACTGATGTTTTCTACTAAATCAGCGATAATTATTATGGATCAGAGGAGCACTACATTAATCCCAAATACATATTGAAACCATGCAATTAATAATTTCTAGATTTCACAACTAATTAATACAAAATATCCAGATTTTTAGGTATAAATTAAACATCAGAGTTTTTAATGAAAGATAGATTTATTATATGCATCTTATACATTTTTTATTAACTTGTACATACAAAAGGTATCTGCCAAGATTGTATCTTGAAGATTGGTCATATTTAAACCATATTGATTTTTCAAACCAGTGTGAGTATTACTTTATCCATCATGATTTTTTTATGATTTTTTTTAGGAGGATCACCCCCGGCCTCTGCATCCGACAAATGCATGCGGCCATATTATTAAAATGTGCCAACAAAATACAAAGTCTGCAACCTAGATGATCTTTTTAATGATGACTGTCAAAATCTAAATCGTAGATCACTCTTACTCAAGGGCTTTGTTAGGTCACTCTTACTCAAGAGTGATCTTAGATCACTCCAAGTAATCTTGCGGTTTGCTGTCAAATCAGCCAGTCAGAAAAGTTGGACTATGTGTACTCATTTAATGGCGTACATCCGAATTTGCTGGCACCATTAAATGAGCACACTCTAAATGGCAGCATATCACCTGATTTGGATTCGAATAAAGCACTAAATGAGAGCATATCTGGCACCACATTGCAGATTGCAGTAACTGACAGTATACGCCTGCATCACACTGTCGAGTAGGAAACGCACTGGAGTAAGCAACCGCCGTGTCTGACCGTGACTTCGCCGGCGACCGGTCACGTGTCCGCCCATCCTATAAACACAGCCGTTCCATCAGAGTCGACCAGATCAAAGCCTTCTGTCATTCGCTCGTTGTCACTCGACACCATGTGGAACAACGGGGCGATGAGCGGCCAAGTTTACCCGCCGCCGCCGCCGGCGATGGTGCCGCAGCCGCAGCCGCACGGGCAGGTGGCGGCTAACAACTGGGCGGGTAACGACGCCAACACGCTGCTGGTGGTGGCGACGCTGATCACCACGCTCACGTACCAGCTCGGGTGCAGCGTCCCCGGCGGGTACTGGCAGGACACGCTGGCGGCGGACGGCAAGCAGAAGCCGCACGAGGCCGGAGACCCCATCATGCGCGACAAGCACCCGCAAAGGTACGCACAGGGCACATGGTCCTGGTTAGAAACTTAGAATCTGAAATCCTGGTCGTGCGGGACGTTCCTTGACTGATGGCATCCATGCGTGCAGGTACTGGGTGTTCATGGCGGCGAGCTGGATGGGGTTCCTGGCGTCCATGATGATGACGCTGAGCCTACTGGTGCGCCTGCCGGTGGACTCGCGGCAGGTCCGGTGGTCCTTCGCCGTCGCCTACTCCAGCCTGGTGCTCACCTTCATCGTGTCGCAGGCCAAGACGCACATCTCAATCGACATCGTCATCTGGTTGGTCACCGTCGTCTTCCTGTGGCTCATGATCAGCGTCCGCCCTGACCACCGGGAGCGTATCCTCCGTTTCTTCTGCTGCAACCGCGAGAAGTGACGCCCCAAGCTTAGCGTTCTCATGTCTTTGTCGATTATAAACTGCTGTGAGTTCAGAACTTTTTCGTCGTCTAAGAAGTTCAGAAGTTGTAACTTTGTTTAGACTCGGAGTAATAACAAAAGGGGGACGCCTAGACGTCACTTATATTAATTTTAAAAGTCTTTCAGTTGATTTTGTCAAAGCCGTTTGGATTTACTGCTGGTTCGTCCTCCTTCCGCCAGCCACTATTCATCTTCCTCCTGCCGCTAGTCGACATTCTGCCGAGCCTGACCACCTGCGGCCCAGCCTTGTTTGACCTGATCATCCCTCTAAACCCCGCACCGAGCTCCAGGGCTGGCAGCCTTCACGCACTCAAACAATCAAGCTTCTGATTGGCCTCCGGACGTGACATCGCGGCCACGTCGCCGCTAGCTCCGGCTCTCTTTAGGCGAGACCTCGACGGGGAGTCCCCGTCTCGGCCTCGGGGCTACACGAACACGAGAACTGACTGATGTAAACAAAATCTCAATTGCATGAGGAATAAATGTGTAAGTAACAAAATGGAACTTCGAGTTACTGATGGAGACATGTCGGCGATCTCGACCGAGCAGCGCCATTGCTGGAATTCTTCTTCCCCACGCGGCACATACCCTTTTTGTGGTGGTTGACAAGTTTTTTTTTGGGAATGATGGTTGACAACTAACCGACAAATCCTTGCAGCAAATAGGAATGCGCTGCGTACCCTAGATCTTGGCCGGCCCAACAAGGCCTATGAGGACTTATTTATTTGTTTATTTATTTGCTTTTTACCTAGATAATGTTCTATTTTCTCAACAAAAAAACACTTTTACCTACACCTAGTTTGGCTCCCTATAATTTAACTTTGATTTATTCAATTTATGCTAGAATATGAAATTGATTCTGAAAGAGTTTAATTTCAATATTTTACTCGGATGCCACATGACAATGAAAATTATTCATTTCTAATTTGTTAAGAATTTGAATTCCGTGTTCACACATACTCCCTCTTTCTACAATTGTAAGACATTTCTTGACACTATATGTCTTACATTTTAAGACAGAGGGCGTAAAAATTGCTTGGAATCTATTGAAATTTGACCAACAAAGTGCACGCATAGAGAATCTACTTTCAGCCTTTCAGCAATCCAAACAATACAAGCTTGTGAACATTTTTTAAAAATTTGGGAATTCTTTTCTTCCATTTTTTGTGAACATATTTTTTTACTGGCCATGAATTATCTACATCTAAATTGCATTATTCTTCCATACCTATCAAAATAAAAAATTACAAGCTGGTAGTTCGGCCGGACCTCTGTCGCACATGCTGTGGACCGGAGCCTGGATAGGTCGGACCTCATTTTTTTGGCGCGCGTGTGTTTCCACACTATTCCGTGTGCCGTCCGCGGCCTATTAGGCATCGCTCTCCTCCCTCGCTTCCCTTCGATCGCTCGCTCACTAAAAAAAATTGTGTTTCTCAAAAAAAAAATCATTCGCCCAATTAACTCGCGCTTTTTTCGGCTGTGTTGTGCTACTGGTTCGGGAAAAAGATCAGCCTCCGGTTTTTATTTATTTTGAATATGTTCGTGAAATAAAAAAACAGTTCATGGATTTATTTAAATGTTCGTGGTTCTAAAAAGTTCACGTAATTGAATGAAAAATTACTAATACAAACCACGAATTATGACAATGTTCATTGAATTCCAAAAAATTAACATTTTTTTAAATATCGATTTTGAAAATAGTTCATCCATTTCTAAAAAAATCATTGATTTTTAAAAAACCCTTGATTATAAAAAAAGTTCATTGATTTTTTTTAAGTTCATCCATTTTGAAAGAGTTCATCCATTTGGAAAAAAGAATTCCATCGATTATGAAAAATCATTAGGTTTGTAGAAATGCTCATCAATTTTGAAAAACTTCATCCATTTAAAAAAAGGTCATCGATTTTAGAAAAAAGTTTACGAATTTGAAAAAAAGTTCATGAATTTTAAAATGAATTCGAAAAAAACCTGTCCATTTAGAAAAATGAAAAGGAAAATACAAAAAGAAAAGGAAAGAAGAGCAGAAATAAAAACAAGAAAAAAGGAAAAAGAAAAATTGTTCCAAAAAAGGAAAAAGAAAGAAGAAAAGAAGGAAACAAAAGTAACTAAATGCATCAGGTGAGGTGTTTTGGGTGGTTAGTCCTGCGTACGTCGAACGAGAGATCGCTGGTTCGAATCACAATTTTTTACTGTGTTAAAATAGAAAAAACGAAAAGATGTGCGGGCCAAGTATGTACCAGAGGGTGTGCGCCAGTTTACAGTTTGCACTGTAGCCGCCACCTAAAGCGCCGAATAGGAAATGCCATTCCCAGTCCTCCTCTGTGTGAGAGACCTATATCTTGCATAAGGCATTTCCTATTCGGGGCCCGTTGCGCCGTTAATGCGTAAGCGGCAAACCGGCGCACACACACACACACCCTCCGCATCGGGTAGCCGCATTTTAGCTTTGTTTTATCCGTTAAAACGTAAAAAACATGAGCGCTAGGTGACTTGACCACGCGATCTCATGTTCAGTAATAAATAGGGACAACGCGCCTGTTGTGTTTACTTGCTCCCTTTTTCCTCTTTTTACAATTTTTATTTTTCATTTTTCTTGTTCTTTTCTTAAATTCGTGATTTTTTTTCAAAATTTGTGAACTTTTTCCAAAATTGATGACTTTTTTTCAAACTCGATAAACCTTTTGCCAAATTTATGGATTTTTTTCCAGTTTTGTGAAGTTTTTTTTTTCATAATTGATGAACTTTTTCAAATTTTGTAAACTTTTCTCAAACTCGATAAAAAATTTCAAATTGAATGAAATTTATTTTAAATGTAATGAATTTTTGCAAAATTGTGAAAACAAATTCAAATCGATGAACTTTTTCAAATCCTTGATTTTTTTGTAATTTTTTTTTGTCTTTTTCATCTTTTACGATTTTCTCAAATTCATTGGATTTTACAATAATCACGTCACGTACTCAAGCAAGAGCGAACGAAGTTCCATACGGAACCGAGAGCGAACGAAGCAAACATTTTTCTAGCCAAAAAGCAAACAAAGCAGGCAGGCACCTTGTTGGGCCAGGCTCAGGTCGTGGGCGCGTGAAAATATTGTTCGCTTTATGCCAGATAGAAGACCGCGGGAGCAACTAACGAAGGAGCCTTTGAAGAACGTGGTGCCAATGATCTAGGATAGCAAACGTGAAGTGCATCTAGTGCCACCCCTAGTTGGTTTTGGAGTATTGACGACAAACTTGGTTGAGGGACTAATGTGTTTGTGAGAATTGCAGGATAACACAAGTAGTAGTCCCATATTGATTCGGTTTACCTACCAGAGATGACCCCTGTTGGGGATATGACTATTAGATATGACCCGCCCAGGAGGGGCCGGGTCATCCCTATGGCGGTTCATCTCAATGAAGCCCAAGAGGGCCCAAACCCGAAGGCGGCTTAAGGCCCACAAGTATAAACCACCATGTATATGTAAACTTGTATTGTAAGGCATGTAAGATAAGTCACCGAGCCGGACACGTTGTATGAGCCGGCCGGGACTCTGTAGGCCGCAGGGTGTCAACCCGTGTATATAAGGGGACGACCCGGCAGCGGCTTAGGCAAGAAACAACAAGTCGAGAGCCAGGCAAAGCGTATTCGCTCCCTGGTCATGGAAACCCTAGCAATACCACCTCAAACTGGATTAGGCCTTTACCTTCACCGCAAGGGGCCGAACCAGTATAAACTCCTCGTGTCCTTTGTCCCGTTTAACCCCTTTAAGCTAACCTCGTCGCAATGGCTCCGCAACTAAGTCCTTCCATGAGGACATCTGCCGTGACACTTCCACGACAGTTGGCGCCCACCGTGGGGCCAGCGCACGGTGGTTTTGAGTTCTTAAAGGGCAGCTTTGAAGGGATCAAGGGATACGCCGTGGGCCGGATGACCAAGAGTCATCGCAACAAGCTCTACATTGACGACGCGGGCTGGGGCCCCGAGGCCGGCTCAATTGAGTACGGGTATCGGGTCCCCTTCGGCGGAATCCACGTCTTCATCGGCAAGATCGGCGAACCGGGCCCTGAGCCGGACATCTGCACCGACATCGTCGAGACGACTTAGCGTGCGTGATCCGCCCGGGTTCAACTCGACGTGAGCGTGCCTTTGTTGGATGTATCCGTGGGGCTGAATTGGAAGGCTCTGTGTTTGGGGGTGAGACGGCCGTCTACTCTGATGGTGAGTCGTCCACAGGCGAAACCAATTCTATGTATCAACTGCAAGACGGACGGTTTGGGGGCTGTTCCGATGGCGACAGTATTTCGGACCCCTTTGAGCCACCGAACAGAGTGGCGATCTTCATGGCTGGCACCCAGCCGGTTCTCGGTTCAACAGCCGCCGCGACCATGACCTCCAGTACGGTGGCGGTAACAGCAGCTGGAGCTGGCGATCCAGTACGCCCGCCGACTCAAGTTTTGACGGATCTGTTGGACGATCTGGCGACTCTGATGGAGATCGATGTAACACCAGACAACTAGGAACAGCATAAGGCAGAAGTAGCTAAATTGCGTGATGAGATTGCAAAGGCTAAGGCGGACTTAGCAGCGGAAAACGTCAGGATGGCTGGAGAACGGGCCGTTTTGAACGCCCAAGCGCAGCGGATTCAAGCAGATTCGTACCGGCTCCTGGTGGATCAGAACGCTCCAAACGAAGTCTTGAGGAGAAAGCACCGGAGTCGCCTGCCCCCGGTTTATGAGTCGAGGGACCTCTTCAACACGCCCGGGGCGGGGGCCAGTAACCCGCCGGTGATGAATCAGATGGCGGAAGTACGAGGGGGTGGAACGCCGGGTCAGCCGCGCGTGGCCGGTTCTCCGCATGTGGGTAACACCCCGCCTCAGCATGTGGTGACGCCGCCGGGCCATTACTCCACCCCTCTAGACAACATGATTGCTGTAGCTACGCGATTGGCGGCTCTGCCGGTCGACGGCGAGACCCCGACGACGATTGAAACCCGGAAGGCTAGGGAGCTTCTTCAAACGGCTTTGGTGCAGCAGCAGGCTTATTCCTACAGTCGTGACCGGATTCATGCGACCCCTCGTCCAAGCCGGAGCTATAGTAGGCACATTGACTCGCCAGCAGTCTCGAGTACTGAGCGGCGTCGAAACCAACCTCATGGTCATGACCCGGCGCGACGGGAGGCCGAGTTGGCGGCTCAACTGGCGGCTCATCAGCACGCGCCGGTTTACCCGACGGCTTCAGTTGAAGCAGGTGTAACCTCTAGAGCTTTCGGTGTGCCATGTTTAACTGCGGCTATACGGAACGAGCATTTACCCAAGGATTTCAAAGGCCCTCGTAAGGTGCCCAATTACACAGCAGATCAGCCCCCTGAGGCTTGGGTGGAGAGTTATGAGATGGCTATGGAGATGTTGGATATTAGTGAGGCCGCGTACGCCAAGTACTTTACCATGATGCTGGAGAGGACGGCTCGAACCTGGTTAAAGGGGCTGCCAGCTAATTCCATAGGGTCATGGGCGGAATTGAAGGCCCGGTTCATCCAGAATTTCAAAGATACATGCAAGCAGCCCATGTCGATTGTGGATTTGGTTTCTTGTGTTCAAGCAGAGGGTGAGTCGACAACCAGCTGGGTACGCCGGGTCCCGACTATCATACATTTTTCAGATAACATAATCGTCAGTTCAGTGATTCTGATGTTGGAGAAAAATTGTCATTTTACTCCACTCAAGCACAAGCTTGGACGGCTCAAGCGTCATTGCGACGACATGGGTACTCTGATGGCGGCTCTTGTCAAGTACGCCGACTCTGATGGTACCAAGGACCCCGACTCTGAGGATGAAAGATCGGGAAAGGGAAAGAAGAGTAGCAGCGTGAAAGGGCAGCAGTACAACCTTGCCAATCAGGGCGGCAACGGTAAGCGTAAGGCTGATGAATTTGTGGCTAACACCGGTGCGCGCAATTATAGCCAGCGTCGTAAGGGACAGCCGGCTCCAAGGACAGGATTTGATCTGGAGGCTATGCTAAATCAACCATGTCCGAAACACGAAACGGATCAGAAGCCGGCTACTCATTCGTGGAAAGATTGCAGCATAATGAGAAGCTTTAGGGAGTCCATCCAGCGCCAACATGGCCCGAACGGTGGGTCAGGGTCCGGCTCTCATGGTCCAGGTCATGGCAGCGGCGGTTCAAGTTCCGGGTTTCAAGGCCACAACAACCAGGGTGGTTATAATCAGCAGAGTAATCAAGGGAATCAACAGCAGCAATGGTCTGGTTATCAGAGCAACCCGAAGCAGTTGAATAGTGGGCAGTATCATGTTTTCACCACTAGCTTATGTAAGCGGGACTAGAAGCTTCGTAAAAGGGCCGTCAATGCTGTTGAGACGGCAGTGCCGTGTTACTTACGATGGTCGAAGCAGCCTATAGTGTGGAGTCGCGAGGATCACCCGCCACGAGTTGATAATCCGGGTCAGCTGGCTCTTGTGGTGGCGCCTCAGGTTGGGGGCTATAAGTTTACCAAGGTGCTCATGGATGGAGGTAGCAGCATTAACATCCTTTATTATGAGACCTTCCGTCGTATGGGACTGACAGATAAGAATCTTAAGCCGTCAAACACTGTCTTCCATGGTGTGGTGCCGGGTAAGTCAGCATACCCGGTGGGTAAGATATCTTTGGAAGTTGCCTTTGGAGATGAGCATGATTCCAGATCTGAAACTTTTAAACTTCGAAGTGGTCAAGATCAAAAGCCCTTATCATGCTCTGTTTGGGCGGCCGGCTTATGCTAAGTTCATGGCGAGGCCTTGTTATGTTTACTTGCAGCTTAAGATGCCGGGTTACAAGGGCACCATCACAGTGCATGGGAGTCGCAAGGTGGCCCTGGAGTGTGAGGAAGGTGATGCTGCTTATGCTGAATCAGTTTGTGCAGCGGAGGAGCTGAAATTTTACAAGGATAATGTTGACCCGGTAGACATGACGCCCTTGAAAAAGCCAACAACAGAGCATGATCCGTCGCTCAAATTTAAGTCGGCGGACGACACCAAGATGATTGACTTCGTCCCTGGCGATTCATCGAAGCAGTTCAGTATCAGTGCTAATCTGGAGCCGAAATAGGAAAGCACGCTCATCGAGTTCATCCGTGAGAACCGGGACATCTTTGCATGGAAGCCTTCAGACATGCCGGGTGTACCGAGGGAACTCGCTGAGCACACTCTTAATATTGATCCAAAATTTAAGCCTGTCAAGCAATTTCTTCGCCGGTTTAATGAGGAGAGGCGGAAGGCCATCGGTGAGGAAGTGGTCCGGCTCTTGGCGGCCGGGTTTATCGTTGAAGTTTTTCATCCTGAGTTGTTGGCTAACCCGGTGCTTGTACTCAAGAAGAATGGCACTTGGCGGATGTGTGTGGATTACACGGACTTGAATAAGGCTTGTCCGGCTGATCTATTTGCTCTCCCTCGTATTGATCAAATCATTGATGCTACGGCGGGTTGTGAGCATTTGAGTTTTTTGGATGCTTATTCTGGTTATCATCAGATCAAGATGGCAGTTAAGGACGAGGAGAAGACATCTTTCATTACTCCGTTTGGAGCCTTCTGCTATGTGTCTATGCCTTTTGGGCTCAAGAGTGCCCAGGCGACTTATCAGCGGTGTGTGCAAAATTGCCTTCACAGTCAGATTGGGCGCAATGTTCATGCTTACGTAGATGACATTGTGGTGAAGTCAAGAAACAAGGAGACCCTGATTGATGATTTGAAGGAGACATTTGACAATCTCTGGGTCTACAAGATGATGCTTAACCAGGCTAAATGTGTCTTTGGTGTACCAGCAGGCAAGCTCTTGGGCTTCCTGGTTTCCAACAGAGGGATTGAAGCTAACCCGGCGTGTGTTAATGATGTTCAGCGTCTGGCGGGTCGTATTGCGGCCTTGAGCCGGTTCATAAGCCGGCTGGGTGAGAAGGCTATTCCCCTTTATCAGATGATGAAGAAGACGGATCACTTTGTTTGGAGTGATGCTGCTAACCAGGCGTTTGAGGATCTGAAGAAACAGTTGGCTGAGCCGCCAGTGCTGGCTGCCCCTGTCGATAAAGAGCCTCTGTTGTTATATGTGGCTGCTAATAGCCGGGCCGTCAGTGTGGCCATCGTGGTGGAAAGGAAAGAGGCAGGCAAGGAGTACCCGGTTCAACGGCCGGTTTATTACATCAGTGAGGTGCTTATCGAGTCCAAGCAGAGATATCCACACTGGCAGAAGCTTGTGTATGGGGTTTTTATGGCAAGCCGGAAGCTTAAGCAATATTTTTAGGGTCATCACACCACTGTGGTTAGTTCTGCTCCTTTTGGAGACATCATTCATAACAGGGAAGCCATAGGCCGGGTTGCTAAATGGGCCATTGAGCTTGGACCTCACAGTTTAAAGTACGTGCCACGTACGGCCATCAAGTCCCAAGCGCTTGTGGATTTCATCAATGACTGGACAGAATTGCAGGCACCTGAGGAAAAGCCGGATAACACATATTGGACTATTCATTTTGATGGATCCAGGCAATTGGAGGGCTCGGGGGCTGGAGTTGTTTTGACTTCCCCACGAGGTGACAAGTTTTCTTATGTCCTCCGGCTAATGTTCCCCTGTACTAACAATGCAGCTGAGTATGAGGCCTTGCTCCATGGTCTTCGGGTGGCTAAGGAGATGAATTTAAGCCGGGTAAGGTGCTTTGGCGATTCTGATTTGGTGGCTCAGCAAGTTTCTGGTACTTGGGATTCTAAAGATCCGCTCATGGCGGCTTATCGCCGAGAGGTTGAGGCCATTGCGGGTCATTTCAAGGTCATCAAGTTGAGCATATTGATCGCAGGAAGAATGAGGCGGCTGATACTTTAAGCCGGTTGGGGTCTCAGCGTAAGCCGGTGCCGCCTAACACGTTTCTAGATATTTTGCTTAACCCTTCTGTCAAATTACCTACAGAGGAGGATCTGGCTGTCCCTGACCCGGAAGCACAATTGGTGGCGGCTCTTCATGCTATTCCTGATTGGACAGTTCCGTATTTGGCTTACATGACCCGGGTGAGTTGCCAGAGGATGAGATTTTGGCTAGATAGATAACCCGGCGGTCTAAGTCAATGACAATTGTCAATGGGGAGTTGCACCATTGCAGCATCACAGGGGCGTTTCAGCGTTGCGTTTCTCCTGAACAAGGCCGTGAGATTCTATGGGAGATTCACGAAGGAGATTGTGGTCATCATGCCGGCTCTAAATCTCTTGTAGCCAAGGCTTTTCGTCACAGTTTCTATTGGTTGACGGCTCATGCTGATGCTGAGGATTTGGTAAGCAGATGTGACGGCTGTCAGAAGTTTTCTCGACGAGCTCAATTGCCGGCTCAAGAGTTGAGGATGATTCCAATTATTTGGCCGTTTGCAACCTGGGGGCTTGATATGGTTGGGCCTTTCAAGAGGTCCAAGAATAAGAAGACCCATCTTTTGGTGGCGGTTGACAAGTTCACTAAGTGGTTTGAACCAGAGCCAGTCAGTAAGTGTGATGCAGCAACGGCGGTTCAATTCATGAAGAAGGTGATCTTCCGTTTTGGGTTTCCACACAGCATTATAACAGATAATGGCACTAATATTTCTAAAGGTGTTATGAGAGAATTCTGTCAATGAGAGCATATCCGGCTTGACATTTCATCTGTGGCTCACCCTCAGTCTAACGGTCAGGCAGAACGAGCAAATCAAGAGATTTTGCGAGGTATCAAGCCCCGGCTTATGGTCCCTTTGCAAAGAACGCCGGGTTGTTGGGTAGAGAAGTTACCTTCGGTGTTATGGAGCATCAACACGACCCCCAACAGATCTATGGGTTACACACCCTTTTTCATGGTTTATGGAGCAGAGGCGGTTCTCCCTAGTGACATCCGTCACGATTCACCTTGGGTGGCGGCTTACGTGGAAGCTGACAATGAAAAGGCACGTCAAGATGCACTTGACCTGTTGGATGAGGAGCGTGATCTCGCGGCGACTCCTTCGGTGATTTATCAGCAAGACTTACGTCGTTACCACAGCCACCGGGTCAAAACCAGGACCTTTCAGGAAGGCGAGTTAGTGCTCCGGCTCATCCAGGATCAAACAGACATGCATAAGCTCTCGCCGCCTTGGGAAGGACCTTTTGTGGTCAGCAAGAATCTGCATAACGAGCCATACTATCTTATTGATGTTCGAGAACACAAGGACACGTAAGTCAGAGGAAGAGACCCATTGGCCGTGGAATATTGCTCACCTTCGGCCCTATTATACTTGAGCCACCGGCTCTCATGATGTACATAGTTCGATGATGTATATATTATAAATAGTATAATAAAGCCGGCATCCCTGATAATTCAGGGCCTCTGTCGTTTCACTTCCTCGAAGCTGAGTCTTTATCATCATCTTACATATTCATTTAAGAGGCTTGATGACCAATTTCAGGGACCAAAGAGGGTTAGATGCATGGCACAACTCAAACATAGGTCCCTGACGCGTCCGGCTTACCTTATATGGTCACTTGGGGGCTTCCTGCTCATCGAGCATAGCTGTCAGTACCCTCTTGATCGGCGCAATACCAAAACTTATATGGTCACTTGGGGGCTTCCTGCTCATCGAGCATAGCTGTTGGTACCCACTTGATCGACGCAATGCCAAAATTATATGGTCACTTGGGGGCTTCCTGTTCAAACATAGGTGTATTCACCAAAGAGAAAATAGATGTCGGTACCCTCTTGATCGGCTCAACGCCACACTTGTAAGCATGTCACTTGGGGGCTTCCTGTTCAAACATAGGCATATTCGACCAAAGAGAACATCGCGTTACTACCCTCTTGACCAGGTTTGTTCAAACATAGGCATATTCGACCAAAGAGAACAAACTCTGGCCGGGTCATCTTACCTATAACCAGTTGCTTCAACTCCATCAGGTCATCCTGATTGACCCGCCGAACTCTTAACGATCAGTCTTTATGGTGTATTTGACCAAGATCTGAGCTCAATTAAGGTTCAAACGGCGGCTTGTCATGCGAGAGCATGGTTTGCAGATAGTCAGGATGAATCCAGGCTTCATAAGCCGCCTTCCTTGAAACTTGGATAAATCGGCCTGTGATACTGTTACTCTGGCCTCGCGTACTCCTGATAAGTCTTTGAGCAAGACCAGACTTTATCTAGGGTTCAAATGTCGATTGGGCACACTGTGACTCAGGCTTATGGAATGCACGAATAATCCAGTGGCTCCGGCTAGTGTCATTGAAGAAGACACTTTGGCTTGGCAGCCCACAACAGCCTCGAATCCCTTTTGATTTTTCATTTATATTTGAAGTTTTCTTCTTTGACTTCTGGTTTCTTACAAGTTGGGCCTAGCTGCCCTACTTATGGCTCATATTTGAAGAGTTTTCCGGGTTTCTATAACCCACCAGGATGGCAGACTTTAAGTCGCCAGGATGTCATACTATTATGTTTACAGATACAACTCTAAACTGCCTCTACCTATACGAAGCTGATAAGCCGGCAGTATAAATATGTATTACAAGTATGATATCTTACTTAACAAGTATCAGACCGGCCCTGGTTATGGACTATTCGTCCCCAGCGGCTTCAATTGGGTATCATGAGCCGCCTGGCGGTAAGTCACCAGGGCACTTGTGTTTTCTTTGTGTGCAGGATATTAATCATTCAGATCTGCATAAGTCAAGTGTTTTTTCTTTTTCAAAAGATCAAGTATTTAAGCCGCCCGACGGTTCAATCTTCCTGCCCTTGCTGATTGGAGGCTCTACGTCATCCCTTGCCGGTTCTTCGTCCTCTTCCACCATCTGAAAAGTTGGTGATGACCAATTGATGCCAGATAAAGCTTCAAATTTAGCTTCGTCATCTATAAGCTCAGACGGATCAACTTCAGGGGCAAAGGTGTGCTTACGAATTGGTGGGATTAAGCCCATCACTTTATAAGCCGGAGTCGGCATCTTCTGATTCTCCTTGTCATAAGACGGATGATACTTGGACAGATCCGAGTCATTGGCAATCAGGGTAGCTATTGGACGTATTTCTTTTACGCAGGCAGAGAAGTCCTTCTGATCAAAAGGTGTACCATCTTATTTTAAGCTTGGGTAACCAGTGGCTACCTCAGACGGGTCAAGCTCTGGTACCCATGCCTTAGCCCGGCTCAAAGCCGTCACAGCACCAGCTCTTGCAGATGATCGTTTCATCTCATCAAATCTGGCAGGCAGTATAGACAGTTTCTTCAACACATCTCTCAACATGGTAGGCGCTTGGTTTGTTGGAGAGATTGTAGCCAGTGCACGTTGAGCTCCAGTGTATAGCTGTTCAACAAGCGTGTAAATAGCTTTGAGCTTCACAAGCATGTCTTCATTGAGGTTGCTGCTCCTGGGACCTGGATATATCACAGATTGGTTAAATGGCGGGTTATATGATCACAACAAAAATCCACTTTTGATGACTAGCACGGCGACTCACCAAAGATAGCAGAAACCATCTGAGATACACGGCGCTTTAAGCCGGTGAGCTCAGTGGTCACTTCTTGAAGTGCTGCCTCTGCTTTCTCAGCCCGCTGCGTTAAGGCAGTCTTTTCTTCAGCCCAAGTCTTTTTCTCCGCCTCATAACTGGTCTTCAGCTTTTCTGACTCAGCCACGCTAAACTGGAACTTTGACTCAGCTTTCCGGGTCTCAGTTTCCTGAGTCGCCAGCCGGGTCTTTTTGTCGTTCAATTGAGACTCCAGTTCAGCAGTAGCAGCCTGTAGGAAGTACAGAGTTATCAACATTTATATCAAGGTTATAAGAATATAAGTCCCAAGTCTTTTGCAAGCAACAACACTTGACACTTGGGGGCTAATGTCTGTCAAAGAATTTTTTCAAGGAAATGGCTCATATAACTAAAGTCCCAAGCACTTTGCAAGCAAGACTACTTGGCACTTGGGGGCTAATGCATATCGCTTGTATCTTCTTCATAATGAGCCGGATGCGCTGTAAATAGTCCCAACCGACTCATGGGGGCTATACAGGCTAAGTTCTCTTTTCTTACAAAGGATAAATAGGACCGGCTCATTCATGCTGATTAAACCGGCCCTTGGGGACTACGGATGCAAAAGTTAACGTTGTTTAAACATCCGGTTTATATTTAGAGCCGGACAAGGAGGGGTTCTAAGATAGAAGTTTATGTATTCTTCTAAGTCTACAGCCTATTCAATCTTATCATAACCAGTAGACTTGGGGGCTGGCAGGACATACATAAATCATTCAGAAGTGGAAGTCATACCTCATACTTTTGGTGCATCTGTTTCACCATATCAATTTCAAGATCACGGCTAGACTGTACTTGGCTGAGGTAACCAGAGAGGATCTCACTGCTACTCAGTTGCGCGTAATGGGAGACGTCAAACTTCATCTTCCGCCTCTCAATAACCTCTTGCTTGGCGGTATGCTTAGCCAAGGCTATTGGATTTCCCGGCTCCACAAAGCCGGTGCCAGTAATCAACACGTCATCGTCATGAGTTTACGACGGCTTAAGTGAGCCCGATGATGCAAGATTTGAAGGATTAATAGTAGTGTTATCAACACAGAGATCCGGAATCTCAGGCGGAGCGTCAGTGACAGTTTCTTCTGCCTGCTTGTCAGAAGCTTCAGGTGCAGGGATTTGATGTTCCAGCTCAGCAACTTCAGGCGCATCGGTTGGCTTGGTCACCTTTGCTTTTTTGTTAGGCTTTGCTTGACCACTGCACGGATTATAACAAATCAGTACAATTACCAGAATATAACAAGGTGCAGAGTTACAAGTGAATGTCGTTACCCAGGAGCAGTCTTGAAAGCCGGTAGCTCAGTTTGTGATGAGTTTCCAGAGGAAGAACGGGCAAGCTCCTGGTTAGTTGAATCAACAGAGTTAGGAGGAAGACAGATAAGACCCGCCAGCGGGTAAAAAATAGAAAAAGCACCTCATTTTGACGTTTCTGAGGAGCAGGGGTGTTCGGTAAACCGGAGGACAATTCTTCGCCTCCACTGGTCCGGGTCTGACGTCGACTCTCGTGTTGCTGTTGCTTTAAAAGAAAGTGAGGATCTAAATAAGCCAAGGGGTGTGAAAACCTTACTTTCCGAGTTACTTGTCGAAGTTTCTGTGTTGGCAAAGAGTCTGAGCCGGAGGAAATGATAGTTACCTCTTCTTCAGCTGCTTGGCTGGCTCCCGTGTCATCCTGGTAATAGTCAGAGTCAATAAGATGATTGAAAAACGAGCCAAGAGAATCAAGGGCTACCTCCGACTCAGAGGTATCATCCAGATTCAGCAGTTCAGAGGCGCTGGGTTTCTTTTTCCTCTTGGTGGTCTTCTTGGCAGCTTTCCTGGCGGCTTTCTTGGCAGCCCTGGCCTTCTTAGCAGCCTCATGTTCATACTCAGTTTTCCAAAAATTGGACTTAGCCTGCAAAGGTTATTAAGGATTGAGTTAGCAAAGTATTTGAATGATGAGGTCAAGATAAGTAAATTCAGAGACTCACATCTAGTGGCGGGTTAAGCTTGCAGAAAGGGGCCAGACCCACTTTAACACAATCCTCCGGATCTTCATTCAGAAGGGACTTAACCATTTCATTTACTTCTTCATCAATTAACGGTAAAGAGCTATGGCGCAATGAATCCTTTACACCACCAGTGTAAGTACACATTAAGCCGGTGCGGCGGCTCAAGGGAATGACCCGCCAAGAAATCCAACACCTGACTAAATCAACGCCAGTTAGCCCATTTCCTAGCAGGGCCTTAACCTTCATAACGGTAGGAGCAATTTTCTTCCGTTTAGCAGCGCTAAGTTTCTCAGGAAGATTGTGCTTTGGATCTAGGCGTTCGACATGTTAACCCGGCAGTGGATTCTCATCAGCCGGAGAAGTATCTTTGCAATAAAACCACGTTTGGTTCCAATCTTTTGGGTGACTCAGCAGGCAGGCATACGGGAAGATGGCATCTCTTCTGCGTTGAATTGATATTCCGCCAAGCTCCAAGCTAGGGCCGTTCGTGAACTCAGTCTGGCGGTTCAAGTAAAAATACTCTCTAAAGAGATCGATGCTGGGCTCCTCTTGAAGGTATACTTCATAGAAGACTTGAAAGTTGCAAATATTTGACACGGAATTGGGTCCGATGTCTTGAGGATGGAGTTGAAAAAAGTGCAGAATGTCCCGAAAGAATTTAGAGCCAGGTTGTGAGAAACCCCGGTTCATATGGTCAGTGAAAACGATGACCTCGCCATCTTTCGGCTGAGGTTTTTCTTCGCCCGGATTAGGAGCGCGGTAATGCATCACACTCTTTGCGGGTAGATACCCGACCTTGACAAAGTCCTTGAATGTGCCCTTAGTGGCAATGGAGGGGACTCAGTTGCACGTGTAGACTGTTTTTGGCGGCATGGTGAGCAGAAAAGGCCTAAAGGAAAGGAAAATTTTGCCGGTTCAAGTTAATTGGTGAAATTACAGGTTAAGTGGTTACAGTATACATTCAGAATGGCGGCTTAAGTGAGGACTAATGATATATGAGTAATTGTAAGCCGGACGTGTAAGCCGCCATGACATGTACAGATATTTAAAATCTGACAAAGAGCAAAATTCTAATAAGTGTTGGACAAACAGGTTTCACAGATTAAGGCTATAAATTCGGATCTACCACTGCTCAGAAAAAGGAAATAAGTTCTAAACCTACAGAGGCAGCAACGGAAAAGCAGAGGTGCCCTAGAGGAGATCTGCCGTGACGAGGATATGCTCTAGTATCAAAAAGCTACTGCCGCGTAAGATTCAGGTGTTTTTTGGATCTAATCCATGGATCTAAGCAAGGAAAAAGAAGAGCGGCGACGAACACCGACGAACACCGATGAACACTGAAACCCTAAATGACAGATCTATGGCAAAGACAAGGTGGACTTACTGATCCAGATGAAACAGCGAAGAGGTGCCGCAGTGTTTTCTGATCCGGTCAGGGTGATGCAACGGCCAAAGTTGATGAAGGGAACGAAGATCGACGGCGGCGGAGTTCGTACGGGCTGATGCGTCGCGAGGAGGAGAAGGCGAGAAATAAAAGGGGGAGAATGAGAGGTGAGTCTGCGGCCCTATTTATAGGGCTGGAAGGACAAACGGCAGGCGCGAGAATCAAGGAGGCAGAAAAATGGATAAGCGACGGCGCAGGCGCCTCGATTTTCGGAGGGTCAGTAAAGAAAGGGATTTATTAAGATTTGGGTTATATGAAGCATTAATCGCAGGTGACATCACGGCGGATTACCGCAATTTACGGGGATGACGTCATGGCGGGTTACAATATTTTACGGTAAGATGAAGAAGGGTTTTTCTAAGTATTGAAGATTGACATGAACGAGTTCAAATCAACCTGGGCCTAATGTTGGGGATATGACCCGCCCAAGAGGGGCCGGGTCATCCCTATGGCGGTTCATCTCAATGAAGCCCAAGAGTATACTAAGATGGCGGTTCATAGACAGGCTTGTTAGAGGGCCCAAACCCGAAGGCAGCTTAAGGCCCACAAGTATAAACCGCCATGTATATGTAAACTTGTATTGTAAGGCATGTAAGATAAGTCACCGAGCCGGACACGTTAAATGAGCCGGCCGGGACTCTGTAGGCCGCAGGGCGTCAACCCGTATATATAAGGGGACGACCCGGCAGCGGCTTAGGGCAAGAAACAACAAGTCGAGAGCCAGGCAAAGCGTATTCGCTCCCTGGTCATCGAAACCCTAGCAATACCACCTCAAACTGGATTAGTCCTTTACCTTCACCGCAAGGGGCCGAACCAGTATAAACTCCTCGTGTCCTTTGTCACGTTTAACCCCTTTAAGCTAACCTCGTCGCAATGGCTCCGCAACTAAGTCCTTCCATGAGGACATCTGCCGTGACACTTCCACGACAACCCCTAAAAATGTGAAGACATTGAAGACAATGGTGGTCTGTGAAGATATTCACAATGAAGACTATGACTTAAGAAGACATTCACATGAAGACTATGGAGTGCGAAGACATAGTTGTTTCGTAGTTTCGTTTTCTTCTTTGTTGAGTCATAGGAACCACCGCACTGTTAAGTGGGGTCCAAGTGAACAAAGTCAGAGTGACTGATGTGATGCTCAACCAAATCATATGTCTTCGAGCGAAGACAATGAGAGCAAATCTTATCCAGAGCTAGATGAGTCAGCTTTAATTGTAGCCCAAGTCAAGCTGCCACGTGTGTTTGAAATCTGACCGTTGGACACGTGTCAGTTCCTTAGTGACCCAGGGTCATTTTGGACAAATCAAGTCGGGTTGCCTCCTGGCTATAAATAGCCCACCCCTACACCATAAATTGGTGGCTGCTCAGAGTTACTGCACAGCTTTTGTCGTTTGAGAGCAACCCACCTCCGAAGCATTTGAGAGAGAGATCCTTGCGAGGACAAAGCCCTAAACACCCAGAGCCAAAGAGTGTTAGGCATCACTGAAGTCTTTCTGTGCACGTGATCTGAAGACTTGTTACACTTGAGGACTGTGAATCCTCCAGCCGGTTAGGCGTCGCGTTCTAAGCATCCAAGAGTCATTGTGGATTGCCGGTGAACGAAGTCTGTGAAGGTTTGGAAGTCTACCTTGAAGACTTACCAGAGTGATTGGGCGAGGACTAAGTGTCCTTAGCTCAAGGGGAATAAGCTGAAGACGCGGTCTTCTGAGTTGAATCTCAGCCTCCCTAACTAGATGTACAGTTGTCACAGCAACTGGAACTGGTCCAACAAATCCCTGTCCTCACCAAGCAACTGGTTCTATCTCTTATCTCTCTTTACTTATAGTTTGTCTTCGTGAAGTCATTGCCTGCTTGCTTGATCTGATTGACTTCACTGTGTGACGACTATTGTAGTCCGGCTTCATACTATCTTCCATCCTAATCCATACTACCTAGCTGCTAATAGTCTTCGTGCTTTCACTTCATTGCTTACTTGACTATTGCTTGTCTAGTGTAGTCTACCTTCCGCTGCATTTCAATAGGCTCATATCTACTGTTTGTCTTCAAAGCCCACGTGTTTTGAAGACTTTCATAAAAATCGCCTATTCACCCCCCCTCTAGTCGATAACTAGCACTTCCAATTGGTATCAGAGCAAGGTGCTCCCCTATTCTGTGTGATTCAGTTTAACTACCTGGAGTTTTAGCTATGTCGACTGCAGGGATAATCAAAGTCTCTGCTGCGTGCCCTGTCTTCGATGGCACTGATTACCCCTACTGGAAGAATAAGATGCGTATGCATCTTGAAGCCATTGATGTCGACCTTTGGTATGTCATCAAGAATGACGTTCCCAAGGTCGGTGAAGGTGTCATTGCTGCTGATGTCAAGAAGTTCATTCAACTGGACTCGACTGCCAAGAACATCATCTGTGGTCATCTGACCAAAGGACAGTATGGTCGTGTGAGTGCTCTGGAAACTGCGAAGCTAGTCTGGGACTGGCTCTCTAAGGTCAACGAAGGCGTCTCAACCCAGATAGACTGAAGGATCAGTGTTCTTCGCAACCTCTTCAACCGCTTCAAGAGAAATGACAATGAGAATGTCCAGCTCACATTTGACCGCCTCACTGATATCACAAATGAGCTTCATGCACTCGGCGCCACTGAGATCACCAAGCATGAAATCATCAAGACACTCTTGAGATCGCTCGATAGCTCATTTGACACCCTGGCCCTGATGATTCAAGAACGCCCTGACTTCAAGACTCTTGATCCGTCTGACAAACTTGAGAGGCTCAACACACATGAGTTCCAGTTATCTGAGAAAAGAGACATCCATGGTCCCAACTATGGCCGGACTCGCGCTTTGAAGGCAAAGGCTGTTTCCTCATTTGACGAAGAATCTGACTGTAGTTCTGGGGATCCTGGAGACATTGGAAAGGAGCTTGCTATGCTTGTGAAGAAGTTCCAGAAATTCACTAAGAAGAAAGGCTTCAAAAAGTCTTCAAGATCCAGCTCGAGAAATGATGAAGCTTCTACTCATGACCACAAGAAGAGAATATGCCACAAGTGCAACAAACCTGGTCACTACATCTCTGAGTGTCCACAGTGGGACAATGAGAACAACAAGAAGAAGAAGAGCAAGGAATATGATTCTGATGACAAGAAGAAGAAGAAGAAATCCTTAAAGTCTTCTTCCAAGTCTTCATCGAAGTCTTCATCACACAAGGAGAGCTCATCAAGCAAGGCTCGTGCATTTGTTGGCAAGGAGATGGATTCAGAGGAGGAGTCTGCTTCTGAGGAGGCGGAGGTGGAGTCTGAGGAGGAGTCCGATTCAGGCGTGGCAAGCCTGGCTCTAGCTTCAGCGTATGTCGCCAAGTCCATCTTCAACACTGAAGACAATGGCCCCATCACCAACACTGATGCTAATGATGAGGATGACTCTGCTCCCACCTACTGCTTCATGGCACGTGGTGCCAAGGTAAACTCACGTGATGCTTACTTTCAAACATCAAGTGAAGATGACTCTGATTGTGAATCCAAACCTAGCTACAAAACACTTGCTAAAATTGCAACTGAACAACAGAAAGCTATGGAACATATTCAAAAATTGCTAGACAAAAGCGATGACCTGTTGGACGCGGAAATGACCCGATCTCGGTCCTTAATTGAAGACATAAAAAATCTTCACGTTAAGTACGAGGAACTTGAAAGTCGTCATGAAACTCTCTCAACAACTCATGAAAAGCTTTCCTACGATTATCTTCAAAGGAAGCAAGAACTTGAGAAATTGAGAGCGGCTCATGAAGATCTTCAAAAAGAGAACGAGTCACTTCGCGCTCAACAGATCAGTCCCGCTCAGGAAGGATTTGAACCACCATGTCTAAAATGTCTTGAGCGTGATAACGCTATCTCTATTGCTGAATGTTCTACTGCTGCTACTATTGCAATATCTTCAACTGCTGACGTGGTAACTAACCCCTCTACTGAGGATACCACTACTATTGCTGATGAGAACGCCAGGTTGAAGACATTGCTTGAGACAGGAATGTACAAAAGTCTCAAAGGGCATCAAACACTATGTGATGTCCTCAAAAAGAAGATTCTGAACCAAAACCCTAGGAAAGAGGGTGTTGGGCTCGAGAGAAGAATAAATGTTGATGGTTCTTACTGGAAACCTGAGCAGTATCCCAAAACCACATGGGTTGCTGCAAAGGGACCTTCAGTGGATCCGTCTACCTTGCCTGGCTTCACTTGCGCTAACCCGATTATCATTGATGTTTGCCAGGTTTATTGCTACTAACTGCAGGAATGGGCCACCTATGAAGAAGATCTGGGTTCCCAAAAGTTGTCTGAGAATCTTCTTGTGAATGTCATCATGACACCACCTGGGAAGAAGACAAACCCCAGACCAAAGGCTTCATATGGTCCAAAGGCTTCATATAGACAGAGGACTCACCAGAGTCACCCTAACGCCAATGTTTTTCAGGGAAACCATACTCAGACTTTTGAATATGAGCGTGTTACATCAAACCGCTATGTTCATAAGACCAAAAACTATTCTGCTTATTCATATGAGTATTATTCACCTCCTACAAGGCTATTTGCTAGGGCTCCAAAGCCGAAGTTCTCAGATGCTGCACTTAGACTCATTGCTTCTAAGCCACCCCTGAAGATGTGGGTGGCTAAGAAAAATTAACTCTCTTTTGCAGGGAAAGGTCTCCGGCCGGAAATCAAAGGCGTCTGATGCTTATGCTGGGGACCTAAAACATCTTGTGGGACGCAAGATAAAATGTCCAAATGGTCTTACTATGTATTTCGTCCCAGGATTCCTTGACAATCATCCTATCTATCCTAACCAAGATCTGAACTTTCATAATCCGCTTGTTCGTCAAATGTTTATGCTTCACAATACCCTTGGTGAAGCCTATCCCCCAAACTGCACTGTAGGGTATGACAACAAAGGCTTCAGAATGGATCATGGACAGTGGATGCACTAACCACATGACTGGTGATCGAAGTCTTCTGATGGATTCAACCCTATGTCCATCTGACAAGAGTCACATCACATTTGCTGACACCGGTAAAATCATGGTATTGGGTCTAGGTAGAGTTCCAATCTCAAAGGATCAACACATGGACAGAGTGATGCTTGCTGAATCCCTTGGTTTCAACTTAATGTCTGTCTCAATGCTTTGTGACTTAAACATGATTGTGATATTTGGAAAATATCGTTGCCTTGTGCTAATGGAATCTGACAAATCTCTAGTCTTTGAAGGGTATCGAAAAGATGATCTGTACATGGTAGATTTCTCAGCAAGACCACAGTTGGCCGTATGCCTTCTAGAAAAAGCTTCAGAGTGCTGGCTCTGGCATCGCAGGCTAGGGCATGCTGGCATGAGGAACTTGTACACTCTCGCGAAGAAGAAACACGTCGTAGGCATCGAAGGCGTCAAGTTCAAGAAGGATCATCTGTGCGGTGCCTGCGAAGCTGGAAAGATGACAAGGGCCAAGCATCCCTCGAAGACAATCATGACGACATCTCGTCTCTTCGAGCTACTACACATGGACCTATTTGGCCCTACTCACTACTCTACTCTTACTACCACTGCTTGTCTCTATGGCTTCATCATTGTTGATCATTATTCAAGATACACATGGGTGCATATAATCCTCTACAAGAATGAAGTGCAGGATGTCTTCAGACGATTCCCAATCGCGCCATGACGAACTATGGCATCAAGATCAAGCACATCAGAAGTGACAATAACATAGAGTTCAAGAACACCGGCCTCGACACTTATCTTGATACATTGGGCATCATCATGAGTTCTCAGCTCCATACACACCTCAACAGAATGGCATCGTGGAGCGCAAGAACAGAACCCTCATTGAGATGGCTCGGACGATGCTTGATGAATACAAGACTCCAAGAAAGTTCTGCCCTGAAGCCATTGATACTGCATGCCACATCATCAACTGTGTTTATCTTCACAAGCTTCTAAAGAAGACATCCTATGAGCTACTAACTGGCAAGAAGCCGAATGTAAGTTACTTCAGAGTATCCGGTGCTAGGTGCTAGATCAAGGATCCACATCACACTTCAAATTTTGCACCAAAAGCACATGAAGGTTTTATGCTTGGCTACGGAAAGGATTCAGACTCCTACAGAGTCTTCAACCTCTTTCACTATAAAGTGGTTGAAACTGTAGATGTGCGGTTCGATGAAACTAACGGCTCGCAAAGAGAGCACCTGCCAAATGTGCTTGATGAAGTCCCACCAAGTGAATCTATCAAGCTGATGGGTACTGGAGAAATCATACCTTCAGAGGCACTGGCTGAAGAGGAACTTATCATTTCTGCACCTAATCAACCTGAAGACACTGCTCAGCCTGAAGCTAATGCTGATGAAGAAGACAATGGTCAGCAAGGGCAAAATCTTTGTCCAGTTCATCCTCGTGTTGCAAATGAAGTACAGATTGAGAAGATAATCGATAGCATCAACGCACCCGGTCCACTCACTCGTTCAAGAGCAACACGGCTAGCAAATTTTTGTGGAAACTTTGCATTTGTCTCTATATCTGAACCCAAGAAAGTTGCTGAAGCCTTCATGGAACCTGAATGGATTCAAGCTATGCAAGAAGAGCTTCAACAATTCGAGCTGAACAATGTGTGGGAATTGGTCAAGCATCCTGACCATCGCAAGCACAATATCATTGGCACCAAATGGATCTATCGCAACAAACAAGATGAGCATGGTCAAGTTGTCAGAAACAAGGCTCGTCTCATTGCTCAAGGATACACTCAAGTAGAAGGGATTGACTTCGATGAAACATTTGCTCCGGTGGCTAGGCTTGACGCCATTCGCATACTGCTAGCCTATGCCAACCATCACAACATCCTCCTGTACCAAATGGATGTGAAGAGTGCTTTTCTCAATGTGAAGATTGAAGAAGAAGTGTATGTTGCACAACCACCTGGCTTTGAAGATCCAAAACATCATGATATGGTATACAAGCTCAACAAGGCACTGTATGGCCTCAAACAAGCCCCTCGTGCTTGGTATGACACACTCAAAGACTTCCTGAAGAGCAAAGGCTTCAAACCTGGTTCTCTAGATCCTACACTCTTCACGAAGACATATGATGGTGAACTGTTTGTGTGCCAAATCTATGTGGATGACATTATCTTCGGCTGCACTGACAAAAGATACAGTGATGAGTTTGGGCACATGATGCAAGAGCAATATCAGATGTCCATGATGGGTGAGCTGAAGTTCTTCCTCGGTCTTCAAATCCGTCAGTAGAGCAACGACATCTTCATATCTCAAGAGAAATACCTCAAAGATTGCCTGAAGAAGTTTGGAATGCAAGACTGCAAACGTTACACAACGCCAATGCCAACCAAAAGTCATCTGGGCCCCGACGACAATGGTAAAGAGTTCGATCAAAAGAGTTCTTACAGCGTCATATTTACTCACCAGAAGCCAGTTCCTGTCTAACCAGCAAAAGGAAGCCATTCACTGTCTTGAAGCCATTCAGTCTGAATATTATGGCAACTGACAAATCTGCAAGGAAGGGCGGCAGGCAGCGCCGTGGAGATACAGCCAAGGATTTACCTTCAGATATGCTTGAAATGTACAAAACTGATCCTGAAGAAAATTACAATCAGCACAAGACCCGAATCCAATGGATTTGAAGATATTGGGCAGAAGAATGGTTCAAATACAGATTTGTGACTGGTGAATATGCTGAAAAGAACGCAATCAAGCGCCCATGGGGAGATATTCTATACAGAAATCTTCAGCCCAAGTCCAAGTCCGAAGCCATTGCTCAAGGCTTCTACCCATGCATGGTACGCGGACCGAAGCCAGAAAATGCCGACCCATCATATATGTTATGGTGTCATGAAGACAATCTTTTCAAGCGCAACTATCAGTTTGCAAAAGATTCTGCTATGAAGAACAAGAAAAATCTTGGCATCAACTTCAACCCTGGTCCGTCTGCTCCAAGGGCTGATGGCACACGCGATGCCAATCCCAATGTCATCGCCCCCTTCAAAAACTTTGATGGCCTCCTCTCTCATATCACTGCTCAGAGGGCCACAGTGGATCAATCTGCTGACGATGCTGACTCTGAAGAAGTGCCAGCACCACCAAAGCCTCAGAAGAAGAAGAAGACAAAGGCTTTGAAGCCCTCTGCCGCACCAAGAGCTTCCGTTGTGAAGCCATTGGCCACTGCACCTCCTGCTTCTAGTGTGCAATCTGAAGATCTTTCTCGTGTCTCCAAGAAGACGGAGAAGCCCAAGACGAAGCCCATGAAGAGTTCTGGGCATGAACTTACTCCAGCTGCCGTTCTGAGGAACGAAGATGACACCATTGATCTGTCCAGTGATGAAGATCTTGGTGATGAAGCCCTTGAGATGCTTATCAAGAGCAAGCAAGAGGCGGAGATCTTCAACAATCTGCCCCTCTTTGACATGGATATTCTGAACAATTTCATTGATGAGTGGTTTGATGACCAGACTATCAGTATTGATGATCTTCAGCTACCTGTGGACATCAGCGTCACCTTCCATGGAGCCATTGCCAATGAGCTGGCTCTGGCTCAAAAGATTGTCGAGCTGAAGAACAAAATTGATTATGAAAAGGCTCACTTCAAGAAGAACATGGCCAAGCTCAGCATGGCAGATGTTCAGACCTTCAAGAAGATGTTGCATGAGCTAAAGGAACAGTTTTACAAGAAGTGTGAAGAAGCAAAAGGTTCAAGAGAGCGCATGAAATACTTTGCGCAGAAATGTGTTCAAGCACACAATGAGGCTGAGAAGCATAAGGCTCTTGGGCGTCCTGGCATCGACCCCAAGATGGCTGCCAAACAAAAGAAGAAGCCTGTTGTGGCCCAAGCTGAAGCATCAAGGCAGGAAGCACCTCGCATTGTCTTCCCTGCCAGCATGACAGGCTCGAAGCCTAAGGTCCCCTCAGCAGCTTCAGAACTGAAGAAGACAAGGGCAGCTGAAGCCGAAGCCAAGAAGCACAAGCACAAGAATGCTACTGATGGTGCTCCATGAACAAAGAAGCTGAAGGCAAAGTCTTCCAAGAAAGAGTGTGCTGCGGCCTCTGAGCCCCTTGTTGTTGAGCCCATTTCTGTTGCCCGTCTAGCCTCTACCAACCAAGAACGTCGCCTTGTTCCACGAGCCTGCTTTCACAAAGGCTCCTGGAGATGAAGAAGTTCCAGCTGTCGACCCCATCACAGCTGAAGACATTGGTCGTGAAGACAATGTTGAAGATGATGAAGTCCTTCCTCAACTCAAGCACCAACTGGTATCATCGCCCGTTCTTACGAACAACGAACTCATCAGCATTGGTCGTCCTTTGACGCCAATTGCTCAGGATGATTCATGGGCTGATCGCCCTCAACAAGACACCCCCATTGATGATGAGACACCCAGAACTCCACCACCTCAAGCCACCACTCCGGTGCTTGACGCCAACAATTACATGGTGTAGACCACTCCATCACCACAGGCGTCGCCCGCATTCCACAGGCTTCGCAAAGGCCCTAGGCCGCAGGTCACGATGTCGAGCATTCCAGAAGGGGAAGCGCAGCAAAGCTCAGTAGCACGTCAAGTGTTTCCTGAAGCCACCCCTACTGCGAATGTCTTTGAGTCTGAAGCAAAAGCTGCTGAAGACATTCCGGCTGCATCAGCCGAAGGAAATCAAGAACCAAGACAAGAAGAAGCAAGAGTTGCCACACCCCCTGTCACTGAAGAAGTCATTCTCGAGGAGAATGTGACTGCGCCTGACCCTCCTGCTACTGAAACGGAGGTTGAAATCAATGAGGCTGCCACAAACAATGATGCTGAAGCCCATGACACTGTCATGGCTGAAGACCATGTGGCGCCTGAAGATAATGTGGTGCCTGAAGCTCATGAGGAACCAGGAGCCAATGTGGATGCTGATGCCACGGTTCCACCTCCAAGGCCACGCACCATTGAGCAGGCCTACAATCATGGTGAACTAGTCACAGTTCGGTGGCCCATCATGGTGCCTCCCACTGCTCCCAGACCTCAGTATGATTACCATGTGGAGCAAAGGCCACAAGTTCAGAAGCCGAAACCAAGGCTGCCAAGGCTTCCAGGTGCTGCTACCTCGCCAGGATCGTTCAGTGTGAATAGCTTCAGGGCATACAACACATTCTTTGACAGTGCCAAGAATCCATACTCGAAGCCAAAGATCTCTTCTGATTGCTTCTGGAGCTATCAGTAGCGCAACTATTACTCATGTGTCTTATACAATCAAGAGCGAATCTTTCCTCACATGCGTCTGGATTGTGAAGCCATTGCTGGCCTGCCCTGCCTTGAAGAAGCCCTGGACTGTTTTAGGGAAGTTGGTCTTCTACAGTTTTTCACTGACAAAGAGCATTGGAATGAAGAGCTACTGCTGCAGTTCTATGCCACACTTCACATTCATGGCTACAACAGGGATCTGAAGACTTGGATCCTTGAGTGGATGACAGGAGATGTGCACCATGAAGCCAAAGCTCAAGACATCACCGAGCTTACCTCCCTGCCCACTCCAGGTGAACTCTATGAGCCTAGTTGTCAGCTACACAGAAATGAGCTGCATAATGTATTTCAGAAGCCTGAGCCAAATATGAGTGAGATGCTCAGTATGATGAAGCCATTACCTCCAGATGCTGAATATCCCAAGGAATTCTTTGTCAAAGACCTTGAGTACCTGCCCCGCACCATTTATCATATCCTGAGGTGGACTCTATGGCCAATCAAAGGATATTCTTTTGAAGCCAAACTCGAAGGAACCATGAAGACTTTGGTGTTCTATATTGTCAATGGCATCAGATTCAATTCCCAGGATTTCTTCATCAGACAACTTGCTGCATCTGGGATTGATCTGTTTGGCCTAAAGTTTTATGCTCCATGGGTGATGCGCCTGATCAAACTCCATTCATCTGTTGACTATCAGCCCAGAGCGCAACCATCTTGTATTTCTGCCTGAGGTTGATCTGTCAGTTGAAGCCATCTACCCTGAGCCTGCCAAAGAACCCCTCTATCTTCACAATGTTGATCGTCAAAGCTTCACGCAACCCATTGAAGGGATTCATGTTCCAAATGCTGCGACTCCATCTTATCCTCTGGCTGGCAATATGCATGTGCCTCATCGGGCAAACACTGAAGCCACTGACAGCAAAATTTCTCAAAGGCCTCAGAAGCGTTCTCGTGTACTCAATGACCGAGAGCTTCGAGTTGCCTTACATCAGAAGCAGGACAAGCATCATGACTGGCTAAAGCGTTAGATGCAGAGTATCATGGTGGACGTCAATCACATCAGAAACTTGGCCACCAAGAACTCATTCGTAGCTCATGAAGCCTGTCGGCGGTCTTGGAAGAGTCTCACCTTGCTATGCCCTGAAGAAGATCTTCGCGAAGATGGCTTCATAGAAGGCTTCAAATTTCACTCAAGACCTCCACGCAATGCAAGTTGGCGCCGCACTCCCTCAATAGAAGATTCAGAGTATTAATCTTCGGCTGCAACTGTTGTTGCGAGAGTCACCGATGAAGAAGACGACGCCACTTCACCGACCATGGCTGCACTGCATCTCGATACTGCACCAGGCCCTTCTGCACCACCGAACTCTAATGTCGACCCTGCACCTTCTTCTACTCCTGATGGGAACGAGTAGATACTCTATGTCTTCAAACCTTTTTGGTCATTACTGACAAAAGGGGGAGAAGCATATGAGTTGATAGTCTTCAAGCGGGTCCTTATGGGTGGTTGATATATTTTGCCAGGTGTTTACAACTCTCGTCTTTTGATACATTTGGTTCTTCGAGTTGTAACATTTAAACTTGATGGTCGTCTGCTATGTTTCTGCTACTCTGCTACTCTGTGATGCGATGATAAATTCCGATGAAGACATTCCACAGACGTCCATTTTTCATTATGCATGTCATTATCTTCGTTATATCTTTATATGCATGATGAATTGTCTTCATAAGTTGAAGAGGATCTTCGCAAGTAAAACCTGCCATGTGCATTTGCATTCAAAAGCAAACTACTTATATGCACATCTTCAGGGGGAGCCTTTTGCTACTTATGAAGACAATGCCTCAACCCTTACACTTTCACATACTTTTATCCCCGTTGAAAACTTCAACCAGTTTGTCATGAATCACCAAAAAGGGGGAGATTGTAAGTGCATCTAGTGCCACCCCTAGTTGGTTTCGGAGTATTGACGACAAACTTGGTTGAGGGACTAATGTGTTTGTGAGAATTGCAGGATAACATAGGTAGTAGTCCCACATTGATTCGGTTTACCTACCAGAGATGACCCCTAAAAATGTGTGAAGACATTGAAGACAATGGTGGTCTGTGAAGATATTCACAACGAAGACTATGACTTGAGAAGACATTCACGTGAAGACTATGGAGTGCGAAGACATAGTTGTTTCGTAGTTTCCTTTTCTTCTTTTTTGAGTCATAGGAACCACCGCACTGTTAAGTGGGGTCCAAGTGAACAAAGTCAGAGTGACTGATGTGATGCTCAACCAAATCCTATGTCTTCGAGCGAAGACAATGAGAGCAAATCTTATCCAGAGTTGGATGAGTCAGCTTTACTTGTAGCCCAAGTCAAGCTGCCGCGTGTGTTTGAAATCTGACCGTTGGACACGTGTCAGTTCCTTAGTGACCCAGGGTCATTTTGGAAAAATCAGGTCGGGTTGCCTCCTGGCTATAAATAGCCCACCCCCTACACCATAAATTGGTGGCTGCCTAGAGTTAGTGCACGGCTTTTGTCGTTTGAGAGCAACCCACCTCCGAAGCATTTGAGAGAGAGATCCTTGCGAGGACAAAGACCTAAACACCCAGAGCCAAAGAGTGTTAGGCATCACTGAAGTCTTTCTGTCTGCGTGATCTGAAGACTTGTTACACTTGAGGACTGTGAATCCTCCAGCCGGTTAGGCGTCGCGTTCTGAGCATCCAAGAGTCATTGTGGATTGCCGATGAACGAATTCTGTGAAGGTTTGGAAGTCTACCTTGAAGACTTACCAGAGCGATTGGGCGAGGACTAAGTGTCCTTAGCTCAAGGGGAATAAGGTTAAGACGCGGTCTTCTGAGTTGAATCTCAGCCTCCCTAACCAGACATACAGTTGTCACATCAGCTGGAACTGGTCCAACAAATCCCTGTCCTCACCAAGCAACTGGTTCTATCTCTTATCTCTCTTTACTTATAGTTTGTCTTCGTGAAGTCATTGCCTGCTTGCTTGATTTGATTGACTTCACTGTGTGACGACTATTGTTGTTCGGCTTCATACTATCTTCATCCTGATCCATACTACCTAGCTGCTAATAGTCTTCGTGCTTTCACTTCATTGCTTACTTGACTATGGCTTGTCTAGTGTAGTCTACCTTCCGATGCATTTCAATAGGCTCATATCTACTGCTTGTCTTCAAAACCCACGTGTTTTGAAGACTTCCATAAAAATCGCCTATTCACCCCCCTCTAGTCGATAACTAGCACTTTCAAAACGTCAGATCTATAAAGTGAAGTATGAAAAATGCCTGAATGATGTGAAGTTTGTGGGATGCTTAACCATCTTCACAAGAAACAGGGAAGAAGAATTCACCCTCCGTCGGCCCTGGTTTTTAAAGATCTGCGTGCATCATGGTTTATGTGTATTGGCCGGGGTCCATGAGGGGAATGAGGCCGACGTGGTGGTCACCGGGGCCAAGGCGGTCGTGGCAGGAACTACAATTCCAACACTTCCCAAGATGGGGCGACAGAGCTAGAGGAACCTGAAGACGGGCTTGATGCAGTTATGACCGATGTTGAGAAGAGCAGGAAAAGTGGATCTGACCTTGCTTCAGGGATTAACTTGTAGGGCTATTTTATTCCAGTGACAAAAACCAACACGGTCCAGGGAGAGCAGCTTGCACTACCAGCCCCCACGATTCCAACAAGTACTAATAAGAGCCTAAAAGAGCAAAAGTGTTGCTCGAAGATGAGAGGAGTTTGAGGCCGGAGAACGGAGTGCAGAACAGGACTGATCCAGAGTTGGCGGGCCCGGGCGATGGGCGCCGCCGAGCCCAATGAGTGTCTTCTGCTTGA
Organism: Triticum aestivum; assembly: GCF_018294505.1. Classification (NCBI taxonomy): domain Eukaryota; kingdom Viridiplantae; phylum Streptophyta; class Magnoliopsida; order Poales; family Poaceae; genus Triticum; species Triticum aestivum. The sequence goes on from NC_057805.1 coordinate 375,492,492, forward strand.
ACTGTCGTGGTGCGGGCAAAGCCGCGACAGTCCATGAACTTCGCGGTTTTGAGAGGAAATTTCCCCGTACAAACCCTTCTCTGTATCGTAGAAACTCAGTTAGTAGGCTCGAGGGTAGAAGCTTTAGCAGGAACGCTTGGTTATGATAATGGTTATGCAGATAGTAGTAATGGTAGGACTGGTGGCATGGCATTTTCTGAAACAATGAAATAAAGATAAATTTCCCTGGTTACTCTGATTATCATCTTGATTGCTTTGTCAAAGAACCAGGCCCTGATCCTTGGAGATTGACGGTTGTGTATGGGGAGGCTCAAACCCACCGTAGGCATCAGACATGGACAATTCTTAAAAACACAAGCATAATAAGCAACCTGCCATGGTTGCGCTTACGTGATCTCAATGAAGTGCTATGTCCTGAAGAACATGATGGAGTTGGCCAATGAAGTAACACAGAAATTCAAGCCTTCCGGGACACCATTGATGTTTGCATATTGCTAGATATTGGCTACTAAGGCCGGTCCTAGACATTTCAGAAAAAGGTTGTGGGAGGAACTTTCACAAGAGCACGACTTGACCGTGCATTAGTATCGGCAAATTGGCATACGAGGTTTTCTCTGGTAGACCTTCAACATCTGACAGCGGTGACATCAGACCACGGGCCTAACTGGTAGATATGCACAGGGAGCAGAGGTCGAACATCAAAAAATCTTTCCGCTATAAATTGATGCAGGAGGGTCATGCGAACTTGAAGGAAGCAATCAGCTCTAACAGGACCTTGTCAGGCACGTGTTCCAGCGTGGAGGATTTATGAAGGAAGCTCTTGGATCTGGCCAATCCCTACTGCAGGATGGTCCAAACGCGACACTACGATCAGAGGCCCTTCGATGAAACTGTGTGCGATGCCATAATCGCAAACGGTAGTGTAAAAAAACCATCAAAAAAGGTGCAAAACATTCGCGATGATGGATGCATCAAACACGGTTCAGAATTTAGTTGCGTGAGCGATGCAGGGCATACAGTTCAGCTTAATTAACGGTTTGGGATGAGGAGGAACAAAAGAAACTGGCAGCTAGATGAAGGCGTGTGCGATATATAGCATACGGTTCACTGGGATGAACTGTGTGTGATTAGGCAACACAATGGAAATAGTTCAACTGAACAAGATGTGTGTGATACGCGGCAAACAGGTCCGTAATCAGAAATGTGTGCGAAGACCAATAATAACACATACGGTTGCTGCTAATAAGCCGTGTGATTTGCTTTGTCTATAGTAGAATAACATGTATGTGTATATATAACTGAAATAAACATCCAATTACATAAGTGACTATACAGATCATTCGCACACACCTCAATGAACAATTGCATGCATTCTAAAGTAGGAGAAACGATCGTCTAGTCATCTACTTCTTGTGACGCTCCTGCCACTGCTATGTGGCTTGATCCCTCGTCTGGGTCAGGAAGAAGATAGTTCCTCATGTTAACGATCCGCCTGTACATCTCGTAGCTTGTGTACGCGTCCATGGTCGCGTACTTGACATGTTGTTCATCCAGTCTCTCATGCCACACACTATGCCAGGCGTTCTTGTCCTTATTGCTCTCTTCCTTCATCTTCGCGTAGTAGGGGTCGATGATGGCCGAGGCGAGGTCAACCAGGGAGTTCAGTTTGTTTTTGTCGCTGCCCCAGACCTTGTAGTGGCGGTGGATGTTGACAAGATTCGGGCATTTCAAGCCCGAAACCTTGAGCGCTTTTAGATCGTTGGTGGTGTCCACCGCAGCGAAACTGTAGTCGAAGCTGTTGATAAACCTAGAGAAACGCTCGCAAGGCGTTGTGGCCAGGTGGTAGTGGTAGACGAGGACGTCATGGCGCACGCACAACTGGGTGATGGCAACCTTCTGATCGTGCCCGGCACGACCCACGGTGTACTCGAGGTCGAAGCCGACCACTTGGTACTTGCCCTCGGCAAGGAACTGCTCCATAGTTTGGATGGAGCTCTCCACCGAGACCGGATCGTTCGTGTACACCATTGAGAGAGCCTTCCCCCTCACGTGGGTGTCCACGACGTGTTGCGTGGTGAACTGCAAGCCGTTGTCGTCGGCGGCCGCGAGGAGCGGCATTGGAACCGTTGGATGTCCTCTCTGTATGTGTCCTCGTGGGTGTGCTTATTGTGTCGTCTGAGACGAGAGATGAAGGTAAATGGCCACAGGAATAAAAGGGAGCCGGGCGGCGTGGATTCTCGGCGCGTCCGCATGGCAGTTTTTGCAGCGGGTAACTGCATCGTCGCGCCGCGCCCGGCGCTACCGCATGCAGACGAACATGCGTGATCATGCGCCAGCCCCAAACACTGGCAGCGCGCGTGGATGGACAAGGGCAGAGCGCGCACGGCGGGACGCGAGCAGAGCGCGCTGCGGCGCCTGAACCGCAAGCAACCACACGCATAGAGCAGTTGAACAGGCAGGAAATGGTCGCCTACAAGCCGGCAGATAGTTGCGTCGCTGCGTAGAGAGCGGCCGTGTGCTACCACCTCCGTCTAGTCTATAGTCCCCTTTATATTCTGTGCCATACTTTGCCCTCAAATTTAACCAACAAAATGTTAATGCATGTTATAAAAATTATATAATTGGAAACTATGTTCAAATACAAATCTAACTATATAATCTTTGGCGACATGCATTCGTATTTTATTAGTTAAATCATACTTATAAACCAGGACGGTGGTATACTAGGTAATTAAATCGCAAACGTTTTTTTATTAACCGTATGTGTACGTGGCCTTTTGTCCTCCTCTCGCACGTCTTGTCACACCGCTGCCGCAGACAGCCTATAGCGCAAGCTTGCGCAGCGCGTGGGGGCATTCTTTTGGCCAAACGGTGGCGCCAATGAATCGTCGATGAGCCTGTTCCCGCACAACCTCGTAGGTTCCCGCGCAAGCTTCCCACCCGACTCGGTGAAATCCCCCCAAATCCCAATGCTTACCGGCCTATAAAAACCCTCACGGCCGGCGAGTCCTGCGTCGCATTTTCCCCTCCCTCCCTGTAGCTTATCTCGTCTGCTTCTCCCACAATCGCCAATGGCATCGGTCCGTCGTCATCACTCAGCCACTCCGCCGTCATCAGAGGACAGCTCTAGCTGGGAGGCTACACCGCGGCGGCAGCGCAGTCCCCGGCGTAGTGTAGTACGTGTGGCGTCCCTGTTGGGTGTGCGCGGAACACCCACCACACGCTCCGCCACCGCTGCCCGTTGGTAGCTGTTGCCGGCCGCCGTTGCCACCACACCACCGTCGAAAGCCAGGGCCATCGCTCGCTCCGCCGTCGCGGCCCGAACGCGGGAGGTGGCCGTCGTGGCCGCCACCCCACTGCTGGCCACTGTGGCCATCACCCGCTCCGCCACCGCGGCCCGAAGGCGGGAGGTGGTGGTCGTGGCCGCCACCCCGTCGTCGGCCGCCGTGGCCGCCAGCCCACCGTCGACCGCCGGGGTCATCACTCGCTCCGTCACCGCCATCCAAAGGCAGAGGTGGATGCCCGCACATGCGTCAGCGACTTTGCGCGCTACACCGAGTTCCTGCGGGAGGAGGAGGAGCACCTTGTCGAGCACGCAAAGAGCCTTACCGCCATCGTGGCGCGGCACATGCTGCCTCAGAGGCGAGGAATCAGGAGATCTACAAGGAGAACCACCGCTTCGAGAGGAGTCGTCTGGAGAGGCAGAGGGCGTTCGAGGTGAGCGTCGCTGAAGCTGCAACAGCGGCAGGCACCGTATTGCGGTTGCCCAGCTCGTCGGTAGGATCCTCCTCCTCCGCCTCTTACTGAGCGCGCTCGGCAGAGGAGAGGCAGCCGGAACTAGTACAAAGCCCCTCCGCAGTAGTAGTAGTATTTAGGGGCTATTTTGTTCAGTTCACCTGACTATAGATGTGGTGGAACTGTACAACGTACTTAAAATTAGCTAGTATATATAGTTGAACTAGCTATTTCAGTACGTGGTTGGCAACAATTGGGGAAAAGTTTGGTCCGGTCAGCTGTCGAGTTGAACTGTTTGTATAAATTAAGAACGACTGCTTAATCTATGAATGAAATCTATGCTTAATTACTGAATTTTAGTTGCAAAAATTAGATGGTGCTACTGATTTTTAGCTGCATATTTTGACAAATCGCAGTGTTACAAGGATTGACAAATCTTACCAAATTGTTTGTACGTGGTTGCACACGGGTCATCCAAAACAACCGTTTGCGTTGAAGGGATGCACAAATCCTGCGCTGCTCTCACTTTGCATACGGGTGTTCTATCTAAAACGTTTGTGATCAAGAGTTGCAGAAATCCTGCTTGGCACATTTTCTCTTGGCTTCCTGGGGAAGCTGTCGGTTTGCATACGGGTGTTCTAACTAAAACGTTTGCGATGAGTGTTTTATATTTAAAAACCAAATTAAACTGCGGCTTGGGCGCCACTAATGGAAAGGGTGCGAGCAAGGCGGGCGGCCATGGAAGTCAAAGGGCTCGCTTCCCAGAGAGCCTGGGCAGCATACACCTCGCACGCTTCCCGGTGAGCCTGCGCATTCGAGGATAGCTTGCACGCCTCTCGGTCAGCCTGCACACTGGACGGCGCTTGCACGCCTCCCGTTCAGTCAAGGTCAAGCAGCTGTCCGCACGACACCTCCTACAGCCATTAAAACCAAGACACGTGGTGTCACGTGAATGGTTAACAGAACACACACGGTTTGAATTATAAAAACGTTTGAGATATTAAAGTGGCAAATATTTTTTCAAAATGCCATTGTTGGCTGTCATTATTCGACCGCGCCTTCTCTCAAAATGGACAAGAAAAATACCACAGCATGTCAGGTGCCATTCCATGATAGAATGCCAAGTTTCATGAATTTGAGACGAGTTTTGGATTTACTAGAATTTAAAAATAAAGCATCTCAACGATTTGCCGGCAATCAACGGTGCCCTGGTGTTTGAAATTCATTCTCATTTCTTGCATGGGACCTAAGCATGCACCCAAGGACACATATTTGATTTTCAACCAATTTATATGCATTGGAGCATGTGCATGTAGTTCAAATTTGAATTATGCACATAAATGCATTGAAAACTCAGTTAATGCATAAAAATGTCCAAACAAACCCCGAAAAATCACAAAAATTGACACAACACTCCTGTTGTTCTATGTTGACACGGGAAAAAAATTGAAAGCAATAAGAGGCAATGGATATTGTTTCGTCCCCAAAGGTGGGACGTTCCCTACCAAAACCATCATGCTTGTTGTGAGAAGCTCTGGTTTGTGAGAAGCATATACCCAAACCTGCCCCAAATGGGACAAAAAATTTACCACGACATGTTGATGCCGCTCCATGATAGCATGCCAAGTTTCATGAATTTCACACGAGTTTTGGATTTACTAGAATTTAAAAACCAGACATCTCAACGTTTTGCCGGCAATCAACGGCGCCCTGGTGTTTGAAATTCATTCCCATTTCTTGCATGGGACCTAAGAATGCACCCAAGGACACAGATTTGATTTTTCAACCAATTTATATGCACTGGAGCATGTGCATTTAGTTTAAATTTGAATTATGCACATAAATGCATTGAAAACTCAGTTAATGCATAAAAATGTCCAAACGAACCCCGAAAAATCACAAAAAATGACACAAAACTCCTGTTGTTCTATGTTGACACGAGAAAAAAATTGAAAGCAATAAGAGGCAATGGATATCGTTTCGTCCCCAAAGGTGGGACGTTCCCTACCGAAACCATCATGCTTGTTGTGAGAAGCTCTGGTTTGTGAGAAGCATATACCCAAACCTGCCCCAAATGGGACAAAAAATTTACGACAGCATGTTGATGCCGCTCCATGATAGCATGCCAAGTTTCATGAATTTCAGACGAGTTTTGGATTTACTAGAATTTAAAAACCAGGCATCTCAATGTTTTGGCGGCAATCAACGGTGCCCTGGTGTTTGAAATTCATTCCCGTTTCTTGAATGGTATCTAAGCATGCACCCAAGGACACAGATTTGATTTTTCAACCAATTTATTTGCACTGGAGCATGTGCATGTAGTTCAAATTTGAATTGTGCACATAAATGCATTGAAAACTCAGTTAATGCATAAAAATGTCCAAACAAACCCCGAAAAATCACAAAAATTGACACAACACTCCTGTTGTTCTATGTTGACACGAGAAAATTTTTGGAAGCAATAAGAGGCAATGGATATCGTTTTGTCCCCAAAGGTGGGACGTTCCCTACCGAAACCATCATGCTTGTTGTGAGAAGCTCTGGTTTGTGAGAAGCATATACCCAAACCTGCCCCAAATGGGACAAAAAAATTACCGTGGCATGTTGATGCCGCTCCATGATAGAATGCCAAGTTTTATGAATTTCAGACGAGTTTTGGATTTACTAGAATTTAAAAATAAAGTATCTCAATGTTTTGGCGGCAATCAACAGTGCCCTCGTGTTTGAAATTCATTCCCATTTCTTGCATGGGACGTAAGCATGCACCCAAGGACACAGATTTGATTTTTCAACCAATTTATATGCACTGGAGCATGTGCATGTAGTTCAAATTTGAATCATGCACATAAATGCATTGAAAACTCGGTTAATGCATAAAAATGTCCAGACGAACCCCGAAAAATCACAAAAATTGACACAACACCCCTCTTGTTCTATGTTGACACGAGAAAAAATTTGAAAGCAATAAGAGGCAATGGATATCAATTCGTCCCCAAAGGTGGGACGTTGCCTACCGAAACCATCATGCTTGTTGTGAGAAGCTCTGGTTTGTGAGAAGCAAATACCCAAACCTACCCCAAATGGGACAAAATTTTTACCACAGCATGTTGATGCCGCTCCATGATAGCATGCCAAGTTTCATGAATTTCAGACGAGTTTTGGATTTACTAGAATTTAAAAACCAGGCATCTCAATGTTTTGCCGGCAATCAACAGTGCCCTGGTGTTTGAAATCCATTCCCATTTCTTGCATGGGACCTAAGCATGCACCCAAGGACACAGTTTTGTTTTTTCAACCAATTTATATGCACTGGAGCATGTGCATGTAGTTCAAATTTGAATTATGCACATAAATGCATTGAAAACTCAGTTAATGCATAAAAATGTCCAAACGAACCCCGATAAATCACAAAAATTGACACAACACTCCTGTTGTTCTATGTTGACACGAGAAAAAATTTGGAAGCAATAAGAGGCAATGGATATCATTTCGTCCCCAAAGGTGGGACGTTCCCTACCGAAACCATCATGCTTGTTGTGAGAAGCTCTGGTTTGTGAGAAGCATATACCCAAACCTGCCCCAAATGGGACAAAAATTTTACCACGGCATGTTGATGCCGCTCCATGATAGCATGCCAAGTTCATGAATTTCATATGACTTTTGGATTTACTAGAATTTAAAACCCAGGTATCTCAATGTTTGCGGCCGAGTGATGGTGGCAGGGTGTTTGACATTCATTCCCATTTCTTGCATGGGACCTAAGCAGGCAACCAAGGACACGGATTTGAATTTTCAACTAATTTATATGCATTAGAGCATGTGCTTGTAGTTCAAATTTGAATTATGCACATGAATGCATAGAAAACTCAGTTAATGTATAAAAATGTCCAAGCGAACCCCGAAAAATCCCAAAAATTGACACAACACTCCTGTTGTTCTATGTTGACACTAGGAAAAAAATTTGAAATCGAGAAGAGGCAACGGATATCGTTTCGTCCAGAAAGGTGAAACGTTCCCTACCGAAACCATCACACTTGTTGTGAGAAGCTCTGGTTTATGAGAAGCTTATAACCAAACCTGCCCAAATGGGACATAATTTTTAGCACGGCATGTTGATGCCGCTCCATGATAGCATGCCAAGTTTCATGAATTTCGGACAAATTTTGGATTTACTAGAATTACAAAAGCAAGTACGTCGACGTTTGCCGGAGAGCCACGGTGCCGTGGTGTTCGAATTTCATCCCCATTTCTTGCATGGGAGATAAGCATAAACCCATGGACACATATATGATTTTACAACCCATGTTGGTGCACCGGAGCATGTGCATGTAGTTTAATTTTGAATTGTGCACCTGAAATGGCTAGAAAACCAATTTAATATATAAAATGTTCAAACGAACCATGAATAATTCCAATTCTTTTACGACACACATATAGTTGCATGTTCACTCCAGATAAAAGCTCTAGGAATTCAAACACCGTCCATTGCCGCTGTGACCCCATTATGTAATTCAAATCAAGATGAAAAATCAAGTAGACCGCACACAGTTTATTATCACCAACCGTGTGAGATACAGCACAAAATATCCTTTAGCACCGTCTGTGTATAGTACGTCTATGGCTTACGCGAGAAGGTGCGTTGGCTACAGTCCATGGCCGGCGTCTCAAGCACACTAGCTCGCTCCCCAAATATCATTTCACTGTTCAATCATCGCCGGTGAAAGATGGGCACATGGACCCGCATGGTGAGGGCAACTTCGGTGGCCCACTCCCGCGAGAGCGCGGCCGCAGCCGCCATGCGTGTGCTAACAAGGTGCATGAGCGCGGCCGCAATCTGCGACCAGGCGGCAAAGGCAGCCCAAACGGCCACTGTTGCTTCTCAGGTGGCGACAGCAACATCTGCCTCGGGGATAGCAACTGGCGAGAGCGGCACAGCAGCTGTCCGTTCTGCGGCGGCGGCCTTAGCCCTGATGGAGGCCGCCCACGACCATGTCGAGGCCGCCTATGCCCAGCTCCTGGCGGTCACCGCACAAATCGAACGAAGCTTCTCCGACAACGGTCGGCAACCCACGGCCGAAGAGCTGGCAATCGCCAAGAGCATTCGAGAAGCCGTCCGTTCCTCCGCCGCATACCTTGCGACGACGGAGGCCGTCCAAGCCCAGATCACGCCCGCCCACGCCCAGCTCGTGGCGGCCTTTTCCAAAGAGAGGGCGGACGCGGATGGCGAGATGCTTGCCGAGTATGGTGCGATGGATGCCATGGAGCCCCTTCCCCAGGAGACCGTCGGGCGCGAGCTGGACATGGAGGCGGCGGCGGAGATCGACGAGCACCAGTCGTAGTAGTACTCTTTGTTTTGTTTAATTAAGAGCGTCAGTCTTTAATTTGTTAGAGTAATGTTTATGTCAGCTAGCTATGTTTAATTGCCGAACTTGCTCGATTAAGAAGTGCGGGTGTGCTGTAGTCTCCATTGTGTACCCAAATTATGCAATGACGTGGATGACCACTGTAACCATGGAAATTCGAACCAAAACTTTTGACGTTCAAACTCATCACACACGGGTTAAGCTATCTGAATCGTTTGTGATGTCCACATATCGTACACAGTTCTGAATAAGGGACCGTGTCTGATGACACTTTGCGCGCCAGTTTTTTGGCTGAAGCGATTCCAAATTTTCGGCTTTCGTGGAAATATCTACCTCCCCGCCCCCTCCCCCTTACCAAAAGCCACATTTCCCCTCTTTCCGCCTTCCTTTCCAAGTTGAAACCTTCACTCCTTGCTTGTAGTGCCGCCTCCTTGTCGGCGACCCTCCTTCACGCTGCTCGGCCTCGTCTATCCAGGCAGGTAATACACACCCGACCCCCATCCTCCTCCTCCTTCCACATCCCACATGCCCCGACCGCCAGCGCGAGCGCGGCACCTTCCACCCAAATCACCGACCCCTCCACCAAATATGTGCCGTCCTAAGCCATGGTGCACGCAATATAGCTAGGATCTCAAGGAGTATTTGGCAGCAGAGAAATAGATCACGGCCGCACGCATGGATGAGGTTGCGATGGCTGCCATTCGTGCCGACCTCCAGATCTTGGAGGAGCACCTTGCCATTTGCTAGCTATGCCGGTTAAGCATGCTCAGTTTACCCGTTGCGTGTGCTGCTCCTGCCTTTCCTTCACAAATTCTAGTGAATTGTGCTACCTAATTTTACCACGCAATCTGTTGCTCTAGCGTATATGTTCTATATGTCGTGCAGTGTGGTGCTCACTTATTAACTGTTTTGTTAATTAGTTGTCGTCTTCAGTTAACTGTTTGGTTCAATTCTGCAAATGTGACGTTCAATTCTGCAAATGTGACGTTCAATTCTTCAGGCTACAATTTTGTATTGTCTTCCATGTGAGAAATAAATCAAATTTATCTTTACAAAATACATGAGAAACGAATACAATTGCTATATTTCCAAGTTGTCAAGCATGCTTGGTTTGGTTATACGTTGTGCAATGTGGTGCTCAGTTAACGTTTGGTTCATTTGTGTTGTGGTGTTTAGTTAACTGTTTGGTTCAATTCTGCAATGCGATGTTCAATAGTTGTGGGTGCATTCTGTTATTGTATACCATGTGAGGAATAAATTGAATTTGGCTGTAGTAAATACATGAGAAACAAATACAATTGCTACAATTGGCTGTAGTTAACTGTTTGGTTAACTGTCTGATCTTCTATTAGGAGTATGTTATATTGTGCAATGTGGTGCTCAGTTAATGTTTGGTTCATTTGTTGTGGTGTTTAGTTAACTGCTTGGTTCAATTCTGCAATGCGATGTCCAATTGTCGTGGGTAGAATTTTGTATTGTTGTGCATGTGAGGAATAAATCAAATTTGGCTGCACTTAATACATGAGAAACATATACAAGTGCTATATTTCCTAGTTCTTAATCATGCTTGGTTTGGATAAATGGGTTTTCCGTGTGACTTGAATTAATCTGATGAATCTGCAATGTGCTTATTTTTCATCAACATATTTTACTGATAGCATGCGAACCCTTACTTAACCTGATGACTAACTACCTTATATGTGTTGCAGGGAAACAATGGGAAGCACTGAGGTTTACAATCGAGGTTAGCACGTGCATGGTCCGTTGTCTAATAGCACATTATTGTGCAATTGCAGGAACCATTCTAATATTTTGGTTTTTAACAATTTGGTCTTGCACATGTAGGTCCTGCTGTCAGAGGTTTTGACCCACTGTTCGACCCTTTTTGCATATGGGGAAATGAGTTGTCCATGAATATGAATCAAATCAAGAAACTCAGAAAGATTGTTAGGATAAAGAAATTAGCGACAAAAAACAACAAGATCTTTGTCTGCACAATGAAGAAGACATCAGTTCACTACAAGATGGTACTAACTATTATACCTTGCCTTTTTTATTCCTTTGCCCCCATTTCCAATATAGAGAAGATATTTATGCACATCCTTGTTTTCAGGCCTTTCCAAAGCAGTTCACTGATGATTACCTCTCAAACCACCTCTATGGTCAGGAGGCGAGGAAGGTTTTCATACAACACCCACGGTTCAATATTGAAGTGTTCCTGAAGAGGACGAAGGACGGACGGTCAATCATCCACAGGCACTGGCCTAAAGTTGCAAAGACCTTCAACATGAATGAAGGCTCAATATTCGCCTTCCGCTTCAGCAGTTTTCCAGATGAGATACATCTGTCTATATACCGTCTATGATGCTAATTTCGAAAGGTTCTACATGTTGCATGTGGAACTTGGTGCTGGTGCAGTTGTGTCATGGGGTAACTGAGTGCTGAAGTTATATCATGTTGTACTCTGATGTATTTCAATTATGAAATTCTGCTTCCTTAATATGGAAATGAAATATATTGTGTGCTTAATATGAATGTCCATTAGATTAATAAATGGATTATTAATAATAGGGAAATTAGCCTGCTAATTGGGTTTTGCTATTGCAAACGGTTATTGAAAAATTACCGTGGGCGATGACCTCAGGCAACACACACAGTTTCTAGGAATAAACCGTGTTGGATCAATGAACAATCACACATGACTTTCTCTTGAAAACTGTTTGCGTTAGGCCACCTTGCGCAAACGTTTACCACATAAAAACTATGTGTGATGGACAGCCTTTGCCACACAGTTTCTTCTATGGATCGTGTGTGATACATTCAATAACGCAAACGATTTAACGGGAAAAATTGTGTGTGATGTAACTGTGAACGAATACTTTTTCCTTGGAGCGACTATGTGGGATGTACATACGAACGGAAATGTTTATCGGGGACTGACTGTGTGGGATGTACTTGTGACCGGAAACAATTTCGCCTGTATAATTGTATTTTTAGCTCTACTGTACGTATTTCCGTATTTGAGTGCTCGCCGGTCGCACACGACCTCATTTTGCCGAGCATGTGTGCCAGGAGGGCATATCCCCGACGGTTTCTGGGTCGTGTGGGAAGGACCCCCCTATCGCCTACACTCACTTGGCGACGGTTCCAAATGTCGTCGCGGAAAGGGGTTAAAAACCGTTTGTATAGCACCGACGCGTACCACTGAATGGTCTCTCATGATGGAACAATCCCACTTTTGGCAGTGTTCGCAAAGAAATACATAATTTGAAGAGGTTGCTTGAGAAGCCGCGATCAGATCTTAATAGGATTGTACCACCGCATGTCAATGAGAAGCTTGTTGAAATGTACCAGTGCAAGGAAATCATGTGGCATCAACGGTCTAGGGTCGACTGGTTGACTTCGGGTGACAAGAACACCAAATTCTTTCATCTAAGGGCTAGTATTCAACGGAAGAAGAATATGATCAAAGCGCTTCAGAACGCCCTTGGTGTGCCGGTAGATGATCCGGCGGATTTGAAGACAATGGTGCATGATTTCTATTCCACTTTGTACACGTCAAAAGGGGTGACCAATATGGAGGCCGTCCTCAATACTGTTCCGAGCAAAGTCACGACAGATATGAACGATATTTTATGTGCTCCTTACACCAGCGATGAAGTAAAGATCACCCTTTTTTCAGATGTTCCTGACCAAATCACCAAGCTCGGATGGTTTTCCAACACATTTTTATCAGTGGCATTAGAATGTATGCGGCAAAGAGGTAATAGAAGCAGTTTTGAGAATTGTTAGAGGGGAGGAGAGTCCTGAATGCATAAATGATACCGTGTTAGTGTTAATAAGGTAAAGAACCCATCCCTATTGTCTCAATTTAGACCTATTAGTCTTTGCAATGTATTATACAAGATTGCATCCAAGGTTGTTGCAAACAGGTTGAAGCAAATCCTTCCAGACATTATTTCTGAGCAACAGTAGGCGTTCATACCAGGAAGGTTGATTATTGATAACATCATCATGGCGTATGAGTGCTTACATTTTATGAAGTGAAGCAAGTCCAAGGAGAATAGCTTCTATGCTTTGAAGCTAGATATGATAAAGGCATATGACAGACTGGAATGAGCCCACCTTGAGCTATCATGCTAAAGTTGGATTTGCGCCTCCATGGGTACGGATAGTGATGGGCATGGTCTGGTTTGTTTCCTTTTCAGTCCTTTTTAATGGTGAGAAACTTGAGCAATTCACACCAAGCAGAGATATGTTGGGGAACGTTGCATGGAAAACAAAAAATTTCTACGCACACGCAAGATCTATCCATGGAGATGTATAGCTACGAGAGGTGGAGAGTATCTACATACCCTTGTAGATCGCTAAGCGGAAGCGTTTATCAACGCGGTTGATGTAGTCGTACACCTTCACGATCTGTCCCGATCAAGTACCGAACGTACAGCACCTCCGCGTTCAACACACGTTCAGCTTGATGATGTCCTCGCCTTCTCAATCCATCAAGAAAGGCGAAGTAGTAGATGAGTTCCGGCAGCACGACGGCGTGGTGACGGTGGCGACAAAACTATTTCCGCAAGGCTTCGCCAAGCACAACGGATTTAGGACGGAGGACCAACTAGAGGGAGAGGGGGCGCCGGCACACGGCTTGGTGAATCGTGGTGTCCCCCAGGGGCTAGCCCTGCTCCTCTATTTATATGTTGAGCCCTGGGGTCATTTCTTAGAGAAAGAGCCTCCTCAAAGTCGGTTTGGGATGCAAGGAAGAGTCATTCTCGGTTTCTAGTACCAGACGCCAAGGTCCTCGGCGTCTGGCCCAGACGCCATGGCCTCGGCATCTGGCCGAGGGCCAGACGCCAGAGTCCCTGGCGTCTGGTCCCTGACCTCCGCAAAACTTCCTTTTGCACCGACCTAAAGCCCCGTGGGCCTTACCCCTTGGCCTAAACATATCATCCTATATATCAATCTTTACCTCTGGACCATTCCAGAGCTCCTCGTCATGTCCGTGATCTCATCCCGGACTCTGAACAACATTCGGTCACCAACATACATAACTCATATAATACTATATCGTCAACGAACGTTAAGCGTGCGGACCCTACGGGTTCGAGAATGATGTAGACATGAACGAGACGCTTCTCTGGTCAATACCTGGATGCCCATATTGGTTCCTACATATTCTACGAAGATCTTCATCGGTTGAACCTTTATGACAACATACGTAGTTCCCTTTGTCCGTCGGTATGTTACTTGCCCGAGATTTGATCGTCGGTATCTTTATACCTAGCTCAATCTCGTTACTGGTAAGTCTCCTTACTCATTCTATAATACATCATCTTGTAACTAACTCCTTAGTCACTTTGCTTGCAAGCTTCTTGTGATGTTGTATTACTGAGAGGGCCCAGAGATACCGGCCTCTCCGTCATACGGAGTGACAAATCCCAATCTCGATTCACGCCAACTCAACAGACACCTTCGGAGATACCTGTAGAGCATATTTATGATCACCCTCTTACGTTGTGGCATTTGATAGCACACAAGGTGTTCCTCAGTATCTGGGAGTTGCATGATCTCATGGTCGAAGGAATATGTATTTGATATTTAAGAAAGCAGTAGCAATAAACTGAACGATCATATGCTAAGCTAACGGATGGGTCTTGTCCATCACATCATTCTCCTAATGATGTGATCCTGTTATCAAATGACAACTCATGTCTATGGTCACGAAACCTTAACCATCTTTTGATCAACGAGCTAGTCTAGTAGAGGCATACTAGGGACTTGGTATTAGCTTATGTATTCACACATGTATTTAAGTTATGAATAATAAATTTTTATCATAATTAAGGAAATATAATAATAACCACTTTATTATTGCCTCCAGGGCATATTTCTAATAAGATATTCTGTAGGGAGATCCAATATTCCCATATCTTTTCTTAATAGCGGAAGAGGGCCTTTTCGTGCCTCCTGGTATCCAGTTCTTCGTCATCAACTCTAGGTGGAGTTAAGATGGCCCCTACAGCCTCGGCTGTGAACCATCTTCTTTTCGTTGATGACAACCTGCTACTTTTTAGGTCAAATACAGAGGGGGCGATTGCAGTATCAAACCTAATGGAGAACTATTGCTTGGCATTGGGACAGAGAATAAACCATGATTAGTCTTCTAACTTTTTCATCAAAGGATGTCCACAGTTGGTCCATGCAAGTGTTAAGACTATGTTGAATGTGCAAAATGAGTCCTTGAGTGACAGATACCTAGGTATGCATACCGATGTGGGTCAGTCAAAGAATGAAACATTCAAGTATCTAAGAGATCGAGTATGGGAGAAGGTCAGAGGATGGATGAAGAAGCTACTATCCGCAGGTGGAAAGGAAGTTTTAATAAAATTGGTTGCACTGGCTATACCGGTATATTCTATGGCTTGTTTTCGCCTACCACGAGGTTTGTATGAGAGCATAACATCTCCGATTAGACAGTTTTGGTGGGGTAGTAAACAGGGGAAGAGAAAACCAAGTTGAGTGTGATGGGATGTGGTCACTAAGCCCAAGCATTTGGGAGGCCTCGGTTTTTGAGACATGGAGATCTTCAACCTTGCTTTGTTATCTAGACAAGCATGGCGATTATTGCACCATCCTACTGCTATCAGTTTGCTAATCTTGAAAGTGGTTTACTACCCGGGTACTTCTTTGTTGGAAGCCACGCTAGGGTCACATCCCTCACAGATTTGGCGTGCTATCTTGAACGAAAGAGACATGATTAGGGCTTGATTAAGAGAACAGGGGACGAAGAAACCACAAGCAAATGGGACAAAAATTGGATCCCGAGAGATAATTTTAAGAGGCCAATCACATGTCTAATTGTGGAGCCACCTCAGAAAGTCTCTGAACTCATTGACCATACTTCTTCATGGGACGAGCAGCGAGTCAGATCAGTTTTTATCCCAATGGATGCCAAAGCAATCCTCAAGATTCCCATGTGTACGCACCAGGTTGATGATTTCTGGGACTGGAGTGAGGAGGTAAAGGGTAACTCACTGTTCGATCTGCATATCGGATGATCCAGAGAACAAAAATGAGCAAGGAAGGATGGTTGAATGAGCAGCAGGGTGTCTCCAATTTACAGGCCGGGAGCACTAGGTGGACGAATCTATGGAGTCTAAAAGTTCCTTCGAAGCTTAAGAATTTCTTATGGCGGTTTTCTCAGAATTCTATACCAACAGCCAGCCTTCTACACCATCGTAACATGTCAACAAGTAGTTTGTGTCACTTTTGCGGAGTCGAGGATACCTGGAAGTATGGACTATTAGAATGCTCGTTGGCTAGGAGTACGTAGGCGTTGTCGGCGGATGAGATAGTCGAGCAGATGAGTGCGACTGGGGATCTCAATGCTAGATCGTGGTTGTTATCAATGCATGAGTAGTTATCGCATGCTCATTTCACTACATTGACAGTCACCCTTTGGGCAATTTTTTGGGGAGCCCATCGCAAAGCTATCCATGAAGACATTTATCACAGCCCGATATCGATACATGGCACCGTGCAATCATATTTGTGGGACATCCGAGAAATCAAGCCTCCAAGACCGTTGGCTCCTACTACGACAGCGCATCGGACCACGGGGTGGATTGCCCATCCCGAAGACTTGGTGAAAATTAATGTTGATGCAACTGTTGGTCGAGGAGGATACTATGGTGTTGTCGGCGCCTTATGCAGGGATCAAGCTGGCAAGTTCTTAGGTGCGTCAGCAATCATCTTTCAAACATATCTGATCCAACGACACTAGAAGCTTTGGTTGTCAGAGAGGGCCTAGCTCTAGCAGACGATCTGTACGAGAGGAGGATCCAGGTGGCATCGGACTGCAGGGTGGTAGTTGATGATATCAAGCAAAGGAGTGCAGCTATATATGGTGCAATCACACATGAA
Source organism: Triticum aestivum (assembly GCF_018294505.1). NCBI lineage: Eukaryota > Viridiplantae > Streptophyta > Magnoliopsida > Poales > Poaceae > Triticum > Triticum aestivum. Next base: position 375,509,513 of record NC_057805.1, read on the forward strand.
ATCACACTTAGGAAGTCTACCTTTCCTATTTGTAATATAGTTCATGAATTTAGGAGCTCGAATATCGAGGCTCACAAACTTGCGAAGCTTGCATCCCTAGGGCCTGGTCGCCATGTTTGGTTTGGCCAGCCTGGTGGTCTTTCTTTCGTCCCTGTAAACATTGTGACGGTTCAATAAAAAGCTTCGGAGTTTGCCTAAAAAAACTAACAAAGGAGCGCTCCTTCGGGAGCCTCCCCGAGGGTCACTTCGGGAGGGCTGAGAGTGCGCCAATTGGCGCGCTCTCAGCCGCCACCATGCGTCGTGCTCTGGACGCTCCCTTCGGATTTTTATCACACGCGTTTTTGGTTTTTTAGATGGGGCTTTCTGAGTTTTTCGGCTTTTCGATTTTCCACCAGTTTTTCTTAGCTTTTGGACCAAAAACAAAATTCAAAAGAAATGCGCAAAAACCACTTTTTTTTTTGCTTCCGCAAGAGGCACAGATTTGTATCGCGAGAAACACGACCGTGCCTCTCGGAAACGGGGAAAAATGCCTTTCCCTTTTCTTTTACTTCCACGAGACGCACGGATTTGCTTCTGTGCCTCTCAGAAAACAAAAAAACACATTTTATTTTCTTTTTTCCTTTCACAAGAGGCATGGATTTGCTTCCGTGAGAGACATGGATTTGCTTTCGCAAGAGGCAAGGCCGTGCCTCTCGGAAAGGGGAAAACACGTTTTTCCCTTCCAAGAGAGGCACAGGTTTACGTCCACGAGAAGCACGGTCGTGCCTCTCGCAAATGAAAAAAAAACATATTTTCATTTTTTTCACGAGAGGCACGTGTTTACTTTTCATGGAGGAACAGATTTGCTTCCGCGAGAGGCATGGTCGGGTCTCTTTCCGAAAGGAAAAAAAGGTGCTCCCGATTCCATTTTTCCGTCCGGTTTTTTCTGGAAAAAAAAGTTCGTCAAAATCTATCAATATGGTATTTAGTTTTGAAGTTATTGACACAAGGAATCCAATGATGAAAACGGTTCAAGATTTGGACGCACGGTTTAAGAGATAAAACATTTTGAATAAACAGATCTACAAAAAATGGAAAATACCAGGTTGCGACAAGTGGCGCATATACAGTGTGTCACTTGTCGCAATCTGGGGAGGTGAGAGTGACCTCTGCAAAGAGTGCTTCATAATTAGTGATTTTGAAAAACCGCATTGCCTACAACGAGCCACTAGTGGGCCAGCCTAGTTACCATGTGGTATGGTCATGCTGATGTCATTATGGTGCCACATGCAGTTTTTTTTACTTCTTTTAGTTGTTATATTTTAAGATACACTAAGTACATATATTAAGAAGAAGAAAAGTTAGTTATTTTTTAAAAAAATGGTCATCCCACATTATAAAATGTAAATGCAGTGTGAAAAGATTGTTCGCTCAGCTTTTAGAAAATGATTATATCATTCAGAAGAAGGGTATGTGAATTTTTTGAAATGTTCACGTGTTTCAGGAAAATGTGTGTGACATATTTCAAATATGTTATACCACAATGTAAAAAATGTTCGAGTAATTAAAAAAAATCATTTGAAAAATTCAAGAAAATGTACCCTACATTTAAAAATGTTGACACCGTTAAAAAATGGTTGTGATATTTTTGAAAAAACAATTGTTTATCCAATGTAAACAAATATTCACATAGTTTAAAAGTTGTTTTATATCAGACAAAAAAATTAACGTGTATTTTAAAAATATTTAACATGTATTCAAAAACATGTTGAACTTGCAATTATAAAATGTTTAAGATGCCATTTCAAAAAAATATTTAAAACAGGTTTTTGAAAAAAATAACCTTGTATTTCAAAAATGTTAAATGTATATAGGGAAAGATTTTGAATATATACAAATGTGCAATTTGTACAAAAAAATATATAACATATATTTGAAAACATGTTGGTCATGTATTTGAAAAATGTTAAACATGTATAAAAACTGTTCCTGATGTATAGGAAAAATGTACAATATGTATAAAAAATAGTTATATTTTGGAAAAATGTAATATAATATAAAAAAGGAAAAGTAAGAAAACCGAGAAAACAGTGAAACACAATAATAAAACAAAGAAAACCGAAGGAAAAATAAAACCCGAAGAAAATCAATGCAAAACAATGAAAGACCGATAAACGCCCACAATAAACACGCACAGAACTACAATATTGGCCGGCCCAAATACCACCACCTTGTAGGCGAGTCGTAGTAATAGGAATCACTATGAGCGGCATATAGCTTCCGCACTCCTATGCGACATGGCAATAGGATGCCTCGTAGTAACATGGTTTGTGAAGTTAGAGCGCGCATGTTGATTTCACCAGTGGACTGCAAGTTGTTGCCTTGATTATGATTGTGTAGGGCAGGCAGCATGGTTTATATGCGGTGCCCATAGTCAGAAACATTAGAGCCTTCAGTCTTCCTGTTGGCGCAGGAGCTATCTCCACCGTCTCGCAATAGGCGAGTCATATTGGCCAGCTCATTCTGGGTTCCTGCAGGAATGGATTTTAGGGGCTTTTTTTTGTGCGTTTTTCTGTGTTGGTTTTCATCGGTTTTTTGGTTTTCCGTGTTTCCTTAGTGGTTTTCTTCAATTTTTATTTTTCCTTTACCTTCTCCTTTTTATAATTTCCTGGGTCAGTTATTTGTGTTTCCTTACCTGTTTCCTTTTTTTCTCTTTTCCTTTTTATTTTTTCAATACACGTCTATTTTTTCATGCACACTGTACATTTTCTTGTACATGGATTTTTTTTATACATGCTTAATATTTTTCAAAGACATGATAAAATATTTTCAAATATATGTTTTAATATATACATTTTTATACACACTGTATATTTTTTATACATCTGGAATACTATTTTATACACATTGAATATTTTTCAAATACATGTTTCGAACATTTTTAATATGTGTTCAACGTTTTTCAACTACACATTGCAACAATTTTTTTTATGAAACTAAGCAAACATTCTTTACATTATATAAACCTTTTTATAAAAATGGCATGAACATATTTTTGAAATTCCTGAACATTTTTTTAATTGTCAGGTAAATTTTTCGAATGGTAAATAACTTTTGTTGAGTCACACTAACGTTTTTTATCTATAGTACAAACATTTCTTGGAAATGCCACACACATTTTTTTGAAACACGTGATCTTTTTAAATACCACGAACATTTTTTGAATACTATCAGTTTTAAAAGTTACGCTAAGAAATTGTATGGGTCGTGCTACGCATCGGCCGGCTGATCTTTCAGAAAGATCTGCCACCTCGCGAGCCTTCAGATATGGCGAATCTAGCGGCCGAGTTGCAACAAGGGTTGTGTTGCAGAAGACTTTTGCAACAAAGGTCTTGTTGCATAATTTTTTTTCCTTCTTCACTTTTTTTTGCAACCGGTGGTGTTGTGGAAGAAATTTTGCAACATAGAGAATGTTACAGAAATTTTTGCAATGAAAATGATGTGGAGAAACGTTGCCGTTGTCGATGCATGTTGCAGAGACACAACTGTCGTTCGCCGTCGCCGTTTGCAACACTGCCGATGTTGCAAAAAGCGACATCAAAAGACGTTATTGCAAAAAACTGCATCTGCATGTTCGAGCCTGAAAGCCATGGCCATGGCCATGTAGAAGCTTGAGCTTTGGTCAGGCCCTCCGCGTCCTGCATGTGCGCCCCAGCCACGGTCGCATCCCCGTAGCGCACGCACGCACGCGAGCTCCATCTAGCTATGCCTGGTGTAGGTATGCACCTGTGAAGAAGAAAGAGATGTGATAAGACTGGAAATGGGAGAAGATAAGATTCGTGGGACCGCATAGAAATGTGTAGCATAGAGAAGGCGGCGGACGCGCTTCGTGTTTTCAGCCGGTTGATTAGAATCATTTCCCAATTTGTATACATTGTGTTAACATTTTCAAATTTGTGGTTTTTTCTTTAAATAAACAAGAAGTTTTTGAATATACGTATTTTCAAATTTATAATCTGCATGTAGTTTATATTGAAATCTCTGAAAAAACTTATATTTTAAAAACCGAGGGCCTATTCGACAACGGCAAATTTGATAAATTTGACCTGTGGACGAAATCAAATCACAGAATGAACTGCCCGTGAAACTATATCACGCGGCTAACCTTTTTGTGTGACGCGCGACACAAAGACGCCACACTACATTGTGCAACGCTTCACAGATAGGCGCTACACGCCTGGCCAGCGTTGCACCCCAGACTGCCTAAAAATTGCTAAGTCATTGTGCAGAGCCTAAGAGCTAGGCGCTGCACTGTATAGTATGGCGCCTAGCTCTCAGGCGCTGCACTAGTGGTTGTACTATAAAATGAAGCAACCACTAGTGCAACGCCTAGAAGCTAGGCGCTACACTGTATAGTGTGGCGCCTAGCTCTCAGGCGCTGCACACTGACTTAGTAATTTTCGGATCACACGAGTGCGACGCTGGCCAGGCGTGTAGCGCCTATCTATGAGGCGTTGCACCGTGTAGTGTGGCGCCTTCGTGTCGGGCGTCACACAAAAGGTCAGCAACGTGAAATAGTTTCACGAGTAGTTTATTCTGTGATTTGATTTCGTCCATAGGTTAAATTTGTCAATTTTGCCTTGGACAAACAGATTGGTTTTTCTCCCGGCCCAAGAATTGAGTATGCCTACCTCGACTTGCCGGTGGTCGGCTGACGTGACCATTTCGCTGTGGAGACTGGGAACCGTGGGACGCCGTGTGGAACAGAGTGCTTGCCGGAAAGCGGTTCAGATGAGACAGCCGACCTCCCCCGGGCGACGCCTTCTCCAGGGCCTCATGTACACCACTGAAACAAAGCCGTGTGTGTGGTTTTTCCTGGCAATACTGCATATATGTCCTTGCTGCATAAATCTACGGGAGGCAAAAGATGCCCGATGCTCCCTCGTCAAATCCATCGTTGTCCATGGCCCTCGCTTTAGTATATCTTCGGTGTTGGCAATTAGGCGGCATCGTTCGGATTTGATGGAATCTGGAAAATATTCACCTCCGCTGACCGCGCTTAGAGCATCTTCGACAGCCGCGCACAAAAAACGCATTTGCCGCGCGCGTAGCTCCAACAGCCGCGCTAAAATGTAGTGCGCGTTAAACATTGCGTATATTTTTTTAATAAAACGATAAATAAAATTCATAGATAAAAAAACGATACATAGATATTTTATACAGTTCCATAGCATAGATAGATAAAAACTACTCCCTCCGTCCCAAAATATAAGAGCATTTTTTACACTAGTGTACTGTAAAAACACTTTTATATTTTGGGACGGAGGGAGTACTAGATAGTGCAACGACATAAAAAAACTACTAAATAGTGCAACTACATACGCAACTACAGCCTACTCCTAGTCGTCGTCTTCATCGTCATCGTTGTCATCCTCGCTGGTCTGGTCCGAGGTATCGAGCCACATATCGTCCCAACGATCATCATCAGACGTAAAGATCGTCTGCCCACCATTCTCAACGATTTCGCACTGCGATAGCGCCAGGGCCTTCCACCGACGTCTGTCCAACCGCTCATCGCGGCGCCTTTGCGTCTCCTCCTCGCGGCGCCTTGCCCAGTAGGCTTGCTCGTAGGTGACGTCCTTCGTGTGGCGCTGGCGCCACTCCGCCATGACCCGCTCGTCCTCATGGGCGACGAGGAGGCGGCGCTGCCACTCAGCGTGCTCCGCACGGTCTTGTGCCGTGCGAAGACGAGGAGCGTGTGGACGTCATGGAAGTTCATCTGCGGGCGCGGCCTGCCTAGGCGCCACGCCGCCGCGTCGTACGCGCGGGCGGACTCGTGCGCCGTCTCGAAGGTACCGAGGCCGAGCCGGAGTTGGCCGGACCATATCTCGGAGTAGAACCCGCCGTTGGGGCGCTGGCGGACGCCGCGGTAGCCCGACGCTCCTCGGCGGCGCGGCGGCATGGTGACGCGTCGATGGCGGGGCGCTGGAGCGGTGGCGCGAGTGGCAGCGGAAGCAAACGAGGAAGCGGTGGAGGCGCGCGTGGCAGCGGAAGAGGAAGAGAAGTGTGTGGAATAGGCGCATGGCGAGCGCCGCAAATTAAAGGCGCGCCGGAAGCGGTGCGCAAAAATAGCGCGCGAGCTGCCGCCTATTCCCGCGCGCGCGCAAACGGTTCCCGCGCGCGACTTTCCCGCGACCGCTGGAGCGCGCCGAAACGTCCCGCGCACGCTAAAAACTCGGTTTACCGCGCACGCTAAAAACTCGGTTTACCGCGCACGCGCCTTTTGGCGCTGCTGTTGGAGATGCTCTTAGGCTCGGCACCGACGGCCAGCAAAACCTCCCCCGGTACCCGGCGTATGCCCCTTGCTAGGCCTGGCGCATGCATAGTGACCGATGTACTCCGGGCATAGCTTCTTGTGTGTTGCTAGATTTAGATGCACAACTGCACTGTACCGCACACTGTTTTAAGTTGACAAACTATCTTTTTGAACTGTCGGAAGATGTGTGAATCCTTGCCAGAGTTTTATATTTGTGAGCTCGCTTTTTAGTTGCACATACAGAGTCATTTGTAAGAGCATCCCCAAATGAACAAATTGGTGCCCAAAACCCCCGGCAGAACAAAAATGTTTGATGCCTAAAACGTTTTTAGGGTTGGAGAAAGAAGATTTTTTGGCAAAGTTGTCAGGGCCCCGATCCTAAGTCACACTGATCTAGCATGTAACACATCATATCACTTTGCGGCCTCACGCACGGTATTCCCACGGGTGCCACCTTACCTGGCCCGGGACCGTTTGCGCCTTTTGGCTCACGTATATGATAGTGCCACTAGCATCCATATGACAAAGAACCCGGGCCGACATGACTAGTCGTAAACCTAAAGTGGCCCTAACTTACAGGGACAGGCATACATGACCCAACAACGAACGTGTCGGTCATCAGCGAGTGAATCCGGGCTGTAGCAGCTGGGCTAACGGGACTCCGGGAACCCGGGCTGTAGCAGGCTAGCAGGACTCCGGAAGTCACCGTGTGACATTTCCCCGAAGGGACAGACACAGGAACGAAGTGGGACACATGCCGGCCAGTCTAGGTGTTCCGGAGCAGTAGTAACTGGGCTAGCAGGACTCCGGTAAACCGGGCTGTAGCAGACTACCATGGCTCAGTGGAAGCACCAGACTACATTTCCCCATAAGAGAGGCTACCAAGGATAGACAACTAGGTTGTCGGATCCCACACATACCAAGCATTTCAATAACATACACACAATATGCTCGATATGCAAATACAACATGGCATCACAACATAACTCTATGACTCAAAGTATTTATTCATTAGGCTCCGGAGAGCCAGATATTACAAACATGGGTCCGATGACCCCACATACAGAGCATACAAGCAACAAGCACATGCGGAAGCTTAACATGCCTGAGTACAGACAACTACTCCCTTCGTTCGGAATTACTTGTCACAAAGATGGATGTATCTACAACTAAAATACATCTAGATACATTCATTTTTTGGACGAGTAATTCCGAACAGAGGGAGTACAAAAGAAAATGGCTGAGAAGCCTGACTATCTACAAGATCCTGCCGAGGGCACAAGATCGTAGCTGAGGTAACAAGCTAAACGTCGAAGTCCACGCGGAACTACTAGTGAGACTGAAGTCTCTCTGCAAAACATAAATTAAGCAAACGTGAGTACAAATGTACCCAGCAAGACTTACATCAGAACTAACTACATATGCATCAGTATCAACAAAGGGGGTGGTGGAGTTTAACTGCAGCAAGCCAGCTTTGACTTGGTGGCTATCCTAAACTACGACTGCAAGTAAGTCTTTTGAGGTGGCGCACACGAATCCACATATTCACCATATCAATACACCACTATGGATCCTCTCCCGTCTCCCTACGAGAAGGCCATCCATAGCACTCACGCTTATCTTGCGCATTTTAGAGTATCCACTTTCACTTGTCTATGAACTGTTATAGGCAACCCAGAAGTCCTTTACCGCGGACGCGGCTATTCGAATAGATGATATTAACCCTGCAGGGGTGTACTTCTTCACACACGCTCTCACCACTTACCGCCGTTTACACGACATGTACTCGGCAACCTTCAAGCGGAAGCCCAACGAGGGTGTCGGCCACGGCCTACCTAAACACTCAAGTCTCGAGTCTAGGTTTATCGCCTATTTAGGTTCCATCCGCAGGGAGTCCGACCGAGGTTTCCACATACGGCCCCGAACGATGTGTACAGGGTTCTGCGACACCAAACGGGCGCACGGCATACCCGGCCACGTGCCTACCGCATCATAGCCCACCCCTCGGGTCAGTGCTGCGCACGGCCTCCAGCATACTACAAACACCAGAAACTACTTGCAACTCCTGGACAGAGGACAAGGGTGGTTAAGAAGCCGAGAGGGTCAATTAAGGATCCCAACATGTGGTAGTAGCTGTTCATGGATCACAAACACAGAACTCAGTTCCTGAGGACGGCTTCAATGAGACAACCCACCATGTACTCCTACATGGCCTCTCACCGCTACCTTTACCAAATCGTGTTCACACACTTAGCTCATACACAGTAGGACATGTTCACCACTTTCCAATTCATCCCCGATGAATCAGACCTGACTCAACTCTAAGCAGTAGCAGGCATGACAAACAAGCATGAATGAGTAGGCACATCAGGGCTCAAACAACTCCTACTCATGCTAGTGGGTTTCATCTATTTACTGTGGCAATGACAGGTCATGCAGAGGAAAGGGGTTCAACTACTGCAGCATGTAACAATTGAATCATTGTTGTCCTAATGCAGTAAAAGAGAGCAGAAGCGAGAGAGTGGGATTGTATCGGAATGAACAAGGGGGTTTTGCTTGCCTGACAGAGTGGTCGAGGGGTACTACACTTCAACTGGACACTCACGGATATCCTCGGGAACAGAACCTACCACGGGGATCACACCGGTAACACAATCAATACACTACAATATGCAACAATATGATGCATGCATGTGACATGGCAAAATGAGTGTGTTGGACTAATGCATCTATAACCGGATGGGTTTGAGCTATTTTGAACCAAAGATTCAAAGTTCAAACTCATTTATGATCTTAAATAGTGCTTTATCATGTTTTGCACTGAACAACAAGTTAACTTGTTTAAACATGCATGAAACGAGTACAGATGGATAGATTGGATTTTTCTGATCATTTTTCATATATAATTTATTTCATTTCGAGTTACGGTTGATTTTGTATGATTTTTAGAAGTTTTGGATATTTTCCGAATTGAATAAATCATTTCTGATTTATTTGAAATCCTAGAAAATATTTTGTGCGTCAGCACTACGTCATGCTGACCTCAGCAGGTCAACAGGAGCGGTCCAGGTCAAACCTGACCAGTGGGGTCCACTGGTCAGTGACCCAGTGTTGTTCAGTGACAATGATAGGTGGGTCCGGTTAACGGACACGTCAGCACAGTCAATGCCGACGCGTGGGTCCAGGGTAATTAGATTAAACTTAATATAGTTTAGTTAGCCAGTTAGTTAGGATGTGGGGCCCGGCTGTCAGTTTCACCGGAGGTTAATTAATGGCGCAATTAGCTGCTAATGGCTGTGCCACATCGGCACAGCCGGAGTTAGCCGCCGGCGAGGTCAGTGACGGCGGAACGGCTCGGGTTTCGCCCATGGGCGACCAAACCCGCGGCGGAGGGCATCTACGCGTTGCTCGTGCTCGTCCGGATCGAGCAGTGCGAGCAGCAGTGGCTAGGGCGGCCCGTAGCGACGGCAACGACGACAAGTGCGGTGGCCGGAGCTACGGGCGCGTTCGGGCGCGGGCTACGGTGCACGGGCGGGCAAAAGGAGTGGCTAGGCGGCCTCCTGGAGGCGCTAGGAGCACTATGGTGCCACGAGGGAAAGTAGAGGAAGCTCGGGGGCGTGGGGCTCAACGGCCATGGCGGCGGCGAGCTTGTGCCAAGGTGGGTATCGCGGCTAGGGGGCGAACGCGTCGACGGGGAGAGCGGCAAGAGGCGCAGGGGCTCACAGTGATTCCATAGGGTAGGTCGGTGGGCTCGGGGACGGCTTGGACGAGCCGGATCGACACCGGCGATCTCCGGGCAGAGGCGGCGGGGACGAGCTCGATGGCGACGCTTCCGGGCGTCTGGGCTTTCTTCCTTCGTCGAGGAGACGTAGGAGATGGTGGTGGAGCTCCCGGAGACAGAGAGGGATCGAGGAGTGGCCGGTGGACGCGGTGGCAGCGAGCGGTGGCAGCGAGCGGCGGCAACGAGCTCGCTCGGCTTCGGGAGAGAGAGCGAGAGAGGCGAGGCAGGGAGAGAGGGGAGCGGTCGAGGGGGTCGGGGGGGAGTGCGTGGCGCCCTCGGGTGCCTCCAGCGGCGAGCAGGTAAGCAGGAGGTGGCCGGCGCGTGCCGGCTTGCATCGGCCACGCGCGCTGCCTATTGGCGCGGGGAGGAAGACGACAGGGAGCCGTGGAGGTGGGCTGGGCCAGCTCCTGGGCTGCACAGGGTTGGGCATCTGGGCTGTAGGTAAGCACCAGGTAATTCCTTTCTCTCTTCTTTCTGTTTTTCTGTTTTATTTATTACTTTTCCACTGTTTTGCAAATTCAAAGGAATTCAAAACAATGCAAAATATTCTCTGACCATTTTTATATTGCTTCTTGGACTTCTCCAAAAGCATAAAAAACATATCAGAGGTATTTGGAAATATATCCCATATATATTTGGGTATATTTCCAAATTCAAATAGAATAGTGATTTAAATTCAGTGCCCAAAATATTCCACAAAAATGTTCACTATTTTTGGTTTGGTCTCAAAGCCTTGCCAAAATTATCAAACATTTATGAAGACATTTTGGAAACAATGAATGCAATTTAAAGGGTTCTTGCCCTTCTTTTAAATTGATTTCTGAGGCTTTCACTTTCATCATTTCAAGTTTCTTGAAAATAACAGGATGCATGATGCAACTAACTGCAAACAATTCTAGGGCTGTGACAACTCACCCCCACTAAACAAGAATCTCGTCCCGAGATTCAAGTGTAGGGTAAGATGAAGGGGGAACACAAACTAACATAATCTTCATGATCCAGGTTGTACTTCATAAAGGCGTTGATTCAATCACCATCTTTGTCTCGATGCCTTGCTCTGAGAACTCCAACCAACATGACAACGAGAGGAAAGGGAAAACTCTAGAAGGATCGATCTTATCAAAGATCGAACAACTCAGGATCAACTCATGGAGCGAGACGCTGAAACATCTCTCGAGCTGAGAAACGAAGCATACGTCCAGAGAGATGGAGTGAAACACATGATAAAGGTTTACTATGTTGGCAACAATTCCACACCTAAGAGGGTGGTGAACGGTTGCCAACGTAGCGAGGAGTTGAGTTTCCATGACACCAAAACGAGACATCTTGGAGGAGGGTGACCCGTAGGATCACCCCTTAAGTGGCAAAAAGAATTACTTTTGATTCAGAGAACATTGAAATTCTCTATACCAACCTGAGGCAATTCACCAACAATCGTTTGAAGGAGTTCCAAAGAATGACATAGTTGGACTGGGATGGATGATGTGGACTACCTTGTTGAAGGCAATGCAATGAATGATTTTTGCCTATCATCGGAAATGGATGGGACCCATGGTAAGTCCACTTTTGAAGATGATCTTGGACAACAACTGCTGAGAAGGGCAGCCCATGGGAAATTGGCACAATGGCGGTGCAAGCTGGGAACAAAATGCAGCTGTTGGGAATGTTCCAACCATCATATCTGCCTGAGATTCAGATCCGATTGGTGATAGGATACTTCAGACTCAACATGTCCGAAAAGAAAGTTTGCAACACAAACCGACGAGATGATGTTGCGAGATTCTCGGGAAATGAACTACGATAGCAAGCTCCAAAACACGAGTTGGTTCTGCTACATACATGTGAACACGATGTCCAAGACAAGCATGACCACATAGTAGTCTTACAACGAAACACTACCGAGTTCTGATTGGGAACCATCATTGCGGAGAGGGAAGTCCTGCGCATGTACCTTTGGGTCCTTAAGGGTTAGCACTCAAGAACTTCTTCTCCTTGAACAAATCAATCAGTGGCTTGGTGTGCTAGGGAATACATATGGAGTGGAGGTAATTAATCTACCAAACCATAAAATACATTCGCACATGCATAACTGACATGGGATGGTACTAGAGGAAACAAAAACAATCTTTCTCGAACTCACGGCGACAACTTGCACCAAATGCACATGAATTCGAGGAAGTCACTTCTTCCATCCAAGCATAAGCTTCATGAACGGAACACGAAGGCATTGCTTACAAAGTTTTCAACACTAGGTTGATGTTCAACATGAATCACGGGGGAGACAAAATGCTGCTGATGGGATCAACAGCAACTCATCGGAATTTCCATATCACTGGACTTCCACCATCATGTGAACACGGTGATAGCATTGGTTAGACCAAAAGATGTAATGGTGTATGCTCGAGGGATCAACCACGAGTAAGACAACATTACGAACATCGTTGGTTCTGATTTGACTTGACGATAGCCCATACTCAAGTCAAAGTTTTGACAAGGCAATAGATCCAACAACTGATCACGAGGACCAATCGATGGAGATATTCATCTTTCTTCAACACACACACACACAAAAAGATATCCCTTAACATGAAGTAAGTCAGACAAGCTTTTATCTTCCAACTCTCCAAGTTTTTGTTTGGCTTAACCAACTAGCTCAGGGGTATCCAACACAGATTCTTGGAGAATGGGTGGTTTGGAGGAAAACCAACATGATCACGAACTCAACATAGCGGTCAGGTGACAACCTGTTAATACTTCCGAGAAGATATTCGGAACATCACGAACCACCGATATGTTACTAAGCTCGAGAACAATCTTGCTTTTCAGAGCAAGACGATATGATCAAATAAGCAAGGGATTGAATAATCCTAACTCATTGATCGAAGAGTGCACCAGAAATAAGGACTAGGTAGCACAATCTATCTTAGAATGATGACTCAGTAACCAACACGCTAAGAATGAGAATATTGTCCATTTACTACCAAGCAACTAGTTGCTAGGAGTATTGATTTCACACATCACCGTTGATACGTCTCCGTCGTATCTACTTTTCCAAACACTTTTGCCCTTGTTTTGGACTCTAACTTGCATGATTTGAATGGAACTAACCCGAACTGATGCTGTTTTCAGCAGACTTTCCATGGTGTTATTTATGTGCAGAAACAAAAGTTCTCGGAATGACCTGAAACTCCACAGAACATATTTTTGGAAAATATTAAAAATACTGGAAGAAGAATCCACGTTAGGGGGCCCACACCCTGTCCACGAGGGTGGGGGCGTGCCTGCCCCCTGGGCGCGCCCCTGCCTCGTGGGCCCCCTGACGCTCCACCGACCTCAACTCCAACTCCATATATTCACTTTCGGGGAGAAACAATCGGAGAGAAGGATTCATTGCGTTTTACGAAACGGAGCCGCCGCCAAGCCCTAAAACCTATCGGGAGGGCTGATCTGGAGTCCGTTCGGGGCTCCGGAGAGGGGAATCCGTCGCCATCGTCATCATCAACCATCCTCCATCACCAATTTCATGGTGCTCACCGCCGTGCGTGAGTAATTCCATCGTAGGCTTGCTGGACGGTGATGGGTTGGATGAGATCTATCATGTAATCGAGTTAGTTTTGTTAGGGTTTGATCCCTAGTATCCACTATGTTCTGAGATTGATGTTGCTATGACTTTGCTATGCTTAATGCTTGTCACTAGGGCCCGAGTGCCATGATTTCAGATCTGAACCTATTATGTTTTCATGAATATATGTGAGTTCTTGATCCTATCTTGCAAGTCTATAGTCACCTACTATGTGTTATGATCCGGCAACCCCGAAGTGACAATAATCGGGACCACTCCCGGTGATGACCATAGTTTGAGGAGTTCATGTATTCACTATGTGTTAATGCTTTGGTCCGGTACTCTATTAAAAGGAGGCCTTAATATCCCTTAGTTTCCGCTAGGACCCCTCTGCCATGGGAGGGTAGGACAAAAGATGTCATGCAAGTTCTTTTCCATAAGCACATATGACTATATTCGGAATACATGCCTACATTACATTGATGAATTGGAGCTAGTTCTGTGTCACCCTATGTTATGACTGTTACATGATGAACCACATCCAGCATAATTCTCCATCACCGATCCAATGCCTACGAGCTTTTCATATATTGTTCTTCGCTTATTTACTTTTCCGTTGCTACTATTACAATCACTACAAAACCCAAAAATATTACTTTTACTACCGTTACCGCTACTTCCATACTACTTTGCTACTAAACACTTTGCTGCAGATACTAAGTTATCCAGGTGTGGTTGAATTGACAACTCAACTGCTAATACTTGAGAATATTCTTTGGCTCCCCTTGTGTCGAATCAATAAATTTGGGTTGAATACTCTACCCTCGGAAACTGTTGCGATCCCCTATACTTGTGGGTTATCAAGACTATTTTCTGGCGCCGTTGCCGGGGAGCATAGCTCTATTCTTTGAGTCACTTGGGATTTATATCTGCTGGTCACTATGAAGAACTTGAAAGACGCGAAAACAAAAATTTATCCCTCAACTACGAGGGGAGGTAAGGAACTGCCATCTAGCTCTGCACTTGATTCACCTTCTGTTTTGAGTAAGCTTGCGACACCTAAACCTGTTTCTGCTATTCATTCTGATATGTCGCATGTTATTGATGATGCCACTTCTGCTATGCATGATACTTATGATGAAACTACTTCTATGGTTGATACTACTGTGCCACTTGGTGAATTTCTTGATGAACAACTTGCTAGGGCTTGAGAGAATGAAATTATTGAAACTGATAATATTGAAGATAGTGATGATGAAGGCTCTCCCCCTAATAAATATGAATTGCCTATTGTGCCTGAGGGTTATGTTCTGGATGAAGAATCTGCTAGAGCTATTCTTGCTTGCAATGATAGAAATTATCTTAATAAGTTATTAGCTAAATGGAAGAAGCAATCTCTTAATGCTAGAATGAAACCTGACCCTGCTTTTGCTACTTCACCTATTTGTGTTACTGATAAGGATTATGGATTCTCTGTTGATCCGGATATAATTACTTTGGTTGAATCTGATCCTTTTTATGGCTATGAATCTGAAACTGTTGTGGCACATCTTACTAAATTAAATGATATGGCCACCTTGTTCACTAATGATGAGATAACTCGCTACTTCTATATCCTTAAAAAATTTCCGTTCTCATTAAAGGGTGATGCTAAGATATGGTTTAATTCTCTTGATCCTGGTTGTGTGCGTAGTCCCCAGGATATGATTTATTACTTCTCTGCTAAATATTTCCCTGCTCATAAGAAACAAGCTGTTTTAAGGGATATATATAACTTTGTGCAAATTGAAGGAGAGAGTCTCCCACAAGCTTGGGGGAGGCTTCTCCAATTACTTAATGCTTTGCCTGATCACCCTCTTAAGAAAAATGAAATACTTGATATCTTTTATAATAGACTAACCGATGCTTCCAGAGATTACCTGGATAGTTGTGCTGGTTCTGTTTTCAGGGAAAAAAACCAGACGAAGCTGAAATTCTACTGAATAATATGTTGACAAATGAAAATAATTGGACACTTCCTGAGCCAGTTCCTGAGCCTATTCCTAAACCAACTCCGAAGAAAAGAGGTGTTCTATTTCTCAGTCCTGAAGATATGCAAGAGGCAAAGAAATCTATGAAAGAAAAAGGTATTAAAGCTGAAGATCTTAAGAATTTACCTCCTATTGAAGAAATACATGGTCTTAATTTACCGCCTGTTGAAGAAACATGTGATCTTAATCCATCACCTATTGAAGAAACTCACGGTCTTGATAACCCGACACAGGTAGTAAAGGTAAATTCTCTCTATAGATATGATAAAGCTGAAATCCCTCCTACTAAGTTTGCTAGCCAATGCTTCGATGAGTTTGATAACTTTATGGTTAAGCAACAAGATTTCAATGCTTATTTTGGTAGACAGTTAAAACAAAATGCTTATATGATTGAACACTTGGGTGATTATATGTCTAGAGTTAAAGGTGAACTTAAACTCATTACTAAACATGCTTCTATGGTTACCACTCAAGTAGAACAAGTACTTAAAGCTCAAAATGATTTGCTCAATGAATTGAATAGTAAGAATAATGACTATGCTGTTAGAGTGGCTACTAGAACTGGTAAAATGACTCAGGAACCTTTGTATCCTGAATGCCACCCTAGGAGAATTGAACAAGATTCTCAGAGAAATAATATTGATGCACCTAGTCCTTCTAAAAAGGAGAAAAAGAAAAATGATAGGACTTTGCATGCTTCTAGTGAACCTATTGCTGAACCACCTGAGAATCCAAATGATATTTCTATTTCTGATGCTGAAACACAATCTGGTAATGAACATGAACTTAGCAATAATGTCAATGATGATGTTCATGATGATGCTCAACCTAGCAATGATAATGATGTAGAAATTTAACCTGCTGTTGATCTTGATAACCCACAATCAAAGAATCAACGTTATGATAAGAGAGACTTTGTTGCTAGGAAACATGGTAAAGAAAGAGAACCATGGGTTCAGAAACCCATGCCCTTTCCTCCCAAACCATCCAAGAAAAAGGATGATGAGGATTTTGAGCACTTTGCTGAAATGATTAGACCTATCTTTTTGCGTATGCGATTAACTGATATGCTCAAAATGAATCCTTATGCTAAGTATATGAAAGAAATTGTCACTAATAAAAGAAAGATACCGGAAGCTGAAATTTCCACCATGCTTGCTAATTATACTTTTAAGGGTGGAATACCTAAGAAACTAGGAGATCCAGGAGTACCAACTATACCATGCTCCATTAAAAGAAACTATGTTACAACTGCTTTATGTGATCTTGGAGCCGGTGTTAGTGTTATGCCTCTCTCTTTATATCGTAGACTTGACTTGAATAAGTTGACACCTACTGAAATATCTTTGCAAATGGCTGATAAATCAACTGCTATACATGTCGGTATTTGTGAGGATGTGCCTGTTGTGGTTGCAAACGTTACTATTTGAACGGACTTTGTTATTCTTGATATTCCCGAGGACGATAGTATGTCTATTATTCTTGGAAGACCCTTTTTGAATACTGCAGGGGCTGTTATTGATTGCAACAAAGGCAATGTCACTTTTCATGTTAATGGTAATGAGCATACGGTACACTTTCCGAGGAAACAACCTCAAGTCCACAGTATCAATTCTATTGGAAAAATTCCATCGATTATTTTTGGAGGTTTTGAATTTCCTCTTCCTACTGTCAAGAAGAAATATGATATTCTTATTATTGGGGATGTGCATATCCCCGTTGAGGTAACATAGTGTTATTCAAAATTTCTCCGTTTTCATGTTATTCGGAATGAGTTTGTTAACAAGACTTGACCAACCTTGTTAGTGGATTCCTTTTGATGAGCATGAGATGGATGAAACTAGAAGCACAACCTTCTGTACCCTCTCTTTACTTTCTGTTATTTAGTTGAAATAAAGCAAAAATAGTATTTTTCCTGTCTGTTTTCTGAATTATCCGTGCAATATAAAAATACCCCGAAAATAAAAGTTCTCCAAATGCCCTGAAAATGGAATATGATTTTTTCTGGAATATTTGAGAATATTTGGCAGTAAGAACACAGCAGGGGGAGCAAACACCTGGCCACGAGGGTCCAGGGCGCGCCCCCTGCCTCGTGGGCCCATGGTGTCCCCCTCCACTTATTCCTGCACCCACACACTTCTTCTTCCTCCCCAAAAAATCACCATCCAGCTCAAGCACGAGTTCTAGCTCATTTTGCTGCGATTTTCGATCTCCTTGCTCAAAGCACCTCTCACAAAACTGCTTGGGGAGATTGTTCCTTGGTATGTGACTCCTCCATTGGTCCAATTAGTTTTTGTTCTAGTGCTTTATTCATTGCAAATTTGTGCTGCCTAGGTGACCATGTTCTTGAGCTTGCATGTCAAATTTATATGGTTCCAAGTAGTTCTAATGCATGATATAGTCTCCAGGCACTTGTAGGAGTAGTTGCTATCAATTTTGTTGAGCTTGGTTCACTTTTATTTTGAAGTTACTAAAAATTTCAGAAATTTTTCAGAGGAAGAAACATGCTTAGGAAAATGTTCCATGGTGGTCCTTCAAGGAAGCAAGGACCCAGGCTTGCAATGCGTGATGCTGACGATGAGCCACCAAGGGACGCTCCAGTGCGGCCTTGTGAATGGCCTTTAGGAAACTTTATGGATCGAGCGGGAATCAAGGAAGATTTAACGCATATTTGCGTAATGCTGATCTTGTGAGCTTCGAGGAGGAAAAGTGCCGCCAGTACCACTATCTCACTAGTTCATTTGTGAGGAGGTTTGAATTTTCATCTTCACGCAATTCTCCAACTGTCCTGTTTGATCTCTATGTAAAATCTTACACTATGGACTTAGAGGATTTTACCACTGCTTGCAAACTTCCACAATGGGGTAGTGCTAGTGAACCTCGCAAATCTGAATTCAGAGATTTTCTTGCTTGTATAACTGTGGGGGAATCTAGAGATATAGCACAAGCTACCATAGGGAGCATCCATTTTCCTGCTATACATTATTTTGCTCTCTTCATAGGTAGGTGCATAAATGGTAAGGATGAAGCATGTCACATGTGTGTCCCTGACCTCAGTATTCTTAGGAGTGCTGTGTTAGGAGACAAATCTTATAATTTGGGAGCCATTGTTGCACGTAGGTTGCATCATAATAGATTTAATGGAGATTTCTTTGGCGGAATGTATGCGACCCGCTTAGCTGATTTTCTTGGTGTAACCATACGTAATGATGATATTGAATTGCCTCCTACTTATTTAGACTTTAATGCTATGGTTCACCACCAGTTTGTCGAGAGGAATGAATCACCTCTCCGGTATCGCTTAATCTTTGACAGACGTCGTGCTGTCCGTATTACTCTCCCTACTCCTGCCTTCTTTGATTATCAGGCAAAAGGAAGACATTTTATTACCAGAGAGGAGGCAGATGAGTACGAGAGATGGGCAGAGGCAGCTCGCCGCCACGCTGCAGCCCAGGAGGCAATAACTGCCGCATCGCAATACGACCCCGGCTACAACTATGGATATCCGCCAGGCCATCCGTGGCAATAAACCAACTTAGGCCAAAAGCCTAAGCTTGGGGGAGTACGTATTTCTCACCGACATTACATTTATGTTCACACAATCATTACTAGATGTCGGTGCTCATACTCTTTCATTGTAATATCCATGCTAGTTTATTTTCTTTTCTTGCTTTCTTCTTGTGTGTTTAATAAACCTTAAGAAAAACCAAAAAAATTTAGTGTAGCCTTTAGTTAGTTCATTTTTCTTGCTGTAGTAGTAATAATTAAAAAGAAAACCCAAAAAGATTTCCTCTTGTTCTTTTGCTTGCTGGGAGCTTTCCCGTGTAAATAGTTTTATTTCTTTTCTTTTCTTTGGGGGTCGATAGGAGAAGACCATGATTAAATTGTTGAAGTGGCTCTTATATGCATTATTGTTGATTTAACCAAGAGCCCATATGCCTTGTCTTCTCCTGTTTATTGAATGCTCGCAGATTCCAGCTTAGTCCAATGCACGTGCACTCTTATTATTTTCACATCGTTCGGTCGTGCAAGTGAAAGGCAATTATGACGATATATGATGGACTGATTGAGATGAGAGAAGCTGGTATGAACTCGACCTCTCTTGTTTTTGTAAATATGATTAGTTCATCGTTCCTGATTCAGCCTATTATGAATAAACATGTTTGCAATGACAATTAGAGATCATAGTTGCTTATGCCATGCTTGATTAGCTAAGAGTTATAATGGTTTACCTTGCATGCCAACATGCTATTAAAATGGTTGTGATGTGGTATAGTGGGGTGGTATCTTCCTTTGAATGATTTAAGTGACTCAACTTG
Source organism: Triticum aestivum (assembly GCF_018294505.1). NCBI lineage: Eukaryota > Viridiplantae > Streptophyta > Magnoliopsida > Poales > Poaceae > Triticum > Triticum aestivum. The sequence continues at coordinate 375,529,500 of NC_057805.1, forward strand.
GCACATGTTCACACATGTAGTTGAAACAAAATCAACATAGCCTTCACGATATTTATGTTCATGGTGGATTATATCCTACTCATGCTTGTACTCAATGTTTATTAATTTTAATGCATGTTCATGACTGTTGTCGCTCTCTAGTTGGTCGCTTCCCAGTCTTTTGTTGGCCTTCACTTGTACTAAGCGGGAATACTGCTTGTGCAAATCCCTTAAACCCCAAAGTTATTCCATATGAGTCCACCATACCTTCCTATATGCAGTATCTACCTGCCGTTCCAAGTAAATTTGTATATGCCAAACTCTAAACCTTCAAATGAAATTCTATTTTGTATGCTCGAATAGCTCATGTATCAACTAGGGCTGTCTGTATCTTCCATGCTAGGCGGGTTATTCTCAAGAGGAGTGGACTCCGCTCCTCACTCACTAGAAAATGGCTGGTCACCGGGATACCCAGTCCCATGCTTTATGCAAACTAAATCAAAATAATTGCAAACAAAACTCCCCGTGGGACTGTTGCTAGTTGGAGGCACTCGTTGTTTCGAGCAAGCCATGGATTGATGCTTGTTGGTGGAGGGGGAGTATAACTTTACCATTCTGTTTGGGAACCGCCTATAATGTGTGTAGCATGGAAGATATCGCCATCTCTTGGTTGTTATGTTGACAATGAAAGTATGCCGCTCAAAATATTATTTATCTCTATTTCAAAATCGAGCTCTGGCACCTCTACAAATCCCTGCTTCCCTCTGAGAAGGGCCTATCTATTTACTTTTATGTTGAGTCATCACCCTCTTATTAAAAGGCACCAGCTGGAGAGCACTGCTGTCATTTGCATCCATTATTATTAATTTATATTGGGTATGACTATGACTGGATCTCTTTTACCATGAATTACAATGTCTAGTCAGTCCTTGATCTTTAAAGGTGCTCTGCATTTATGTTTTGCGGTCTCAGAAAGGGCTAGCGAGATACCATCATGTTATATTATATCATGATTGTTTTGAGAAAGTGTTGTCATCCGAGATTTATTATTATTGCTCGCTAGTTGATTATGCCATTGATATGAGTAAACATGAGACCTAAGAGTTATTGTGAATGTGGTTAGTCATAATCTTTGCTGAAAACTTGAATGCTGGCTTTACATATTTACAACAACAAGAGCAAACAGAGTTTGTGAAAGTTTTTCTTTATCACTTTCAGTTTATCAACTGAATTGCTTGAGGACAAGCAAAGGTTTAAGCTTGGGGGAGTTGATACGTCTCCGTCGTATCTACTTTTTCAAACACTTTTGCCCTTGTTTTGGACTCTAACTTGCATGATTTGAATGGAACTAACCCAGACTGACGCTGTTTTCAGCAGACTTTCCATGGTGTTATTTTTGTGTAGAAACAAAAGTTCTCGGAATCACCTAAAACTCCACGGAACATATTTTTGGAAAATATTTAAAATACTGGAAGAAGAATCCACGTCAGGGGGCCCACACCCTGTCCACGAGGGTGGGGGGCACGCCCCCTGCCTCGTGGGCCCCCTGACGCTCCACCGACCTCAACTCCAACTCCATATATTCAATTTCGGGGAGAAAAAAATCGGACAGAAGGATTCATCGCGTTTTACGATACAGAGCCGCCGCCAAGCCCTAAAGCCTCTCGGGAGGGCTGATCTGGAGTCCGTTCGGGGCTCCGGAGAGGGGAATCCGTCGCCATCGTCATCATCAACTATCCTCCATCACCAATTTCATGATGCTCACCGCCGTGCATGAGTAATTCCATCCTAGGCTTGCTGGACGGTGATGGGTTGGATGAGATCTATCATGTAATCGAGTTAGTTTTGTTAGGGTTTGATCCCTAGTATCCACTATGTTCTGAGATTGATGTTGCCATGACTTTGCTATGCTTAATGCTTGTCACTAGGGCCCGAGTGCCATGATTTCAGATCTGAACCTATTATGTTTTCATGAATATATGTGAGTTCTTGATCCTATCTTGCAAGTCTATAGTCACCTACTATGTGTTATGATTCGGCAACCCCGAAGTGACAATAATCGGGACCACTCCCGGTGATGACCATAGTTTGAGGAGTTCATGTATTCACTATGTGTTAATGCTTTGGTCCGGTACTCTATTAAAAGGAGGCCTTAATATCCCTTAGTTTCCGGACCCCGCTGCCACGGGAGGGTAGGACAAAAGATGTCATGCAAGTTCTTTTCCATAAGCACGTATGACTATATTCGGAATACATGCCTACATTACATTGATGAATTGGAGCTAGTTCTGTGTCACCCTATGTTATGACTGTTACATGATGAACCGCATCCGGCATAATTCTCCATCACCGATCCAATGCCTACGAGCTTTTCATATATTGTTCTTCGCTTATTTACTTTTCCGTTGCTACTGTTACAATCACTACAAAACCCAAAAATATTACTTTTGCTACCGTTACCATTACTTCCATACTACTTTGCTACTAAACACTTTGTTGTAGATATTAAGTTATCCAGATGTGGTTGAATTGACAACTCAACTGCTAATACTTGAGAATATTCTTTGGCTCCCCTTGTGTCGAATCAATAAATTTGGGTTGAATACTCTACCCTCGAAAACTGTTGCGATCCCCTATACTTGTGGGTTATCAACGGTTCACTTGTCGGTATTCCGGTTGCAACAACACGGAACCGAGGAGCGAATGATGATGGCGAGGAGTATCACTGCATCAAGAATTCATAAAAGTTGGTGCAATTATCATGATATTCCTGACATCAAGAGGGCAATACTTCAGGGTAGAACAGAATCAAAAGCTGGGTTGCATTTTGATCTGCGGAATACAACTGCTTTGACCCAATCCTGGATATGGATGAGGTACTGGAGTTTGTTTCTCCTAGTCATTCTAAAATAGAACGGCTCGACGGACCATAAAGATAATAGACACCGACGAACATGGTGGCACAACTATTCCTGACTATCACTTGATAGACGGAGGTCAGGATACAGCTAAAGAGGGACATCTCAAAGGAACATACGATTTTCTGAGTTGTGGGTGCATAGACTAGCATGTCGAACAAGTTCCACATATTTCTTCCGGATAACCAATGCAGATGGGTAGAACTGGCAGAGTCACAAGTATAATGGAGAACTCATCAAGAGCAGTCTAGTTGTGATCCTTTGATTCAAACGAATTTCTGCCAAGGATGGTTCATGGTATTTGGAAGAAGGAAATACCACGGACCTCGAGGACTATCGCAAATGTTACTAATATCCTAAAGGAACTACCAAACACTATCAACATGAAGTAAGTACGGTGAAACTTGGGTTCAATAACCCAGGAATAGAATGCCTACTAACTAAATCGCATCACGGGATGCTTTCAAGAATGGTGGCCAGAATCATCACGCTGGGAACACAAAACATGGCTAGATTACTAGCTGACTCCCTAAAACACCTAGGGTCATAATAATAGCTCCATCTTATATGTTGAGGCAGCAGAGTACCTCAACAGACCGTTTAGTGTGCTTAATCTGGCCCAAAAGGACATCAGGAACGGGAGGAAGGGATTTGCAAATGCATCAGACTATTTAGAAACCTGGGACGACTCGGACAGCATAACGGCTGTAAATGCTCAGAAAAAGATTTGAGACATTCACAAGGATTTGCATAGTCACTTAACAACATCATATCAAGGTTCTGGTTCAACAGACAACATACTAAAAGTAGTAGAAACTGAACTGAGGCCTGGAACCAACAATCCTAAGATTCTATGGATTAGTAACACGTGAACCTGATAAAGAGATGAGATCCTATTCCTTAACCCACGTAGGAAAGAAGAGGATGACTCAGATCAGAAGGGCATAAGGTAAAGGAGTAAAAAGAGCCTTACATTCCCTTCCACAATCAATTCCCTTACATAACTAAAGAATTTCTAGACTCAACTTCGACCAGTTTGGCTTGGTAATCCTACAGGCAGTCAGGCTCTGATACCAAAGCTGTCAGGACCCCGATCCTAAGTCACACCGATCTAGCATGTAACACATCATATCACTTTGCGGCCTCACGCACGGTATTCCCACGAGTGCCACCTTACCTGGCCCGGGACCGTTTGCGCCTTTTGGCTCACATATATGATAGTACCGCCAGCATCCATATGACAAAGAACCCGGGCCGACATGACTAGTCGTAAACCTAAAGTGGCACTAACTTACAGGGACAGGCATACATGACCCAACAACGAACTTGTCGGTCATCAGCGAGTGAATCCGGGCTGTAGCAGCTGGGCTAACAGGACTCGGGGAACCCGGGCTGTAGCAGGCTAGCAGGACTCCGGAAGTCACCGTGTGACATTTCCCCGAAGGGACAGACACAGGAACAAAGTGGGACACATGCCGGCCAGTCTAGGTGTTCCGGAGAAGTAGTAACTGGGCTAGCAGGACTCCGGTAAACCGGGCTGTAGCAGACTACGATGGCTCAGTGGAAGCACCAGACTACATTTCCCCATAAGAGAGGCTACCAAGGATAGACAACTAGGTTGTCGGATCCCACACATACCAAGCATTTCAATAACATACACACAATATGCTCGATATGTGCAAATACAACATGGCATCACAACATAACTCTATGACTCAAAGTATTTATTCATTAGGCTCAGGAGAGCCAGATATTACAAACATGGGTCCGATGACCCCACATACTGAGCATACAAGCAACAAGCACATGCGGAAGCTTGACTTGTCTGAGTACAAACAACTACAAAAGAAAAGGGCTGAGAAGCCTGACTATCTACAAGATCCTGCCGAGGGCACAAGATCGTAGCTGAGGTAACAAGCTAAACGTCGAAGTCCACGCGGAACTACTAGTGAGACTGAAGTCTCTCTGCAAAACATAAATTAAGCAAACGTGAGTACAAATGTACCCAGCAAGACTTACATCAGAACTAACTACATATGCATTAGTATCAACAAAGGGGGTGGTGGAGTTTAACTGCAGCAAGTCAGCTTTGACTCGGTGGCTATCCTAAACTACGACTGCAAGTAACTCTTTTGAGGTGACGCACACGAGTCCACATATTCACCATATCAATACACCACTATGGATCCGCTCCCGTCTCCCTACGAGAAGGCCATCCATAGCACTCACGCTTATCTTGCGCATTTTAGAGTATCCACTTTCACTTGTCTATGAACTGTTATAGGCAACCCAGAAGTCCTTTACCACGGACGCGGCTATTCGAATAGATAATATTAGCCCTGCAGGGGTGTACTTCATCACACATGCTCTCACCACTTACCGCCGTTTACACGACATGTACTCGGCAACCTTCAAGCGGAAGCCCAACGAGGGTGTCAGCCACGGCCTACCTAAACGCTCAAGTCTCTAGTCCAGGTTTATCGCCTATTCAGGTTCCATCCGCAGGGAGTCCGGCCGTGGTTTCCACATACGGTCCCGAACGATGTGTACAGGGTTCCGCGACACCAAACGGGCGCCCGGCATACCCGGCCACGTGCCTACCGCATCACAGCCCACCCCTCGGGTCAGCGCTGCGCACGGCCTCCAGCATACTACAAACACCAGAAACTACTTGCAACTCCTGGACAGAGGACAAGGGTGGTTAAGAAGCCGAGAGGGTCAATTAAGGATCCCAACGTGTGGTAGTAGCTGTTCATGGATCACAAACACAGAACTCAGTTCCTGAGGACGGCTTCAATGAGACAACCCACCATGTACTCCTACATGGCCTCTCACCGCTACCTTTACCAAATCGTGTTCACACACTTAGCTTATACACAGTAGGACATGTTCACCACTTTCCAATTCATCCCCGATGAATCAGACCTGACTCAACTCTAAGCAGTAGCAGGCATGACAAACAAGCATGAATGAGTAGGCACATCAGGGCTCAAACAACTCCTACTCATGCTAGTGGGTTTCATCTATTTACTGTGGCAATGACAGGTCATGCAGAGGAAAGGGGTTCAACTACCGCAGCATGTAACAGTTGAATCATTGTTGTCCTAATGCAGTAAAAGAGAGCAGAAGCGAGAGACTGGGATTGTATCGGAATGAACAAGGGGGTTTTGCTTGCCTGACAGAGTGGTCGAGGGGTACTGCACTTCAACTGGACACTCACGGATATCCTCGGGAACAGAACCTACCACGGGGATCACACCGGTAACACAATCAATACACTACAATATGCAACAATATGATGCATGCATGTGACATGGCAAAATGAGTGTGTTGGACTAATGCATCTATAACCAGATGGGTTTGAGCTATTTTGAACCAAAGATTCAAAGTTCAAACTCATTTGGGATCTTAAATAGTGCTTTATCATGTTTTGCACTGAACATCAAGTTAACTTGTTTAAACATGCATGAAACCAGTACAGATGGATAGATTAGATTTTTCTGATCATTTTTCATATATAATTTATTTCATTTGGAGTTACGGTTGATTTTATATGATTTTTAGAAGTTTTGGATATTTTCTGAATTAAATAAATCATTTCCGATTTATTTGAAATCTCAGAAAATATTTAGTGCATCAGCACTACGTCATGCTGACCTCAGCAGGTCAACAGGAGCGGTCCAGGTCAAACCTGACCAGTGGGGTCCACTGGTCAGTGACCCAGTGTTGTTCAGTGACAATGACAGGTGGGTCCGGTCAACGGACACGTCAGCATAGTCAATGCTGACGCGTGGGTCTAGGGTAATTAGATTAAACTTAATCTAGTTTTGTTAGCCAGTTAGTTAGGATGTGGGGCCCGGCTGTCAGTTTCACTGGAGGTTAACTAATGGTGCAATTAGCTGCTAATGGCTGTGCCACGTCGGCACAGTCGGAGTTAGCCGCCGGCGAGGTCAGTGACGGCAGAACGGCTCGGGTTTTGCCCACGGGCGACCAAACCCGCGGCGGAGGGCATCTACGCGTTGCTCGTGCTCGTCCGCATCGATCAGTGCGAGCAGCAGTGGCTAGGGCGGCCCGTAGCGATGGCAACTGCGACAAGTGCGGTGGCCGGAGCTATGGGCGCGTTCGGGCGTGGGCTAGGGTGCATGGGCGGGCAAAAAGAGTGGCTAGGCCGCCTCCTGGAGGCGCTAGGAGCACTATGGTGCCATGAGGGAAAGTAGAGAAAGCTCGGGAGCATGGGGCTCAAAGGCCATGGCGGCGGCGAGCTTCGGCCAAGGTGGGTATCGCGGCTAGGGGGCGAACGTGTCGACGGGGAGATCGGCAAGAGGCGCAGGGGCTCACATTGATTCCATAGGGTAGGTCAGTGGGCCCGGGGACGGCTTGGACGAGGCGGATCGACGCCGGCGATCTCCGGGCAGAGGCGGCGGGGAGGAGCTCGATGGCGACGCTTCCGGGCGTCTAGGCTTTCTTCCTTCGTCGAGGAGACATAGGAGATGGTGGCGGAGCTCCCGGAGACGGAGAGGGATCGAGGAGGGGCCGGTGGACGCGGTGGCAGCGAGCGGCGGTAATGAGCTCGCTCGGCTTCGGGAGAGAGAGCGAGAGAGGCGAGGCAGGGAGAGAGGGGAGCGGTCGAGGGGGTCGGGGGGGGGAGTGCGTGGCACCCTCGGGTGCCTCCAACGGCGAGCAGGTAAGCAGGAGGTGGCCGGCGCGTGCCGGCGTGCATCGGCCACGCGCGCTGCCTATTGGCGCGGGGAGGAAGACGACCGGGAGCCGTGGAGGTGGGCTGGGCCAGCTCCTGGGCTGCACAGTGCTGGGCATCTGGGCTGTAGGTAAGCGCCAGGTAATTCCTTTCTCTCTTCTTTCTGTTTTTCTGTTTTATTTATTACTTTTCCACTGTTTTGCAAATTCAAAGGAATTCAAAACAATGCAAAATATTCTCTGACCATTTTTATATTGCTTCTTGGACTTCTCCAAAAGCACAAAAACATATCAGAGGTATTTGGAAATATATCCCATATATATTTGGGTATATTTCCAAATTCAAATAGAATAGTGATTTAAATTCAGTGCCCAAAATATTCCACAAAAATGTTCACTATTTTTGGTTTGATCTCAAAGCCTTGCAAAAATTATCAAACATTTATGAAGGCATTTTGGAAACAATGAATGCAATTTAAAGGGTTCTTGCCCTTCTTTTAAATTGATTTCTGAGGCTTTCACTTTCCTCATTTCAAGTTTCTTGAAAATAACAGGATGCATGATGCAACTAACTGCAAACAATTCTAGGGCTGTGACAACCGCGGCCACTACTGCTTTTACGGATGATGTAAAAGTGGGTTTCAATTATTATTTTGACCTTTCAATCATTTCGTTGAACATGTTGGGGATGCCGGTGGCCGTGGCAACCAGGGATGGCGGTTTCCCACGTAAGGCGGCGGGAAGGCATTGGAAGTGGCCTTTGGCTATCCAGGAGCTGCTACTTCCGTCGTGGAAGGGTTCACCGGTGGCGGGGGAAGCCTTCTTCTTTCGGGCAGCTGCTGCTGCCAACAGATCCTTCGGCGACCTTTTACCGACAGTGGTGGTGGACGGGCGTGGCTTTGGGTAGCCTTGATGGCGATGGTGTGGCCGGACGCATCCCCATCGGCGTACAGGCTTTGGCTTGTTGCAACCGCCGCACGGGAACCACGACACGGGTCGCTGCACATGTCCAACTGAAGTAGCGGGGATGGCAACGGTGTCGGCGGTCGCATCGGAGTGGCTTTCCATGGAGAATCAGAGGCAGGTGGTGTTCATGGATGGCGGCGGGAAACTTCCGCGGGATGATTGGGAGTTCACACGCGCGATTTTGGTTTTTGCAACACGCACGGGTGCTACAAATATGCAACACTTTGGGTTGTCAAAAAAAATCCATCACCATTTGCAAATATGTCATCTGTTGGAGCAACGTTTTTTGCTCAAAGTGTCATGCATTGCAAGTTTTGGGCACACGACGTTTTTAATCATCTGTTGGAGATGCTCTAAGATTTGTTGGAGACGTGAATAATTGATACCTTGATGCCCCCTTCAGTGCAATGTTGCATTCCAAGCGACACTAAACCGTAGCTTCCTATCACCTCGCCGCAGTCGATGGGCATCGCCAGAAAAGGCAGTCTCGATGTTGGGGCTGCTCTCTGGCGATGGGGAGCCTGGTATGAACGTATGCGGTGGTCTTCTGATACGTCTCCATCGTATCTACTTTTCCAAACTCTTTTGCCCTTGTTTTGGACTCTAATTTGCATGATTTGAATGGAACTAACCCAGACTGACGCTGTTTTCAGCAGACTTGCCTTGGTGTTATTTTTGTGGAGAAATAAAAGTTCTCGGAATGACCTTTACGGAGAATATTTTTGGAATAAATAAAAATATTGGCAAAAGAGTCAACCAGAGGGGACCCACCTGCTGACCACAAGGGTGGAGGGCGTGCCCCTACCTTGTGGGTCCCCTGGACCTCCTCCGACCCTATCTCCAACTCTATATATTCACGTTGGGGGAGAAAAAAAATCAGAGAGAAGGATTCATCGCGTTTTACGATACGGAGCCGCCGCCTCCAGTTCTTCATCGGGAGGGCTGATCTGGAGGCTGTTCGAGGCTCCGGGAGGGGGAGTCGTCGCCATCATCATCACCAACATTCCTCCATCACCAATTCCATGATGCTCACCATCGTGCGTGAGTAATTCCATCGTAGGCTTGCTAGACTGTGATGGGTTGGATGAGATTTATCATGTAATCGAGTTAGTTTTGTTAGGGTTTGATCCCTAGTATCCACTATGTTCTGACATTGATGTTGCTATGACTTTGCTATGCTTAATGCTTGTCACTAGGGCCGAGTGCCATGATTTCAGATCTGAACCTATTATGTTTTCATGAATATATGTTTTTGATCCTATCTTGCAAGTTGTAGACACCTATTACGAGTTATGATCCGCATACCCCAAGGTGACAATAATTGGGATTCTTTTCGGTAATTACCGTAGTTTTAGGAGTTCATGTATTCACTAAGTGCTAATGCTTTGGTCCGGTTCTCTATTAAAAGGAGGCCTTAATATCCCTTAGTTTCCATTAGGACTCCGCTGCCACGGGAAAGTAGGACAAAATATGTAATGCAAATTCTTTTCCATAAGCACGTATGGCTATTTTCGGAATACATGCCTACATTACATTGATGAATCAGAGCTAGTTTTGTGTCATCCTAGGTTATAATTGTTGCATGATGAGTGCCATCCGACATAATTATCCATCATTGATCCGTTGCCTATGAGCTTTTCACATATTGATCTTTACTACGTCACTTTGACGTTGCCACTATTACAATTGCTACAAAACTGCTACTGTTACTTTTGCCACCGTTACCGTTACTTCCATACTACTTTGCTACTAAATACTTTGTTGCAGATATAAGTCCTTCAGGTGTGGTTGAATTGACAACTCAGCTGCTAATACTTGAGAATATTCTTTGGCTCCTCTTGTGTCGAATAAATAAATTTGGGTTGAATACTCTACCCTCGAAAAATGTTGCGATCCCCTATACTTGTGGGTTATCAAGAACTTTTTCTAGCGGCGTTGCTGGGGAGCATAGCTCTACTCTCTGAGTCACTTGGGATTTATATCTGTTCATCACTATGAGGAATTTGAAAGATACTAGAACCAAGATTTTTCCCTCTACTACGAAGGGAGGTAAGGAACTGCCATCTAGCTCTACACTTGATTCACCTTCTGTTTTGAGTAAGCTTGCGACACCTACACCTGCTATTGATTCTGATATGTCGCATGTTATTGATGATGCTACTTCTGCTTTGAATGATGCTTATGATGCTACTACTTTGCTTGATAAAACTGTGCCACTGGGTGAATTACTTGATGAACATCTTGCTAGAGTTAGAACTATTGATTATGCTGAAGATGATGATATTTTGAAGCTGATGAAATTATTGAAACTAAAAACTTTGAAATACCTGATTAGACTATCTCTCCTAGATATGAACTTCCTATTATGCCTGAGGGTTATGTTATGGATGGAGAGGTAGCTAGGGACTTTCTTACTTGTAAGGATAGAGATGATCTTAAGAAATTATCCTAAGTTTGCTACTTCACCTATCTTTGTTACTGATAAGGATTATGAATTCTCTGTCGATTCTGAGTTAATTACTTTGTTTGAATCTGATCCTTTCCATGGTTGTGAATCTGAAACTATTGTGGCACATCTTACTAAACTGAATGATATAGCCACCCTATTTGCTCATGAGGAAAAAATTCGATGTTACTATATTCTTAAGTTGTTTCCTTTCTCGTTAAAGGGTGATGCTAAGTTATGGATTAATTCACTTGCTCCTGGTTGTGTGCATAGTCCCCAGGATATGATTTACTACTTCTCTGAAAAATATTTCCCTCCTCATAAGAAACAAGCTGCTTTAAAGGAAATATTTAACTTTGTGCAAATTGAAGAAGAGAGTCTCCCGCAAGCTTGGGGGAGGCCTCTCCAATTACTTAATGCTTTGCCTGATCATCCTCTCAAGAAAAATGAAATACTTGATATATTTTATAATGGACTAACCGATGCTTCTAGGGACCACCTAGATAGTTGTGCCGGTTGTGTTTTATGGGAACGAACTGCTGAGCAAGCTGAATTGCCACTAGTACAGCGAGCTCCTAAACAAACGGTTTTTAACCCCTTTCCACGATGGCCTTTGGAACCGTCGCCAAGTGAGTGTGGGCGATAGGGGGTCCTTCCCACATGACCCAAAAACCGTCGGGGATATGCCCTCCTGGCACACACGCTCGGCAAAATGAGGTCCTGTGCGATCGACGAGCGCTCAAATACGGAAATACGTACAGTAGAGTTAAAAAATACAATTATACAACAAAATTGTTTCCGGTCGCAAGTACATCCCACACAGTCAGTCCCCGCTAAACGTTTCCATTCATATGTACATCCCACACAGTCGCTCCAAGGAAAACGTTTCCGTTCACAGGTACATCACACACAATTTTTCTCGTTAAATCGTTTGCGTTATTGAATGTATCACACACGGTCCGTAGAACAAATTGTGTGGCAAAGGCTATCCATCACACACAGGTTTATGTGGTAAACGTTTGCGCAAGGTGGCCTAATGCAAACAGTTTTCAAGAGAAAGTCGTGTGTGATTGTTCATTGATCCAACGCGGTTTATTCCTAGAAACTATGTGCGTTGCCTGAGGTCATTGCCCACGGTATTTTTTCAACAACCGTTTGCAATAGCAAAACCCAATTAGCAGGCTAATTCACCATTAGCAGGCTAATTATCTAATTATTCATAATCCATTTATTAATCTAATTGACATTTCATATTAAGCACACAATATATTTCATTTTCATAATTGAAATACATCAGAGTACAACATCATATAGCTTCAGCACTCAGCTACCCCATTACACAACTACACCAGGACCAAGTTTCACATGCAACATTTATAACCTTTCGAAATTAGCATCATAGACGGTACATCGATAGATGTATCTCATCTGGAAAACTGCTGAAGTAGAAGGCGAATATTGAGCCTTCATTGATGTTGAAGGTCTTTGTAACTTTAGGCTAGTGCCTGTGGATGATTGACCGTCCATCCTTCGTCCTTTTCAGGAACACTTCAATATTGAACCGTGGGTGTTGTATGAATAACTTCCTCGCCTCCTGACCATACAGGTGGTTTGAGAGGTAATCATCAGTGAACTTCTTTGGAAAGGCCTGAAAACAAGGATGTGCATAAATATCTTCTCTATATTGGAAATGGGGCAAAGGAATAAAAATGGCAAGGTATAATAGTTAGTACCATCCTGTAGTGAACTGATGTCTTCTTCATTGTGCAGACAAAGATCTTGTTGTTTTTTGTTGCTAATTTCTTTATCCTAACAATCTTTCTGAGTTTCTTGACTTGACTGATATTCATGGATAACTCATTTCCCCATATGCAAAAAGGGTCGAACAGTGGGTCAAAACCTCTGACAACAGGACCTACATGTGCAAGACCAAATTGTTAAAAACCAAAATATTAGAATGGTTCCTGCAATTGCACAATAATGTGCTATTAGAGAACGGACCATGCACGTGCTAACCTCGATTGTAAACCTCGGTGCTTCCCATTGTTTCCCTGCAACACATATAAGGTAGTTAGTCATCAGGTTAAGTAAGGGTTCGCATGCTATCAGTAAAATATGTTGATGAAAAATTAAGCACATTGCAGATTCATCAGATTAATTCAAGCCACATGGAAAACCCATTTATCCAAACCAAGTATGTTTAAGAACTGGGAAATATAGCACTTGTATATGTTTCTCATGTATTAAGTGCAGCCAAATTTGATTTATTCCTCAAATGCACAACAATACAAAATTCTACCCATGACAATTGGACATCGCAGTGTAGAATTGAACCAAGCAGTTAGCTAAACACCACAACAAATGAACCTAACATTAACTGAGCACCACATTGCACAATATAACATACTCCTAATAGAATATCAGACAGTTAACCAAACCAAGCATGCTTAACAACTTGGAAATATAGCAATTGTATTTGTTTCTCATGTATTTAGTACAGCCAAATTCGATTTATTTCTCACATGGTATACAATAACAGAATTCAGCCACAACAATTGAACATCGCATTGCAGAATTGAACCAAGTAGTTAAGTAAACACCACAACAAATGAACCAAACATTAACTGAGCACCACATTGCACAATATAACATACTCGTAATAGAAGATCAGATAGTTAACCAAACCAAGCATGCTTAACAACTTGGAAATATTGCACCCTGAAGAATTGAATATCACATTTGGAGAATTGAACCAAGCAGTTAACTGAACACCACATTGCAGGACATATAGAACATATACACTATAGCAGAAGATTGCATGGTAAAAGTAGATAGCACAATTCACTAGAATTTGTTAAGGAAAGGCAGTAGCTAGCAAACGATGGCCTCGAGAAAACGCCACGAACTGTTGTTTATAGCAGCCAACCGAGTCGCGGCGTCAGCGGCGTCAACGGTGGCCTCGACGGCGAGGTGCTCCTCCAAGATCTAGGGTCGGCACGAATGGCAGCCATCGCGTCCTCATCCGCGCGTGCGGCCGCGATTTGCTTCTCCGCTGCCAAATGCTCCTTGAGATCCTGGCTATACTGCGTGCACCATGGCTTAGGCCGGCGCTTATTTGGTGGAGGGGTCGGTGATTTGGGTGGAAGGTGTCGCGCTCGCGCCGGCGGTCGGGGCATGTGGGATGTGGAAGGAGGAGGAGGATGGGGGTCGGGTGTGGATTACCTACCTGGATAGACGAGGCCGAGCAGCGTGAAGGAGGGTCGCCGACGAGGAGGCGGCGCTGCAAGCAAGGAGTGAAGGTTTCAACTTGGAAAGGAAGGCGGAAAGAGGGGGAAATGTGGCTTTTGGTAAGGGGGCGGGGAGGTAGATATTTCCGCGGAAGCCGAAAATTTGGAATCGCCTCAGCCAAAAAACTGGCGCGCAAAGTGTCATCAGACACAGTCCCTTATTCAAAACTGTGTACGATATGTGGACATCACAAACGATTCAAATAGCTTAACCCATGTGTGATGAGTTTGAACGTCAAAAGTTTTGGTTCGAACTTCCATGCTTACAGTGGTCATCCACGTCATTGCATAATTTGGGTACACAAAGGAGAGTACAGCACACCCACACTTCTTAATCGAGCAAGTTCAGCAATTAAACAGAGCTAGCTGACCTAAACGTTACTCTAACAAATTAAAGACAGACGCTCTTAATTAAACAAAACAAAGAGGCTGGTGCTCGTCGATCTCCGCCGCCGCCTCCATGTCCAGCTCGCGTCCGACGGTCTCCTGGGGAAGGGGCTCCATGGCATCCATCGCACCATACTCGGCAAGCATCTCGCCATCCGCGTCCGCCATATCTTTGGAATAGGCCGCCACGAGCTGGGCGTGGGCGGACGCGATTTGGGCTTTGGCGGGCTCCGTCGTCGCAAGGTATGCCGCGCAGGAACGGATGGCTGCTCGAACTCTCTCGGCGATTGCCACCTCTTCGGCCATGGGTTGCCGACCATTGTCGGAGAAGATTCCTTCGATTTGTGCGGTGAGAGCCACGAGCTGGGTGTGGACGGCCTCGACATGGTGGCGGGCGGCCTCCATCAGGGCTAAGGCCGCCGCTGCGGAACGGACAGCTGCTGTGCCGCTCTCGCCAGTTGCTATCCCTGAGGCAGATGCTACTGCCGCCGCCTGAGAAGCAACATCGGCCGTTTGGGCTGCCTTGGCCGCCCGGATGCAGATTGCGGTCGCCCTCACGAAGCTTGTTAGCACGCGCCTGGCGGCTGCGGCCGCGCTCTCGCCGGAGTGCGCCGCCGAAGTTGCCCTCACGACGCGGGTCCACGTCCCCATCTTTCACCGGCGACGATTGAATAGTGAAATGATATTTGGGGAGTGAGCTAGTGTGCTTGAGACGCCGGCTGTGGACTGTAGCCGACGCACCTTTTCGCATAAGCCATAGGCGTACTATACACCTACGGTGCTCCAGGATACTTTGTGCTGCATCTCACACAGTTGCTGATAATAAAATGTGTGCGGTCTACTTGATTTTTCATCTTGATTTGAATTACATAATGGGGTCACAGCGGCAATGGACGATGTTTGAATTGCGAGACCTTTTATCTGGAGTGAACATGCAACTATATGTGTGTCGTAAATTTTTTTGGAATTATTCAGGGTTCGTTTGGACGTTTTTATACATTAACTTGGTTTTGTACGCATTTCAGGTGCATAATTCAAATTTGAACTACATGCACATGCTTCAGTGCACATAAACTGGTTGAAAAATCAAATTTGTGTCCTTGGTTGCATGCTTAGGTCCCATGCAAGAAATGGGAATGAATGTCAAACACCCAGCCACCGTCACTCGGCCGCAAACATTGAGATACTTGATTTTTAAATTCTAGTAAATCCAAAACTCGTCTAAAATTCATGAAACTTGGCATGCTATCATGGAGCGACATCAACATGCTGTGGTAAATTTTTTTGTCCCATTTGGGGTAGGTTTGGGTATAAGCTTCTCACAAACCAGAGTTTCTCACAACAAGCATGATGGTTTCGGTAGGGAACGCCCCACCTTTGGGGACGAAAAGATATCTGTTGCCTCTTATTGCTTCCAAAAAATTTCTCGTGTCAACATAGAACAACAGGAGTGTTGTGTTATTTTTTGTGATTTTTCAGGGTTTGTTTGGACATTTTTATGCATTAAGTGATTTTTAATGCATTTATGTGCATAATTCAAATTTGAACTACATGCACATGCTCAAGTGCATATAAATTGGTTGAAAAATCAAATTTGTGTCCTTCGGTGCATGCTTAGGTCCCATGCAAGAAATGGGAATGAATTTCAAACACCCTGCCACCGTCACTAGGCCGCAAACATTGAGATACATGTCTTTTAAATTCTAGTAAATCCAAAACTCGTCTGAAATTCATGAAACTTGGCATGCTATCATGGAGCGGCATCAACATGCAGTGGTAAATATTTTGTCCCATTTGGGGCAGGTTTGGGTATAAGCTTCTCACAAACCAGAGCTTCTCACAACAAGCGTGATGGTTTCGGTAGGGAACGTGCCACCTTTGGGGACGAAACAATATCCGTTGCCTCTGATTGCTTTAAAAAAAATTCGAGTGTCAACATAGAACAACAGGAGTGTTGTGCTCAATTTTGGATTTTTTTCGCGGTTCGTTTGGACATTTTTATACATTAACTGGGTTTCCCAGGCATTTTATGCGCATAATTCAAATTTGAACTACATGCACATTCTCAAGTGCATATAAATTGGTTGAAAAATCAATATGTGTCCTCGGTTGCATGCTTTGGTCCCATGCAAGAAATGGGAATGAATTTCAAACACCTTGCCACCACCACTCGTCCGCAAACATTGCGATACCTGGTTTTTAAATTCTAGTAAATCCAAAATTCGTCTGAAATTCATGAAACTTGGCATGCTATCATGGAGCGGCATCAACATGCTGTGGTAAATATTTTGTCCCATTTGGGGCAGGTTTGGGTATAAGCTTCTCACAACAAGCGTGATGGTTTCGGTAGGGAACGTGCCACCTTTGGGGACGAAACGATATCCGTTGCCTCTTATTGCTTTCAAAAAATTTCGAGTGTCAACATAGAGCAACAGGAGTGTTGTGTTCAATTTTGGAATTTTTCGGGGTTTGTTTGGACATTTTTATACATTAACTGGGTTTTCCAGGCATTTTATGCGCATAATTCAAATTTGAACTACATGCACATTCTCCATTGCATATAAACTGGTTGAGAAGTCAAATATGTGTCCTTGGTTGCATGCTTAGGTCCCATGCAAGAAATGGGAATGAATTTCAAACACCCTGCCACCGTCACTCAGCCACAAACATTGAGATACAGGGCTTTTAAATTCTAGTAAATCCAAAAATCATCTGAAATTCATGAAACTTGGCATGCTATCATGGAGCAGCATCAACATGCCGTGGTAAAATTTTTGTCCCATTTGGGGCAGGTTTGGGTATAAGCTTCTCACAAACCTTAGCTTCTCACAACAAGCGTGATGGTTTCAGTAGAGAACCTGCCACCTTTGGGGACGAAACGATATCCGTTGCCTCTTATTGCTTTCAAAAATTTTCTAGTGTCAACATAGAACAACAGGAGTGTTGTGTTTACTTTTGGATTTTTTTGGGGTTCGTTTAGACATTTTTATACAGTAACTGGGTTTTCTAGGCATTTCATGTGCATAATTCAAATTTGAACTACATGCACAAGCTCCAGTGCATATAAATTGGTTAAAAATCAAATCTGTGTCCTTCGGTGCATGCTTAGGTCCCATGCAAGAAATGGGAATGAATATCAAACAGCAGGGCACTGTTGATTGCCGGCAAAACGTTGAGATACTTTACTTTTAAATTCTAGTAAATCCAAAACTCATTTGAAATTCATGAAACTTGGCATGCTATAATGGAATGGCACCCGACATGCTGTGGTATTTTTCGTGTCCATTTTGAGAGAAGGCGCACTCGAATAACAGCCAACAAAGGCATTTTGAAACAAATAGCTGCCACTTTAACATCTCAAACGTTTTGTATAATTTAAATTGTGTGCGTTCTGTTAACCATTCACGTGACGCCACGCCTCACTCTTTTAATGGCTAGGAGGTGCCGTGCGGACAAGTGCTTGAGTGCTTGACTAAACGGAAGGCATGCAAGCTGTACTCCAATGCGGAGGCTCAACGGGAAGCATGCAAGCTGTACGCCGCGCAGGCTCACCGGGAAGCGAGCCCTTTGACTTCCATGGCCTCCCGCCTTGCTCGCATCCTCTCCATTAATGGCGCCCAAGCCGCAGTTTAATTCATTTTAAATATAAAACACTCATCGCAAACGTTTTAGTTAGAACACCCGTATGCAAACCGACAGCTTCCCAAGGAAGCCAAGGGAAAATGTGCAGAGCAGGATTTGTGCAGCTCTTGATCGCAAATGTTTTAGATAGAACACCCGTATGCAAAGTGAGAGCAACGCAGGATTTGTGCATCCCTTCAACGCAAACGGTTGTTTTGGATGACCCGTGTGCAACCACGTACAAACAATTTGGTAAGATTTGCATCTATCATATTGGGTATGTTGCCATTTATCAAACTGGAATGATTTACATTTGTTGATCTAGTAACATTGCAATTTGTCAATCCTTGTAACACTGCGATTTGTCAAAATATGCAGCTAGAAATCACTAGCACTATCTAATTTTGCAACTAAAATTCAGTAATTAAGCATAGATTTCATTCATAGATTAAGCAGTCGTTCTTAATTTATACAAACAGTTCAACTCGATAGCTAAACCGACCAAACTTTTCCCCAATTGTTGCCAACCACGTACTGAAATACCTAGTTCAACTATATATACTAGCTAATTTTAAGTACGTTGTACAGTTCGACCACATATCTATAGTCAGATGAACTGAACAAAATAGCCCCTAAATACTACTACTACCACGGAGGGGCTTTGTGCTACTTCCGGCAGCCTCTCCTCTGCCGAGCGCGCTCAGTGAGAGGCAGAGGAGGAGGAGGAGCCTACCGACGAGCCGGAGAAATGCAATACGGTGCCTGCCGCTTTTGCACGTTCAGCGACGCTCGCCAGCTTGAACGCCCACTATTGCTCCAGATGATCCCTCTCGAAGCGGCCGGACTGCTCGTAGATCTCCTGATTCCTCACCGCTGCGTCAGCATGTGCTGCGGCCATGGCTGCGGTAAGGATCTTTGTGTGCTCGACGAGGCGCTCCTCCTCCTCCCACGGGAACTCGATGTAGCGCGCAAGGTCGCTGACGCACGTGCGGGCCTCCACCTCCGCCTCCCTCCTTTGGGCGGCGGTGGCGGAGCGGGTAATGATCCCGGCGGTCGACGGTGGGCTGGCGGCCACAGCGGCCGATGATGGGGTGGCGGCCACGACCACCACCTCCCGCCTTCGGGCCATGGTGGCGGAGCGGGTGATAGCCACGGTGGCCGGCAGTGGGTTGGAGGCCACGACGGCCACCTCTCGCCTTCGGGCAGCGGCGGCGAAGCGGGAGATGGCCCTAGCTTTCGATGGTGGTGTGGCGGCAACGACGGCCGGCGACAGCTACCGACGGGCATCAGCGGCGGAGCGTGTGGAGGGTGTTCCGGGCACACCCAATAGGAACGCCACGCGCACTACACTACGCCGGGGACTGCGCCACCGCCGCGGTGTAGCCTCCCAGCTGGAGCTGTCCTCTGATGGCGGCGGAGTGGCTGAGCGACGACGACGGACCGGTGCCATTGGCGATTGTGGGAGAAGCAGACGAGATAAGCTACAGGGAGGGGGAATGGGACGCAAGACTCGCCGGCCGTGAGGGTTTTTATAGCAGGCCAGTAAGCATTGGGATTTTGGGGGATTTCACCGAGTCGGGCGGGAAGCTTGCACGGGAACCTGCGAGGTTGCACGGGAACGGGCTCACTGACGATTAATTGGCGCCACTGTTTGGCCAATAGAATGCCCCCGCGCGCTGCGCAAGCTTGCGCTGTAAGCCATCTGCGGCAGCGGGGTAACAAGACGTGCGAGAGGAGGACGAAAGGACACGTACACATACAGTTAATACAAAAAACGTTTGCGATTTAATTACCTCCTATACCCCCGTCCTGGTTTATAAGTAGGATTTAACTAATAAAATACGAATGCATGTCCTTATAAGTGTGTGTGTATATATATGTTGTTGTTCTGTATGCAATCCCATCGCGCAACACACACGTCTTATTAGCAGCAACCATCTGTGTTATTATTGGTCTTCGCACACATTTCTGATTACAGACTTGTTTGCCGCGTATCACACACATCTTGTTATATTGAACCGTTTCTGTTCTCTTGTCTCAACACAAACAGTTGATCTGTGTGAACCGCATTCCGTATATCACACACACCTTGAAGCTGGCTGACCGTTTCTTTTGTGTTGCCTAATCACAAACAGTTCATCCGAGTGAACCGTATGCTGTATATCGCACACACCTTCATCTGGCTGCCCGTTTCTTTTGTTCCTCCTCATCACAAACAGTTAAGTGGACTGAACCGTATGCCCTGCATCGCACACGCAACTAAAACCTGAACCGTGTTTGATGCATCCGTCATCGCAAATGTTTTATACATTTCTGACGCTTTTCATACACCACCGTTTGCGATTATTGCATCGCACACAGTTTCTCGAAGGGTCTCTGATCGTAGTGTCGCGTTAGCAGCATCCTGCAGTAGTCTGCTATTGAATAATATATTGAGTAATGATAATGACTGGACTCATCCTGAACCAACTCCTAAGCCAACTTCAAAGAAAAGAGGTATCCTATTTCTTAGTCCTGAAGATATGCAAGAGGCAAAGAAATCTATGAAATAAAAAGGTATAAAGGTGAAGATGTTAAGAATTTACCACCTATTGAAGAAATACATGGTCTTGATAACCCGACACAGGTAGTAGAGGTAAATTCTCTCTATAGATTTGATGAAGGTGATATTCCTCATAATAAGTGTTCTAGTCAATGCTTGGATGAGTTTGATAACTTTATTGTCAAGCAAGAAAATTTCAATGCTTATGTTAGTAGACAATTGAAACGTAATGCTTACATGCTTGACTGCTTGGGTGATTACATGAGTAGAAGCGTTGGTGATCTTAAGATTATTAGTAAGCATGCTTCCATGGCTAAAACTCAAGTAGAACAAGTACTTAAGGCACATGATGATTTGCTCAATGAGTTGAATAGTATGAACAATGATAATGATATTAGGGTTATGCCTAGAGGTGGTAAAATGACCCAAGAACCTTTGTATCCCGAGGGCCATCCTAAGAGAATGGAGCAAGATTCTCAGAGAATTAACACTGATGCACCTAGTCCTTCAAAAAGGAAAAGGAAAGGCAGTAGGACTTTGCATGCTTCTAGTGAACCTGTTATAGACACGCCTGAGCATCCAAATGATATTTCTATTTCTGATGCTGAGACACAACCATGTGATGAACATGAACCTAGTGCTAATATTAATGATGATGTTCATGTTGATGTTCAACCTAGTAATGATAATGATGTGGAGGTAGAACCTGTTGTTGATCTTGATAACCCACAATCTAAGAATCAACGTTATGATAAGAGAGACTTCATTGCTAGGAAACATGGTAGAGAAAGAGAACCATGGGTTCAGAAACCCATGCACTTTCCTCCTAAACCATCCAAGAAAATGGATGATGAGGATTTTGAGCGCTTTGTTGAAATGCTTAGACCTGTCTTTTTGCGTATGCGTTTGACTGATATTCTGAAAATGTCTCCTTATGCTAAGTATATGAAAGAGACTGTTACAAATAAAAGAAAGATACCGGGAACTGAAATTTCCACCATGCTTGCTAATTACACTTTTAAGGGTGGAATACCAAAGAAACTAGGAGACTCAGGAATACCAACTATACCTTGCTCCATTAAAAGAAACTATGTTAAAACAGCTTTATGTGATCTTGGAGCCGGTGTTAGTGTTATGCCTTTCTCTTTATATCGTAGACATGAATTGAAAAAGTTGACACCTACTGAAATCTCTTTGCAAATGGTTGATAAATCAACCGCTATACCCATCGGTATTTGTGAGGATGTGCATGTTGTGGTTGCAAACGTTACTATCTTAATGGACTTTGTTATTCTTGATATTCCCGAGGACGACAATATGTCAATCATCCTTGGTAGACCCTTTTTGAATACTGCAGGGGCTATTATTGATTGCAACAAGGGCAATGTCACTTTTCATGTTAATGGTAATGAGCATACGGTACACTTTCCGAAGAAACAACCTCAAGTGAATAGCATTAATTCTATTGGAAAATTTTCAAGTTTTCAACTATTGCTATTGGAGGTTTTGAATTCCCTTTTCCTGCTGTCAAAAAGAAATATGATATTGTTATTGTTGGGGACATGCATATCCCCGTTGAGGAAACCTAGTGTTATTCGAAAATTCTCCGTTTTCACGTCATTCGGAAGAGGTTTGTTAATAAGAATTGATCAACCTTGTTAATGGATTCCTTTTGATGGGCATAAGATGGATGAATTTAGAAAGCATAACTTTCTGTACCTACCTTTTACTTTCTGTTATTTAGAATAAATAAAGCAAAAATAATATTATTCGTCTGTTTTCTGAATTATCCGTGCAACAAAAAAAGGTCCCGAAAATAAAAGTTCTCCAAACGCCCTGAAAATCTAGTATGACTTTTTTTAGAATATTTAAGAATTTTTGGCACTAAGAACACACCAGGGGGCTGCACCAATGGACCACAAGGGTGGAGGGCGCGCCCTACCCCCTGGGCGCGCCCCCTGCCTTGTGGATCCCACGTGGGTCTCGCTCACTTATTCCAGCATCCATCCACTTCGTCTTCCTCCAGAAAAAATCATCCTGTTACTCAAACCCGTTTTCTAGCTCATCTTGCTGCCATTTTCGATCCTTGTGCAAAGCTCCATTTGCAAAACTATTTTGGGGGATTGTTCTTTGGTATGTGACTCCTCCAATGTTCCAATTAGTTTTTGTTCTAGTGCTTTATATATTGCAAATTTTTGCTGTTGTGGCGACCTTGTTCTTGAGCTTGCATGTAAAATTTATATGGTCCAAAGTAGTTTTGATGCATGATATAGTCTCTAGACACTTGTAGGAGTAGTTGCTATCAATTTGGTTGAGTTTGGTTCACTTTTATTTTGAGTCACTAAAAATTTCAGAAAATTTCAGAGAAAAGAAAATGATAAGGAGATTATTAAGGGGCTCTTCAAGTAGGGGTTCTAAAGAAAATGAGAATGAAGAGAAGAAGAAGCCCAAGTACAACCTTCCTCGCACCACGGAGATTTGGCCGTGTGAATGGCCAAGTGATGCATTCTTGAGGGCGGTCGGAATTTATGAGGATTTCTATTATTTGGCTAATAATGCAGGCATCACCGACTTCCTCCACGATAAGTGTGATCAATACCTCCTACTAACTAATACCTTCGTGCAAAATTTTCACTTTCATGCTAGGAAATCACCACACACAGTAGTGTTTTGTTTATATGATGAACGTAAGGAGATGTCGCTTTATGATTTTTTCGAGGTTTGCAAATTACGTTATGAGGGCAGCGTCGGTGAACCACGTCCTAGAGATGTGGAAGATTTTATTGATGAAGTTACCGTAGAAGGGAGAGGAGTGTCGGAAGCATGAGTGGCTAGTTTGTTTACGCTATTACTCATTATTTGCTGGGAGATGTTTAATTGGTCGTGGGGAGAGTGGAGGCCTTAGTGCTCTTGACCTCGCTATTCCGCGCCATGCTTTACTTTGTGATAAAACTTTTAGTTTGGGCGCTATTGTTCCTCGACGGTTGAGTTTAAACCATTCGAGGGGTCCTATGTTTTGAGGTATCTACGCCTCCAGTCTTGGTAGACGCTTCGAGATACCCATTAGGCACGATGAGGAAGAAGAGATGTTGCTACCCACTAGACACTTAGACTATAACAGTATGGTAGCACATGATTTTATTAGTGATGATAAGGACAAGAGACTCATCTATAACCTGGTATTCAGCTAGAAGACTTGTCAGATTATTACTTTGCCCGCACCTTCTTTGTTCGATATTCATTCAGGCAGGTACCTCATTTTGCCGGAGGACATTTACGGATACTAGGAGCGGACGCGATCCCCAGTCCCTGAGCCAGAACCATCACCTGATCCGTACCAGGAGTCTATTTATCAGTGGGAGCCACAGGAGCTCGCTAACCAGTGGAACCCCCAGGATCCTCCTCAGTACCCAGGAGAGGGCTACTTTGATCCATGGGCATAGACCAACTTAGGCCAAAAGCCTAAGCTTGGGGAGTACGTATTTCTCACCGACATTACATTCATGTTCACACACTCATTCCAGTTGTCGGTGTTCATACTTTTTCATTGTATTATTCATGCTAGTTTATTTTCTTTTTCCCACTTTCTTCTTGTGTGTTTGAAAAACTTTGAGAAAATCCAAAATAGTTAGTTGTAGCTTCTTTTTAGTTTCCTTTCCATGTTTGTTTAGTAGTAGTATTAAAGAAAACCCAAAATGATCTCTCGTTCTTCTTTTGTTTGTTGGGAGCTTTCCCGTGTAAATAGTTTTTCTCGTTCTTGTTTTACTTTCTTTGGAAAACAAAAACTCCAAAAATATGTCAGTGCGTTTCTTTGAAATTCTTTTTCCTCTGTTTGGGTCGAGAGGAGAAGACCACGATGAAAATGTTGAGTGGCTCTCATATGCATTATTGTTGATCTAACAAAGAGCCCATATTACCTTGTCTTCTCTTTTGAATAAATGATTGCAGATTCTAGCTTAGTCCAATGCACGTTCACTATTACTATTATTCAATTTGATGAAATGATTGAGATGAGGAAAAGCTGGTATGAACTCGACCTATTTTCTTTTTGTAAATATGATTAGTTCATCATTCTTGATTCAACCCATTATGAATGAAACATGTTTGCAATGACAATTAGAGATTATAGTTACTCATGCCATGCTTAAATTAGCTAGGAGTTTATAATGGTTTACCTTGCGTGCCAACATGCTTTTAAAATGGTTATGATGTAGTATGATACGATGGTATCCTCCTTTGAATGATTCGAGTGGCTTGACTTGGCACATGTTCACGCATGTACTTGAAACAAAAGCAACATAGCCTCCACGATATTTACGTTCATGGTGATTTATATCCTAGTCATGCTTGCACTCAATGTTGGTTAATCTCAATGCATGTTTATGACTGTTGTCACTCTCTAGTTGGTCGCTCCTCAATCTTCTGCTAGCCTTCACTTGTACTAAGCGGGAATACTGCTTGTGCATCCACTTCCATAAACCCAAAGTTGTTCCATATGAGTCCACCATACCTACCTACATGCGGTATTTACCTGCCATTCAAAGTAAATTTGCAAGTGCCAAACTCTAAACCTTCAAATAATAATATGTTTTGTATGCCCGAATCGCTCATGTAGCGACTAGGGGCTATCAGTATCTTCCATGCTAGGTGGGTTATTCTCACGATGAGTGTTGATTCACTTGTCATTCACGAGAAAGTGGCTGGTATTCGGGATGCCCAGTTCCATGCTCAAATCAAATCAAAATATAATTGCAAACAAAACTCTCCCAAGACTATTGTTGGTATGGATGGTACCCGTTGTTTCGGACCAGCCGTGGAGTGTGCCTGTTGGTGGAGGGGACTAAAAAGTTTATCATTCTGTTCGGGAACCACCTATACTGTATCTAGCATGGAAGATACCGAGATCTCTTGGTTGTTATGTTGACAATGAAAGCATACCGCTCAAAATTATATTTATCTCTGTTTCAAAAAGCTCGAGCTCTGGCACCTCTGCAAATCCCTGCTTCCCTCTGCGAAGGGCCTATCTATTTAGATTTATTGCTGAGTCATCATCCTCTTATAAAAAGCACCAGTTAGAGAGCACCACTGTCATTTGTATGCTTTGCTATTAATTGATATTGAGTATGACTGTGACTGGATCAATTTTACCATGAATTACAATGTCTAGTCAGTCCTTGATCTGCAGGGGTGCTCCGCATTTATGTTTTGCGGTCTCAGAAAGGGCTAGCGAGATACCATCTTGTTATATCATATCATAATTGTTTTGAAAAAGTGTTGTCATACGAGATTTATTACTAGGGTTTTTTACATCTGTGCCCCTGGTTCCTTAGCTCTACTTATTCATCACCGTGCTCTTAACTTTTGCTCAATTTTCCCCATTCCCTTGCCAGAAACCCTCAGAACTGGTCACAACGGACGTTGCCATCGGGTCAAAGGCTTGACCGTTAACTCTGACGAGTGGGGCCGCGCTGGACTGTGTTGTCCGTTGGACCCGACAAGTGGGGCCGTGTTGGGTGGTGTCGCTATTCGACCGTTGGGCCGTCTCTTGCATTAAACACATGCGCGCGCCGCCAGGACAGAAGCCTGCTATGCATGTACCCAGCAAAGCCTGCCTGCATGCGTCGATCGATCCTGCATGCGCCGATGCCACGATGCGCCAATTGAGCCTGCATGCGTCGATGCGTCCGCCACGATGCACTGACCGAGCAGCTTTCTTGCACGCCAGCCGCCACGGATGCAGCAACGGTCACTGCCGCTGGTTCCTCTCTTCTAGCTAGGTGCCTACATAGTTGTGGCTTGTGTAAAAAAAGAGAAGTGTTCGTTGTGGCTGCATGCACTACGTGGTTACTAATAAGGGAACCCTACTAACAAAGCGAGCTCTCTAAGAAAACAATCAACAAATATGTAGATAGGGCCAACAAGCCCATAGCACGATCACATAGTTCAAACTAGGAAGAACTTAATAATAGAATAGATAGAAAACTTAATAATAGAACTTAAGAAAAGGGCCAACAAGCCCATAGCAACACCAACATAGTTGAATTACAACTTAACATAACATAGACTAAAAAGAAGATAGAGGGTTTATAAGCCTAGCCGCCGCCTTCTCCACCTCGCTCCTCCTCCAGGCGCCCTTTTCACTGCTCCTCTGGGGTGTTGTCGATAGGGTACGGAAGAGTGTGCATGCGCATCATGGTGGGGAAGATGTTGGTGTACTCCGTGAACCTGTTGTGGGTGGTGAAAGCGATGAACTCGGAGCCACACCAAAACACTCGACCGAGGAGGTAGAAGGCATCGAATGTGTTGGTGAAGTGGGCAAGGAGAGCAACCACCACCCGGTTGTGGATGACCTCCTCGACGCGGAACGTCGTTGGAGATCCCCGCGGGAGGTGGTGGTAGCCAGACGCGAGGAAGAACTCGGTGAAGTTCCTTGCGGTCCTCAACCTTGATATCGCCCACACACGTAGTGTGCGATCAACGTACACGCCGGTAGGGTGGAACCTCTCCGGCACGGTGGGTGGGAAGCGGTAGGTTGGTCCGGTGTACTGCATGGCTAAGGGATGTGCAGAAGAAGGAGAAGGGGTTGAAGAGCAAGAAGAGCAAGAAGGGCAGATGGCAGAGGATGGGAGATGGATGAGGGATGGCAGAGGCAGAGGGTGTCTTAAATAGCCATAGTGCTACGTGTTATTTGGCCGTGGCAATAACAGGGTCAAATGTGAAGTAGCCCGTTTTCAAACCCACTGCAGCATCGGGAGTGTACACGCGTGGGAAACGGTGGTTTGAAAAGAAGAAGAAAAAGAAGCTAATTGCACGCGTGGGAATCCGTGGTCATATATATTATATGAACAAAAAGAGACAATTTTTTAAGGGCTTGTGGCCATTTTGCATGATAAAAATAAATTCGGCCCTTATAAAATTTGGTCATTTTGCATGATAAAAAAATATAGAGGGCTTGTGGCCATTATACAAATGCAAAATGACCCATTTTTGAATAGTTTGTGGCCATTTTGCATGATAAAAATAAATTTGGCCCTTATAAATTTGGTCATTTTGCATTTGTATAGAACAAAAAGAACTAAATTTTCTACGTAATGTCAATTGCTGTGTAATTTCAAGTGATGCAAAAAACAGAGCCAACACGTTCACAAAAAACAGAGCAAACGATGCAAAAAAAACGACGCAATTTGACGGCCCAACCAGAGCTTGGTTTCCTTTTGGGCCCAATAACAAAGTTTTTTCGCGGAGTCAGTGGTGAGCGAGCAGCCGAGCACAACCAATAGGATCGCCTCTTGCAGATCGCCCCACGATCCAACGATGGGGAGCCGTCCTTGTGATCCAACGGCGCGGAGCCTGCACGTAGCCTGCCCACCGAATTCCTTCTAGAAGACCACATCTAAGGGTTGTTGCTTGGCGCCAGGGTATGATCGAACGGCTGACGTTCGGAGCTAGGGTTAGGTGAAACCCCGCGGGGTTTAGAGGGGTTTTGAGCTGGTCAACGGGGTTTCGAAGGCTTTGACTGAGCATAACTAATTTTAAAAAAAATCGAAAAAATATGAAACCTTCGCTGTTCGTCATTTTATGACACACTAACGAGGAAAAATACTAAACTTGGTCTATGGTCATTTTCATGAAAAAACCCTAGTTGGCACGATCGAGGTCAAATGAGCACCATTAATTTAAAAAAAATCAAAAAAATATAAAACCTGCGTACAATGTTGTCTTATGTGACATGTTACGAACCAACAATCATAAACTTGGTCTATGGTCATTTTCATGAGAAAACCTTCACACATATGAGCTATCACGTACAAGATTTAGTAGAGTTCAAGGAGAGGAGGTAGGGTTACCTTCTGTTTTTGAAAAAACTTTAAAAAAAATCACCAAAGCTTTATTTCAAAGTGAATAAGAAGAATCTGAACTTAGTTTTCCATTTTCATATTTTAAACGTGTTTTAATAGTTTTTATATTAAACCATATTTTTTAAAAATAAAATGTAAAAATATGAAGATTAATTCAAAAAAAAGTGAGACTTCGAATCTACACTATATAGATTGAATAGCTGTTAATAAAAAACCATTTGGCTCATTTAAAGTAGGTCCAAAAAAACTTGATTACAAATGGGCTGTTTACCCTAGCCTGGGAGCTCATTTGGAGCACATTTCAAATTTCTTTGACCTTCTCTAAATCACCTCAAATTTTGCACACATGATCTCCTACACAAACATAGATAGTTTGCCAAGGTTTTATTTTTTTTGCATTTTCTTGAATTTATACCGTCCTGTCGAATGTCAGTCCAAAACATCGGATAATGAAACATGCTGGTGGGAAAAAGCATGCATTTGATTTGATTAATAAACATGAGACAAATAATTAGGATAGTACTCCTTTATGATCAGTGAAAAAGCAGCATATCTGATCAGTGAAGCAACACTGAAACAACATGTGTGATCATTGCAGCACCTAAACTGTTGAGAAAAAGCAGCATGTCCGATCAGTGAAGCAACACTGAAACAACATCTGTGATCATTGCAGCACCTAAACTCATAGTTCACAACATCTAAACAGAACTAACCATACACCACAGGCAAATTTAAGGACAGACAAATATAGATAGCATAATACATTACTAGCATCACCATAGATTCAGTTCAACACACCATAAACAGCCACATTCAGTTTACCAAAAGTAACCCAAAAGATAAAGATTCAGTTCATCACATCATCACAACATCACATCATCACATCACGCCGGAGTCAGGGCCTTCGCGAGGGCAGCATGCTGCCCCCTGATCATGTAGTCCTCCCCGCGAATCGCTACATCCTCTGCATGAGAAAGAAGGTGATCGAAGCGGCTATCCTTTGGCTTTCGCTTGGTGGTACAGTAGGGGTAGTGCCACTTCTTGATCTTGCGATTGTAGAAACAAGCAACTCCCTTGTCCTTGATCTTCTCCACGTCCTTGGCTGTGAAGGACGCGACGTTGCCCTTGTACACATCATCTCCAGAATCATACTGCACACATGAATGAATTGCATTAATACATTATATATTCATATACACCATGTCAAAGGAACTAAATGAACAATCTAAATTTCAAGTAGGCTTACCTCATATTCTTCGTCGTCACTAAACTCTAGATCGTATGGGTCGTACTGGGCCAGCTTCCTCTTTCTGCCCCAACCATCCTCCTCCTGAATATACAATTACATCCATCACTAGTAAATACAGAAGCCAATTGAAAATTTAGATATGCACACATGACACATTGATCATAGGGCTAATATACTCCCAATATACTATGATCCTGTTTGCATTTTCCATTGTCATGCACACACACATTGAACAACAGAGCTAATATAACTACATATTGTGGAGAAATTTATATACTAATGAATCAAATAACTTCTTAATCAATGGATTCCATTTGGGCATATGACATTCAAAACCCCAATCTGTGTAGCATTCAAAAACAAATCTAATAGGGACCCAATCTAATAAGCATACATGTTTGTAGCATTAAAAACCCCAATCTGTGAGCATTAAAAACAAATCTAATAAGCATACATCTGTCTAGCATTGAAGCACATCTAATAAACAGATCTATCTAGCATTTTTGCAATGAATTTATTGTAGCGACCAGACCTCAAATGGTCTGTGCTGCTGTGCACCAGTGTCATCCCTGGATCAGTAATGCTGACACGCACAGTACAAATGGAGGATTTATAACAGAGTAGCAATCACACACTTATTACATCGAATATCTCCAAAGAGATTAAGTATGATAAACATGGCTTAAGGCCATCTAAAACGATAACAGCTGAAGACTTGGAAGATAAGTGAGTCCATCAACTCCAGCGGCATCACTGAGTATAAGACCACGACCTAAGGCACCTTACTCGTTGTCTGAAAAGTCTGCAACATGAGACGTTGCAGCCCGAAAACGGGTCAGCACATAGAATATGCTGGCAATGTAACACATAGAGAGTAATGAACAATAATAATGCTACACTATATGCATATATGGCCAGTGGAAAGCTCTACGGTTAAAGTTTATGCGAAAAGCCAATTTTTCCCTACTACAAAGGAATAAATTTTATTTAACTATCATGGTGGTTGTTAAACATTGAGAAGGTACCTCCAACTCAATCCCAATTAAGTGTCATCACTAACCCAACAAAAATTAATTAAAAGTAACATGGTGATGAGATTCAAATGATAATCCAGGTACTAGATACTCAAGTTGTCCATAACCGGGGACACAGCTAACCATGATTAGTTTGTACACTCTGCAGAGGTTTGCGCAATTTTCCCCACAAGACTCGATCGCCTCCGTTTTATTTCTCGCACTGCATGATGTTTGAGAAACGGATGACCGAGACACAGTCTTTTAGAAACAATCACTCTTTACTCTGGATGGACCGGTACACCTACTTTCCCCTACATCTTCTAGCCCACCTCTTCAAGAGATCATGTAACCTACTCAACTATGCTAGAGCCCATAATAGCTTGTGGCTGCACACGGAAGTTTCTAGCATGAATAATCTTATGATCCCTTTGAGCC
Organism: Triticum aestivum; assembly: GCF_018294505.1. Lineage (NCBI taxonomy): Eukaryota > Viridiplantae > Streptophyta > Magnoliopsida > Poales > Poaceae > Triticum > Triticum aestivum. The sequence continues at coordinate 375,560,900 of NC_057805.1, forward strand.
TGGGTGGCGGACCTTATAAAATCAGACAACACTGGGTTCTCCAGGTGCCTCAATCCACCCAGATGTGAGTTTTAGTTGCCACCTTAAGTTGAACCATTAATAAACATCTCACATCTGTCATGAATATCTCTCAAACCCAATCCACGTCTATGAGCATAGCATGGCAATAACAATAGCAACGCAGAAGTAACTCCCAAGGGTTTGAATAGAAAACAGGTAATAGGTACTACCTCAACTACTTCCCAATACCCACAATTTAATTAGATCCTAATCATGCAACTGTTTGAGGAAAATAGATCTAATGCAATAAAAACTGAGTATGGAAGGTATATGATCAAAGTGTTACTTGCCTTGCTGATGATCCGCAAAACCTAGCGAGTCGAAGTAACAAGCGGCACACTCCGGGTACTCTATCGCAAACAAACAAGCATACAATCAGTACTCATCTAATGCACAGGTAAAACTCGAATGAAAGATCCAACCAGAAAGTTCAACTTAAGAACTCCGGTTTGCAAAAAGAATCAACTCGAAAGAAACAACGAAAATCAAACGGCGAAAGAAACAAGCTTCGTTTACTAATCTGGATCTAGGTCAAATTTTACTGTAGCAAAAACCTGTTTGAGTAGGTTAAACGGAAAGAGAATTTCGAGACGAAACTCTAGGCGCTTGAATCGCCTGATTCCGATAAACGAGCGAGAAGTTAAACAGAAACGAAGATTCGATCAGGAATCGAATCTGAGATAATCGCAGAAAAATCCGACGAAAAAGAAAAACAGACGAACGGTTCGGGCAATTCCAGCTTGTAGGCAACCTCTCCCATACGTTCCACAACTCTGTATGGTCCGATAAAACGGGGTGCTAACTTTCCCTTAACTCCAAAGCGCTTTACTCCTCGAAGTGGTCATACTCGAAGATAGACTCGGTCTCCAACTTCGTGAACTGTCTCTTTTCGTTTAGAATCAGCATAACTCTTCTGCCTGGACTGGGCTACCTTGAGCCTATCACGAATCAACCTCACTTTCTGTTCAGACTCCTTAATCAAATCCGGTCCAAACAACTGACGTCTCCAACTTCGTCCCATAACAACGGTGTTCTACACCTCCTTCCGTACAAGGCTTCGAAAGGGGCCATCTTCAAACTGGTTTGATAACTGTTGTTATAAGAAAACTCTGCATATGGCAAATTATCGTCCCAACTAGATCCATAATCTAGTGCACATGCTCTCAACATGTCCTCCAAAATCTGGTTGACTCTCTCGGTCTGTCCATCTGTGTGCGGGTGAAAAGCTGTACTGAATTCCAGCCTGGTTCCCAATGTTTCATGTAACTGCTTCCAAAACTTCGAGGTAAATTGGGTTCCTCTGTCTGATACAATGGTCCTCGGAACTCCATGCAAACATACGATCCTGGTCATGTATATCTTTGCCAACTTAGCACTGGTGTAAGTGGTCTTCACTGGAATGAAATGAGCCACTTTCATCAAACGGTCGACTACAACCCATATTGAGTCATAGCCTGAACGAGTCCTGGGTAATCCCATGATAAAATCCATGCCTATTTTATCCCACTTCCATTCGGGTATCGGCAATGGTTGTAGCAATCCTGCTGGCTTCTGATGCTCTGCCTTCACTCTCTGACACACATCACAAACTGCTACATATTCCGCAATATCCTTCTTCATTCCGGTCCACCAGAAAGTATTCTTCAGATCCAAATACATCTTGGTATTCCCTGGGTGAATCGAGTACGGTGAATCATGGGCTTCTTGCAAAATCAACTTCCTGATCTCCGGATCATTTGGCACATATACGCGGTCCTCAAACCATAAGGTATCGTGCTCATCCTCACGAAATCCCTTGGCTTTTCCTTTGCTCATCTTCTCCTTTATCTCTTCAATCTCCTTGTCTGTCTTCTGAGCTTCTCTGATCCTTTCCATCAAGGTAGACTGAATCTCCAATGTCGCTAAATAGCCTCTTGGGACTATCTCCAAACATAGCTCGCGAAGGTCCTCGGCTAACTCCCGAGGTAACTCTCCTGTCATGAGGGTGTTGACATGACTCTTGCGGCTCAACGCGTCTGCTACTACGTTAGCCTTTCCTGGGTGATAATGCAATCTCATATCATAGTCCTTAATGAGCTCCAACCATCTCCTCTGTCTGAGATTTAACTCCTTCTGCGTGAAAATATACTTCAAACTCTTGTGATCCGTATACACCTCACAATGGTTTCCGATGAGAAAATGTCTCCATGTCTTCAATGCATGCACCACGGCTGCTAATTCCAAATCATGCGTAGCATAATTCTTCTCATGGGGTTTAAGTTGTCGTGAAGCATATGACACAACTCCTCCTTCCTGCATAAGCATTGCTCCAAGTCCTCGACGAGAAGCGTCGTAATAAACTTCATAGTCCTTGCGTTGATCTGGTAGAATCAACACTGGTGATGTAACCAATCGTTTCTTCAACTCTTGGAAACTAGCTTCACATTCCTCAGTCCAATTGAATTTGGTGTCCTTCTTCAATAGCTCAGTCATGGGCTTGGCAATCCTTGAGAAATTCTCGATGAATCTCCGGTAGTATCCTGCAAGTCCAAGAAAACTCCGGATTTCTCCAACTGTCGTGGGTGATTCCCAACTTGTCACTGTGTCAACCTTGGCAGGGTCCACTGCTATTCCTTCTCCAGAAATAACATGTCCGAGGAATCCAACTTCCTTCAGCCAAAATTCACATTTGCTGAACTTGGCATATAACTGATGTTCTCTGAGCTTCTCAAGTACCAATCGCAAATGCTCCTCATGCTCTTCCTCGTCCTTGGAAAAGACTAAAATATCATCAATGAACACCACGACAAACTTATCCAAAAACTCCATAAACACTTTGTTCATCAGGTTCATGAAATAGGCAGGTGCGTTAGTCAGTCCAAATGACATAACGGTATACTCATACAATCCATATCTGGTGGTAAAAGCCGTCTTGGGTATATCCTGCTCTCGAATCTTTAACTGATGGTATCCTGATCGTAGATCGATCTTGGAAAATACTTTAGCTCCTTGTAGGCGGTCAAACAAATCATTGATCATCGGCAGTGGATACTTGTTTTTGATGGTCACTTCATTCAATCCTCGGTAATCAACAACCATCCTCAACGATCCATCTTTCTTCTCCACTAGAAGTACCGGTGATCCCCAAGGTGACGAACTTGGGCGAATATAGCCTTTATCCAGTAACTCCTTGATCTGCTTCTTAATTTCCTCCAAATCCTTTGCTGGCATCCTGTACGGTCTCTTAGATATTGGCCCTGTGCCTGGCAAAAGTTCAATCAAGAACTCAATGTCTCTATCTGGTGGCATGCCTGGCAACTCTTCTAGAAATACATCCGGATAATCCTTCACCACTGGTACTTCCTCCTGTACAACTCCTGATAAGGAATTTACTTGAGTTCTCTTCGGCATATGCCGGGATACATACTTGATCCTTTTTTCTTCTGGGGTGGTAAGCAAAATCGTCTTGCTGGCGCAATCGATGTTTCCTCCATACAACGATAGCCAATCCATTCCCAAAATCACATCCAAACCTTGCGATTCCAAAACAATGAGGTCTGAGGGGAAAACATGCCTTCCAATGGCCAATGGTATCTGAAAACATCCTTGGCTTGCCATATACTCTGCTCCTGGCGAGGTTACTAACATAGGGGTTTTGAGAACTTGGGTGGACATCTTAAACTTATTCACAAATCCCCTTGATATGTATGAATGCGATGCACCAGTATCGAAAAGAACGGTTGCAGTAAATGACTTAACCAAAAACTTACCTATTACTGCATCAGGCTGAGCTTCAACCTCCTCCACGCTCACGTGGTTCACATGTCCTTTGTTGAACGGGTTCGGCTTCTTCCCAGAGCTTCCATTGCCATTTCCATTTTGGGCTTCAGGACAATCAGTTGCATAATGTCCAGTCTTCTGGCACTTGAAACAAGTAATGTGACTTAGATCCCTCTTGGTTGGGGTAGATGGGTTGGTGCGGTTCTGTCCGTTGCCTCCTCCATTCCCATTACCATTCTTGGAGCCATTATGGTTGTGCGAACTACCTCCTCCATGGGTATGCTGAAACTGTCCTCCCGGCTTCGGGGTAAATCGTGGCTTCTGCTGAGCTCCAGAATTGTACTTCCCTTGTCCATACTTCCTCTTGCGGTTTTCAATCTGCTGTTGCTTCCCTTCAATCATGAGAGCTCTATCTACCAGCTCCTGGTAGTTGTTGAAAGTTGCTACCATCAACTGCATACTCAGCTCATCATTCAATCCTTCCAAAAACTTCTCCTGCTTGGCTGCATCTGTAGCAACGTCATCTGGTACATAACGTGCTAACTTACTGAAATCCTCCACATACTGGCCTACGGTACGTCCTCCTTGGCGTAGGTTGCGAAACTCACGCTTCTTCATAGCCATAGCTCCTGCTGAAACATGAGCTGTACGGAAAGCTTGCTGAAACTGGTCCCATGTGACAGTGTCAATAGGGTGCGTGGCTGTATAATTCTCCCACCATGATGCTGCGGGTCCATCAAGCTGATGTGCGGCAAAACGCACTCTTTCCGCATCTGTGCATCCTGCAGTGGTCAACTCCCTTCCAACTTTGCGGAGCCAATCATCCGCAACAATCGGCTCGGTGCTACTGGAAAACACCGGCGGGTTTAGCCTCAAGAAACGGGCTAAGTGATCAACAGGTGGTGGTGGCGGTGGGTTGTTGTTGTTGTTGCCTTGGTTCTGCACTAACACTTGCATCAGGGCATTCTGTTGCTGAATCAACTGGGTGATCTCTGGCGGGAAAACAAATCCGGTGTCGCGTCTCGGAGGCATCTGATAGGTTTAGAAAAGATGAGAGTTAAGAATAGAATGAGTTCTAGAGAGAAAACACTACCCATATGCTCATGAGACAAATACAATCAATATCACTCAATCAATTCAAACAAGGCAAAACAATCGATCTAACTAGCGTTACAAAGTGCTTGAACTATACTATTAAATGGGGGAAAACTACTACTGATATGGTGGTCTAATAAAATTCTAATCCGTTGAAGACTCCATGATGTCCGCTCCAGCTTCATCAACAAAGTCATCTTCACTTGGTTCCGAGTCGGTGTCGTCGATGATGATGTAGTTATCCGGACAAGTGCATTCGTCGACTTCTGCTTTTGGCACTAGATTTCCCATAAATACTCCAATCTTCTTCTCCAGGTCGTCATTCTTCCCTACTAGTGCGATGATTTCCTCCATATAATCCTCGCGTGTAGCCTTGAGTTCTTCTTGGAGCTCCTTGATCTTGGTTAATGCCTTCTTCAGTTCTTCCTTGTCCGTGCACATCTGGTTCTCCTGGCGACGAATATGTTGGTTCTGCTCTTGGATGAAAGCTGCAATTGATCCATCCTTCTTGGTTCTGATCATCTCCCATTGCGCGTCTCGGCGTCCACAAATTTGGTAAATTGTATCCTTAAGCTCCTGGTAGTAGACTTCTCCAATGCGTCCCATGGCGATGTGTGCGGCCATGCTCTTCCCTAAACTCCAGGTTGGTGCTTCGAAAACCAATCTTATGGGTTCAATAACTGGCACAAACATCCTTCCTGGAATGTGAACTTGAATCTTCCAGCTCTCCTCTTCGGGTAATGTGGCGTTGTAGGTTCCGGTGATGCTTGGTATTCCTATGTTCAAATACTTAGTGACTTCCTTCAAGTGTCGACCAAAAGGCGTGTCTTCATCTGGTTGCATGAACTTGCTCCTTGCATCCGCCATTCCTAAAAGATTAGAAAGTGGAGAGGGGTCAGAAATGAGAAGAGAGAAGCTTTCTAGGGCTTAAGCTTAGTGGTCGTGTCCTACAGTCAGCGTGTGCTCTGATACCAACTTTGTAGCGACCAGACCTCAAATGGTCTGTGCTGCTGTGCACCAGTGTCATCCCTGGATCAGTAATGCTGACACGCACAGTACAAATGGAGGATTTATAACAGAGTAGCAATCACACTTATTACATTGAATATCTCCAAAGAGATTAAGTATGATAAACATGGCTTAAGGCCATCTAAAACGATAACAACGGAAGACTTGGAAGATAAGTGAGTCCATCAACTCCAGCGGCATCACTGAGTATAAGACCACGACCTAAGGCACCTTACTCGTCGTCTGAAAAGTCTGCAACATGAGACGTTGCAGCCCGAAAACGGGTCAGCACATAGAATATGCTGGCAATGTAACACATAGAGAGTAATGAACAATAATAATGCTACACTATATGCATATATGGATGGTGGAAAGCTCTACGGTTAAAGTTTATGCGAAAAGCCAATTTTTCCCTACTACAAAGGAATAAATTTTATTTAACTATCATGGTGGTTGTTAAACATTGAGAAGGTACCTCCAACTAAATCCCAATTAAGTGTCATCATTAACCCAACAAAAATTAATTAAAAGTAACATGGTGATGAGATTCAAATGATAATCCAGGTACTAGATACTCAAGTTGTCCATAACCGGGGACACGGCTAACCATGATTAGTTTGTACACTCTGCAGAGGTTTGCGCACTTTTCCCCACAAGACTCGATCGCCTCCGTTTTATTTCTCGCACTGCATGATGTTTGAGAAACGGATGACCGAGACACAGTCTTTCAGAAACAATCACTCTTTACTCTGGATGGACCGGTACACCTACTTTCCCCTACATCTGCTAGCCCACCTCTTCAAGAGATCATGTAACCTACTCAACTATGCTAGAGCCCATAATAGCTTGTGGCTGCACACGGAAGTTTCTAGCATGAATAATCTTATGATCCCTTTGAGCCTGGGTGGCGGACCTTATAAAATCAGACAACACTGGGTTCTCCAGGTGCCTCAATCCACCCAGATGTGAGTTTTAGTTGCCACCTTAAGTTGAACCATTAATAAACATCTCACATCTGTCATGAATATCTCTCAAACCCAATCCACGTCTATGAGCATAGCATGGCAATAACAATAGCAACGCAGAAGTAACTCCCAAGGGTTTGAATAGAAAACAGGTAATAGGTACTACCTCAACTACTTCCCAATACCCACAATTTAATTAGATCCTAATCATGCAACTGTTTGAGGAAAATAGATCTAATGCAATAAAAACTG